>NC_071400.1:95679016-95991779 GCF_022682495.2 Desmodus rotundus | reverse complement strand
CTTCACTAATTCCATCTGTGTCTTTTACTTTTTTATTCTTGGGCACGCCTCAGAATATGAGGCCTCGGAACGGTTCTTAGAGCTCCCTTCTCTTCATCACCATTTTTGCAACCCTAGTGCAAGCCATCTTCACCTAGCATATGGCAGTGGGCTCGTCACTGAGTCACCTTCTCCCCTGGCCCCTGACCTTTGCCTGCGCTGTTGCTTGGGCAAACTTTTAAGAATAAAATTGATGGCATCAGCCCCAGCTCAAAGGACCCACCTCGGGGTCACTGTCGTCTGAGATCACGTGCACAGTGCCTACACAAGGTCAAGACCCTGTGATTGTCATGCTCCTGGTCAGCCTCAGACCCCTCCTGTCCTCTCCTGTCTTGTTTTCTTTGGACATATTCCCACTACCTGAAATTTCCTTCATTTTCTTCCCACCGGTAAACTCCTCCTCTATCCTTCCAGACCATTCGGAGCATCTCCTACGTTGCAAAGGCGTCCCTGAGGGTAACTTCCCTCACATATGCTGCGGGAAAAGTTGACCCATTCGCTTCCACACGGCACCTTCATTACAGTGATATTTATCTGTCGCTCTACAGTGTGGCCTTCTTGAGGCCAGGGAACCTGCTATGTTCTTTGTGTTCCTAGAGCCTAGCGTGGTCTCAGCTACCTAAGTGTTTACTGAATGAAAAAAAAAAAGACTGAATGAATATATGAATCAATGAGATCCAGACTTAGCTGCCTGGTTTTGAAAACCTTTATCCCTTCTGAAAAAAATAATGGGTTTCTTCTACATGCTGATGGTGACAATAGGGATTCTAGAGGTTGCCTTGCTGTGTGACACCCACTAAAAACACAAACTGCACTCACACATGTAAGCTTTCACCTGTAACGCCAGGTGGTTTTCAATGTACAGGATACTTCCTGCCGGCTGTGACGCATGGAGGGCGTGCTGGCCCTCTGGCATGAGTCCACTACTGAAGAGGAGTTCTCACCGGGATTCTTTCCATCAGCAGGGGCTTCCTCAGCTCCCCGCAACCCCATCTTTCTTTCCAGTCTTCCCTCTCTGAAGAGCCACCCACTTATCTTGTGACTTAGTTATGCTGGGAAATGCACTCCTCCCTAACCAGGCCCAAACCATTCCTGCCTGTAGAACTATTTTCACCTCAGTGCTCCTGGAAACAACTTTTCCTTGTGAAGCTCTTACCCATCCATCAAGATCAAGCTCAGAAGCTGCCTTCTCTGTGCTTCTCCATCAATTGTCCTCCTATCCCCCACCAGGTGGAGCTGCTCTTTTCCCATTCTGTTTCCAAGACATCTGCAGTGGCTCTGCTTTGCCGCTGCTGCACCCTGCCCTGCTGCTGAGGTGGACAAATTGCCGGGCCTCCTGGCACCGCAGTTCAGTCAACTACCAAGCAGAGAAGGTGACGCTTGCCTGTCAGCAGCATTATGGAGATTAAAAGAAACAGTGCGGGAACATGCTTTGGAGCCTGTGAAAATGAACACAACATGGATCTTTATTGGGCAGCTCTAGTGAGCCGACAGAGAGTGGCAAAACTTTGGGATACGGGCACTCTGAATACTGACAATGACTTTATTGTCAAGGACAGAAGGAGAGACTGTCGGCGCGCATGGCCTGGGTGGGATTCGTGGCTCCACCTCGAACGAGCAGCATGGCCTTGGACAAGATGCTTCATGTCCTGAAGAGAGCCTGTTTTCTCACAGGCAAAGTGGGGATGAGCTCTGTGAGAGACAGGAGGTGACGAGGGTCAAACAGGCCAGGTCAGGCCGGTGCAGGCAGTGATGAATAGGAATGGAAGCTGACATAGCTCCGATGACTGGAACCCAAATGGCTTCTGATGTGTTCATATCATCCCCCACGTGGACCGTACTGGTCGGGCCATGCACCCAGGGCAACAGACAGTGTTTCGTGACTTGAGAAAGCCTGAGAGAGAGTGGCTCTCTGACCAGTGAGACTGATTTCCATCCTGGAAGGCTGCCGACCTGAACAAGTGTCAAGATCCTGGTTTAGAATCCTGCTTTGCAAACCAGCACACCCCTGGGTTTGCGAAGTCACGCCTGAGAGCCATCTAGAACGTTATACCAGCTCCTGCAGGAGTTTTTCTCAGAACCGCAGGGATGGTGAGCTGAGACAGAAGCTCCGAGAATGTGCAGCATGCGTGGTCAGGGGAGAGCCGTTCTTTCTGTGGCAGGGAAATGAGCCGCCTCCGTCACTGGGCTCCACTCTCTTCTGTATATTCCGGAATGCCCTCCCTCAGGGCTCCAGGGACAGGAATTCATAATAATAAAAACAGTAATGGCTTAATGACAGGAACAGCAGGCACCACCATTTATGAAGCTTTATGGGTCAGAGCAGCATGCAATGCATCTCTCATATGTTATCCTACTTAATCCTGCCACCGGGACCTGGATTCTGCCCCAGGGTTAAGCCTGCAACTAGGCCTGTACCGAGGACTCTCTCCTGCTGCAGGAGAGGATTGCTTTTTCTGCTTCTGGCCCTTGGCCTCAACTATTTTAATTTCCAGAACCTCTGTATCTTCATCTCTAATTACTAACATACTTGAAGGAATGCATGAAAAATATTGGGTGTGAAGCGCTTTCCACAGCCCCTAGCATACAGATGTGAAATAAAGGATCACTCGCACCCGCGTTTCCGCTGAGAAAGTTGCTGGTCGGCCCCACACAGAGCCCTCTCTCCTGTTTGTACTAACACCTTGTGCAAAGGTGCTTCTGATTAAAAAAAACAAAAAACAAAAAAAAGTGAAACAGGTAGGCAAGCAGCCTGTTTCTCCTCACTTTTCCTAATTTGTTCCCTCTTTTCTTTGAGAGGCAGTCCCTCCACCTGCCACCGCAGAGCTGTCCCTGCAGGGGAAAGGTTGCCATGGAAACCAGTGGCCCTGGAGGCAAGAGAGGGTAATCTGGGAACACTTCAGAGGAGTGACTCCTGGAGAGTGTTGGGAAGAGGAAGTGTTGTTGAAGAAAAGGTCACAGGAAGTTTGAGGTGAATGACATTGAACAAAACAGCTTGATGAATGTAGGGGACTCATCAACTGAAAGGGTAAGCGGCTTTGGGCATCTAGAAGGGACCTCTGTCGTCTGAGGTCTGGTCTAGTGTCTGCATCTTCTGGATGAGAATGCAGATGGTGGAAGGACAAAGGGACTGCTCAGGCCCACTCCCAGCTGGCGAGGGCGTCCTCCGCTCAAATGCCCGGATAATTCCACAGGGTGGCAGCCCCAGACGGACAGGGCTTATGTTCTGTTTTGTTCACTGATGTATCTTCATACCCTAGAACAATCTTTGATGCATAGTAGGGAGTCATCCAACGTGTGTGGAATGAATTCTCATGGTCTGTAAAGTTGAAGTGTGAGTGGAGACCAATGGGAAGCCGCTAAGAGTGTCCGGTATTGGGAGAAAGAGATGAGGAACGACCCTGCAATCTGAGTTGCTGTTGGGAATCGCAGTGCCTTGTGAAGGGAAGCCGTGTGCTGGGCATAATACCTCAGGAAAATGGTTCAAATTGCTTCCAAACAGGCGGGAGAGAAAGGAGGCAGGAGGCCTTCCAGTTCTTGCTACAAAGTGATTTTCCCCAATTATGTTACTGAATGAATTCATTTGAAAACCAGTGTACTGCTTGTCTTGAAAGCCATGACTTCCCCTTCTCATCTCAGCTGCCAAAGTCAAACGCGTCCATGGAGTCCAAGACAGGAATTGAACTTCTCTCGCTATAAATTGCAACAAGCTGCCAGTCAGCCTTGCCTTCTGAAACGCTCAGTTTAAAACCACAGTTGCGGTCTGGTGATTACCAGCGGAAAAGGCGGGTAGGGAGAGGTAGAAGAAGGTAAAGGGGGATAAATGGTGACGGAAGGAGACTCGACTTGGGGTGGTGAACACACAGTGCAATGCACAGGTGACGTACCACTGTATTCCTGAAACCTATGTCATTTTATTAACCGATGTCACCCCAGTAAACTAAATGAAGAAGAAAGCACCCACAGTTGCAGGGACTGACCTTTGCATGTTAACTCTCCCAGACCAGGTAATGTCCGTGTCTGCCCTCAGGCCCAGGCATTAGAGTTGCCCAAGGGGAATGTTCTCGGTAGGGGCTGAAAACACAGAGCAAAGTGATGGCAGTGAAGGCAGTAGCCATGTCCACAAGGCGGAGAGCATGCTCTGAGCACGAGGGACGTAAAACCTAGATATTTCCTGGCTGAGAGCGAGAGGCTAGGGAAAGCACGTTCACTCCACCTCCCACGTGCCTGCGCGCTAGGTAGATGATGTTTATTCAAGCAAATGCAGTGGCCAGAAAGTACTTCTCTCTATCTTGTGCCTCTTTGAATTCTTTTCTCTCCCTTTCCTCTGTCAACCCCTGTTCTCATCCACCCACTAGGATCTTTTATTTTTTTTTTAATTTTTTTTGGCAGTCTTCAAGGAAAAATAATGAAAAGAAAAGGAACTGGAGTTTACATAATATCTGTCTTCCAAGATACTAAAAGCAGTTCACCCATCTATAATTTGTTCTCACAACAATTCTCTGAACAGGGCTGTTATTATCACTATTATCATATCCATTTTGCAGTCACACCGCTTGCTGCTGAGACCTTTAGCTAACATCTCATTTCTTTTCTTTCTCCCTTTGGCGTCTAAAGAAGCTTTATTAATTTTTGTTGATGATGTTATTATGAATGCCAAGACACTCATCTGTAGATTAGTAACATGTATTAGGCACTTGTTCTATTTTATGAATCCTACAAAGCATTTTTACAAACATTATTTCACTTAATGAAAGTACTGCTATTAATTCCTTTTTACAGACAAAGAAGCTGCAACTTAGAAAGGTTGTGTATCTTGTCCCAAATCCCAAGATGAGTGAGTACGTAGCAGGAATCTGAAACCAGATTGCTGGGCTCTAAGGCCCCTGTGATTATGTAGAACATTATAACGCTTGCCGAGTACCGGAAGCCACCCTGATCTGTTGAATTACTGCTAAATGAGAAAGGCTTACTAACTGACCTCATGTCTTAGTGAGAGGTGGAAACAGATTTCAGCACCTCTTCGACTCCAAAGGTCAATATCTTTCTACCACAATTGTACTTTGAAAGGAAAGTCATTCAGAATGTTTCTGTGTGGCCAAGGGATTTGTAACTAACTAAAATTAAGGTACCTCCCCAGGTGTCAGCAGAACGTAGGCAAGTCCTTGTTTAAAGGTTCGTCAGGCCTAGAAAAATATGCTGAATATGAAGACACCAAGTTGATTTTTGTCTGGCAACTGATTTTGTAGCATCTTGTTTCTCACAGAATTTTAGCCCCTAAGCATACATTTCAAAGGGCTTCAACTATCACCTCTCATTTGTGACTGTGCCACATGACCCACTGCAGTCTCTGGCCCTCTGTTTCATATTGTCGTTTAAAAATACATTCAATATATACTGTGAGCACTGCAGGACTGATGAACGGGGCTGAGGAAAGAGCTGAAAGACAGCAGAATCCAACATAAATATCTTCTGAACTAAGGAAGCGATGGAAGCAACTGTCAAGGCAAATTGATTTGAATTGCATAAGAATGATTTTTTTTTAAAGGATTGACTCGGGATATGAACTATTCTTTCTAAAAGCTTCAAGTTGGCAGATGACACTACCTGTCTCTTTCTAATCTCTTCCAGTATTTCAGGCTCCATATTTGTGTTGGCTTCAGATTTTTTAATGTTTGAAAGATGGTTCCAGCTCACTGAATTCCTCTAGTCATCTCACATGCCCCCTGACAGCAGTGCCTTGGTGGCAATGACCCTGAAATGGCATAAGCCACTTGCAAACGGTCTCTTTTAATTGCTGCAACAATTGCTTCCTTGGCCCACTACCTCATTTATTTTTAACCTGGAAAGATTTCATTCAGCGGACCAGATGTCGAATCTGACGTTGTTCCCTCTTTCGTCTTCTCTCACTCACATTCAGTGTTACATCCAATTCCCATTCTTCTCTCTGTATAATGCCTGCCCTGGATTAGACAGAGGCTGGATCTGTTAGCTGTTGCTTCAGAACAAATAACCATAAAGCGTCAGTGGCTTATAACAACAAACATTTCTTTTTTCATTATGGTGGTAAAATATATGCAATGTAAAATTTGCCATTTTATCCACTTTTAAGGGTATGGTTCACAGGCATTAATTACACTCACAGTGTTGTGCTACCATTACCGCTACCTGTTTCCAAAACTTTTTCATCATCCCAAACAGCAACTCTGTACCCAGCTCCCCCCGAGAGATAAAACTGTTTCACCCTCCCCTCAGTCTCTGGTAACCGCTAATCTACTTTCTGTGTCTATGAGTCTGCCTATTCCAGATATTTTATGTAAGTGGAATCCTATCATATTGGTCCTTTTCTGTGTGGAAATAAGCATTTCTTCCTCATGCGTCAGAAAACTGGTTGGGACGGCTGGGCTAATCGTGGCTGGGCTTGCCTGAAAGCTGCAGGTTAGGGTCACGTCTACGGCGCAGGTCTCTCATCCTCTTTGGAAGAGGGTGCTAGCTAGGGTGTGATATGCACATGGGGGTACAGAGCGGGAGTGGGCAAGCAAGAACATGCAAAGCCTCTTGAAGAGGAGGCTCTGATCTCTACCTCCTCCATTGGCCAAAGCAAGTCATTGGCCAAGCCCAAAGTCTACAGTCAGGCACGTAACGGCTGCCACTTTCTAGTCATGCAGCTTTACTAAAAGTGCTGTAACCTCTCCGAGCCTCATTTCTTTATCTGTAAAAGTGGGATAATACAATCGTATTACCTACGTGTAGAGTGCTGTGATTATTACTGAAATGCTCTACATTTGCCATATAAAATAGCAAGTGATATTATTGTCATTCTTAAAATATAAACAATGAAAAACAACCAAATCCAATAAAACTTTGTTATCTTTGCTTTCTATTGAGGAGAAGACGTTTAAGTTAGAAGAGACTGCTGGACACCTCCGTGGGAATTCAGAACGTGATTTAGAATTGCAGACAGAGACCTATTGGAATTTGATGAACCAGCAGCAGTGATTTTGTCCGTTGGTTTTCCCATTTGCTTTTAGCAGCAGATCTCTTTCTTCAGCAGAAGCCTAACCCACAATCGCAGTGCATAAAGCAGTGGAGGGTTTCTGGTTGAGAAGACACAGGCTGTCCCACTGGCACGTGTCACCCTCTCGGAAGGGTTGATGAGGGTTGCACGAGCACAATTTCAACGCCACTAATTGAGTCCAAGCCCCTTCTTCTAGATGAAAACTGTGAACCCCAGTGGGATGATGCGATTTGCCCCAAATGGGAACGAGAAACGGAAGCTCCTTTTAAGCACTAAGAATGCTCACCACACTTGGAAGCGTTACCGGGGCTGCCACAATGCCACTCTAGTGTCTTGCAAATTCGGTGCTTTTAGACCCGTAACTGAATTTCTACAGGACAACTTAAGGACACAGACACAGGCTTTGAAGTCAGAAAGCACAGGTCTGTGTTCTGCTTCTGCCAGTTACTGAATGTGAACTGGGACCGTTTAATTGATCTCTCTGAGCCTCAGTTGCCTCATCTCCGAAGCGGCCACGACAGTGCCTTCTGTACTGGGTTATCAGAGGCTTGAATTGTGCGGCTCTGGTAACAAATGCAGTACAATGTTCGGCCCTTCGTAATCATTGACAACATAATAGCTACTCATCTACTTCCTATTTTGCAGGTGTTGCTATTCAAAGTTTTTTCCAGTTTTATGTGAACTTGGGCACAGGGGAATACATTTGGGGGAATATTAAAACAATATTAGCTGAAATCTTTATAAATCATCATGCTTTTGGAAAAATAGAGTATTTCTTAATTTTAGCCTGCCGCTGAGGGCTGTGGAAACAGCCTTAGGCAGAGGAGGGCAGGCGGGACAAACAGGCTCGCCACCATGCCTGCCACAGTCTTCAGTCAGTGGGGCTGCGTCCCATTTCTTATCTGCTGGGTGTTTCTGGCTGCCTACAAATATGGGAAACTTGAGTGAGGCTACGAAGCAGTACTTTGCTTCTGTTCCTGTTGCTTTCTGCATATTCATTCCTCTCAATTGCCTGGGAAGCAGTGGGAGCCCAGGGGCTACCCTAAATCAACCAAGAAAGAGGTAATTCAGTGAGGGGACGCCCCCGAAGAGTTGGGAGGCTAGTTCCCTGTTGTCCTGCTGAACAATTAGGAATTACTTTAGAGATCTCCCAAGAGTTACCTCCCCTTAAACAGCTTATAAGTTTGCTGACATGTGACTACCCCCAATTGCATCTTTGTTCAAGTTATGATATTTTTTAAATCACAGGTACAGAGAGTTGAATTCATCAAACTCATAAATTCATGGTATAAATGATTATCATCGTAGACCTGTGCAAGGCCCCTCTCTGGTTTTATTTATTTATACTCACACTCACTGCCGTCTGCCCCAAGAGGAAACCATTCTAACATGCATAGTGTGTATCCTATCGGTTTTATTGCATTATTCCAAATATATTGTTGCTGTTCTGTGCAGACATTTTAAGCCCATGTAAATGGTATTATGTTACACACTTCATACCGCTGCGTGTATAGCTACACTCGTGTTGACACACTCACCGGCAATGTGTGATAATGCATCTTACCCACTGATTTCTCCTTTGTGACCCCATCGAATGGGACCACCGGCTGTCTATCCCATTTGCTGCGGTTCTCTGCCAATGTTTGGCAACTGGGAACTCAATGGGAGCAGGTGGGCCACTCGCCAGTGAGAGAACTGCCCTCCCTACCGTCACCGTCATCCTGAGCGTTCTGGGAGTTTCTCAAGTCCCTTGAGTTATAGCCCTGCCGTTCCTGGTCCACAGGTTTCTCTCTTCCTGCTCCCCATTCCCACCGTCGGGGCCACTCCCACCGTTGCTGCGGAAGACAGTGGGACGCCATCCAATCCTGCCAGCAGGGAGCAGGCCAAACCAGGGGGCAGCTGCTGCTGAAAGTGTGATTCCTAGTGGCTTCTGCTGGGAACAGCCCTGTGGCAGATCCCCTTCACTTTATTTCTTTGGGCAATAAATCCCCAAAGCAGGGAATTAATTACAACCTAAAGTAGGAAAAGTCAGCTCCTCCTCAACAAAGTGGCAACTGACCTTTCTCCTGCTGATGATAAAAAAGGAACTAAGGAAGGAAGGAAGAAAAACTATTATAACCCATAATATTATTTTCCCCCTAGGGTTTGAGTTATTTGAAAGGTTTGGGTTACTCGGAGGAAATTAAATAAACCATTATATTACACTGTTCTGCTTTTAGCGACAAAGTGTTCCCTATTGTGAAAAATATTTCCCAGTGAGTGCCTGTCTGAAATATTTATCAGCCCAAGGTTCTAGGCGCACTCAGTAAGCTGCACAGTGTGGGAAGTCATGTTTCCTGCTGCGCTGTTTTTACATAAAAACCTGCAGTGACATTTTCTTGCGTGATGCTGACCCCGAGAACATGGTGTTCAATGAATTGATTTTCAACAATCTATCCCCCTTCCAGAAAATTACACTGAAATGTTTAAGCACCTAAAGGAAAATCCGAAGGAGACGATTGTAAGAGCAGTGAAAAGTATGAAAAGACCTAGCTGATGCTTCTGAAACGCGTCTCCCCTCAGCGAATTTTACATTAGGGCCCTGCTGTTCAGCATTGCAGATGGCATAGCCCAGCATACACCGCGTGGGAAGCTTTCATTGGGCTGTTCGTTACACTGGCTGAAGCCTTGACTTTGGTTTTCCCTGAAAGCCCCTTTTCCGAGCTGCTTGATTCCTTGCCCTTTGAGCCCCAGTGACATTCAGCAACTCACACATTTCATTTCCTAAGAACACTGTCACCGATGGAGTTCAGGCCCTGTGCCTTTTATAAATGTTTGTGTTTCTCTCTTTTACAGAAGCTGCAAAGAGTCGATACTCCTGACTGTCATTCAGCCTTACCCTGTAAGTGTCTTGTGAGAGAACCGCCGTCACATGATCTCAGGCTCCTGTCCCCTCCTCCCGGTCCAGTGACATGATGAGAAAACGTAGCATGCGGTCCCACTTGAAAAAGCCTGATTCCTTGTATTTTGTATGTGCTCCATGACAGCACACCCAGTCATGGGAGAGAAAGCAAAGTAGCGCGTTCCCTACATACCCTAAACATCAGCTGCTCAGTCCTGGGCAACTCCGCCACCTGGAAATCACACAAAACTCAAGACTTTCTTGAAGTTTCCGAGTTAAGAATTGTAAGTCTAATGGGAATGTGTAATTATAGAAGGCTGAAGCGTGATTGTTTTTCCTACTCCCTTTTCTTAACTTACCAAATTATCTAAGTAATTTGGTAGAGCACTAGATATTTCAGTGAGACCTGCTTTAAAAGGTGGGTATTAGAGGTAATGTGGTATGAAAAGTTCACGCAACTGCCTTGGTCAGGAGGGTGCGGAATGATTAAAATCATACTGCCTTCAGTTCCTGTGACTTTTTAAAAAAACTAAGGAGACTTGACTTGGGGTGGTGAACACACAATACAGTATACAGATGATGTATTATAGAGCTGTACCCCTGAAACCTATATAATTTCATTAACCAATGTCACCCCAATAAATTCAATAAAAAAGAAAAAATGTGCAATTCAATAATCTTTATAAAATTTACTGAAGTGCACAACCTTCATCCCAATCCAGTTCGAAAACACATCAGTCACCCCAATAAGATCCCTCATTCCCATTTACAATGAAAGCCTTCCCATCCTCAGACCCAGGACAGCGCTCATTTACTTTCTATTTCTACAGATTCGCCATCGCTTGTGAATTTCATACCTTGTCAGTTGAATGAAAAAAATGCCGAAGCAAATTCCTTTAGATTTTTCCTGAAACATGGTCTGTCAGTACCGGTGTGGCCTCCGCATGCAGCGGCAGAGCTTCCTACCTGGTTACGCCTCTGTTGTCTTTGGCATAGAATTGGAGTGTTGCCACATCGGTTAAATGTTCTGGTGTCTGCCAGTCTCCATCTTCGAACCAAACTCTTCATCTCCTCGCTTCAGACTTTTCCTCCTAAGCACTATGGGCAGGAAACATGGACTCAACATTCTGATCAGAGCACAGATAGAATTAACCAAGACAACAAATTACACCGCGCAGGAGAAAAAGAAATTCTAGCCCATAGCGCTTAGGAAGGAAAAACAGCTTAGTACTGACTGTTACTTTTAGTCCCATCTCTCTCGTTAAACTACACACATGCACATACACACCCCTTTTGATCTGAAAACTAAGGAGACAACAGGAGGTATGAGAACCAAGATTTGAGATCTAGTATAATGGATGACTTCTCTGCCTGCTCCACCATGTCCTGTTTCCACGATGCCTTCCCTGGAAAGTAGAGGTGGTCTGTTCTTAGATTGTCTCAGTTAAACAAAAATCTCACTCACGCTTACTGCAAATCTATCTGGTCATCTTTTCTTTGCAGGGGACAGATCCATTTTGGCTATACCAATGGAAATGTGATAATAAGCAAGTGATTGACCAATTATAAATTCCTGGGGGAACTTCAGGTTTACATTACCTTTCTTGAGTTCTCTCTTCCCACTTTAACCTATTAGCAATGCAAGATCAGAACCATTTGGCTGCAAACCAGGTTACTTTTGCAGTGTTTGGTAACATTTTGCTCCATGCAGTAAACTTAGAGAAAGAGAGGCAAGGTTTGCATTTAAGTTAAAGTGTTGTGTCTTATTGCTTTGCTTTCGCTGTTTGCAATTTGAGTCTGCTTGACTTGTTATTCATATGAACACCATCACCTTCGGTGAGCCATGGAACTTCCTTTTAACAGGTAATTCAGAATTTTCTAGGCGTTCAGGTAGCTCTTGCTATTGTGCTATATTGAAAGTCAACATTTAGCCACAACATGTAGGAGCAAGTATCGCATGTTCTTACGGCCAACAGCTGTACCTCTGCTCCTCAGAGTCACTCGCTCCCTCCCACTTATTTAGAAGTATTCTCGTCTTTGACTTCCTTTGACCAGGCCTCCTTCCTGAAATGCCCACGACATATTCGACCCCACAACCTCCTCGGCCTAGTTGAATCCTTCTCACCCTTCAAGTCTCAGCACAAATTCTGAATGCTACCTTAGAGTCTTTCGATGCTGGCACTGTTGCCATTTGGGCTGGAGAATTCCCTGTGGTGGGGGCTGTCGTGTGCTCTGTAAGATGTTGTGCAGCATCCCTGGCCTCCACCGACTAGACGGCAGTAGTAACTCTCCCCTAGTTGTGACAACCAAAAAGGTCTCCACACATTGCCAGATGTTCCCTGGGAAGCGAAATCTCCCTCACTTGGGAACCACTGTCCCGCCTAAAGTTTTCCCTTACTGACCTAGCCCAAGGTGGCTCTTTTCTCCTCTGAATTGTAGGAGTTGAAATAAAGGAGTTAAAAATCCCAAAGTTATTTAAAAAATACATTACTTGTAGAGAGGAGAGCAGATGAGCGAAGAACAAATTGCAAATTTTTACTTCTATTTTTGTGTTTGGATTTTCCTACAAGCAAATTGTTTCTTTTTAAAATTTTATTTATGCATTTATTGTTTTTAGAGAGTATAAGGGAAGGAGAAAGAGAGGGAGGGAAACATCCATGTGTGGTTGCCTCTCATGTGCCCCCAACTGGGGACCTGGCCACAACCCAGGCACGTGTCCTGACTGGGAATCGAACCAGTGACCCTTTGGTTCACAGGCTGGCGCTCAATCCACTGAGCCACAACAGCCAGGGCTAATTTTTTAAATTGGTTTTTATTTATTTTCCAAACATTCTGTTGGCAATCAGGATTGACATACAGAAAGAAAGGACCCACCAGACCAAAGGGAAGTCCATAAATTTTATTTTTATTATGGGTAATAAAAATTAGCATTTTAATTTCTTTGTAATTTGCTGGACAGCATTTTTATGTTGTATTCCCTCTGCATAATAAGGTCCAGTCAAGACAGAGAGCCAACAGTTACACTCTCTTGCCACATTCCACCTGGGCTCAGGGCACCCCAACATGACCCAGTCCCAAAAATCCATCTCTAATGAGGCCCAGGTCAAGGAGACCTGGAAGATCTTAGGATCCCTGGAATTCTTCGAGAAGAAATAATTCTTAATAGGTTGCTACCTTCTATTTTCAGTAATATGGAGGGCTCGCACTCTCTCTCTCTACCATGTTTACTTTATTTCTTAGGGAAAAAAAATTGTGTAAGTCCAGAAGGAAATACAGAAGCAGAAAATATGTGTCAGCAAACCTTTTCCTCAGAGACACCAGTGTAGACACTTTGGCCTGTTTCCTTTAGTCTTTTGCTCTGGGCCTTGTCAACATCTGAGATCATAGTATATGTACAATTTTATTCTGTTTATAAGCATCATATACACGGCTGTAAAACATTACATTGCACCAAGATTCACTTAACCAACTCCCTATCTCTGAGCCCTTCATAATGTCTTTAACGTTTTGCTATCATAAATAATTCTGCAAAGAACATCTTTGTGTATACATCTTAATCCGTATTTAGTAGTAGTTCCTAAGGATGAAATTCTAGAAGGAGAATCTCTGAGTTGCTCATGAATTTTATTTCTTCGGTTCTGATGTAATTTCTTTTTTCCTTTGTACTGTTGCTATTTTGCATTACAGATCTTTCTTGTCCAGTTTCTTTCTTCTTTCCTTTCCCCAGTTCCCAAGTCCGGAACTTCCCAGTTCAACCCTACCTGAGACAGAGAGTGTTTAAAGAGTCTCTATAACCTGCCCTCACACAACCCCAACTCTGGGACTTGGGCTAAGTCATTTTCCGTTCTGGTGTCCCTGAGCTACCGTGATTCACATTCCTTCAGCTTTCTTCTAGGCCAGAGAGCCAAGGAACCCGTTTGCCTGCCTCTCACTTCCTGCCTACCTTCCAGGGTGTTCCACACACCTGAAGGATGCTACAGACTTCCTCGTGGAAGCTCCAGTGTAGCAGATGCTATTAGAACTGGGACCGTATCCCATTCACATGTGTCATGTCAAGCATGACAGCCCGATTTCCAACTGAGAGCACCAGTGATATGTTGCCTGTGGGCTTTTCCTGGCCACAGGAGCTTGCTCATGGAGAAGACCGGAAGTGCTGAAGAATGACCCCTCCCAGAAGAGCAGCCATCCATCACTGCTTGCCAGGGTCTGGTGCATAAATGCCCCAGCTTCCCCTCTTCTCAGTCAATATAACTCTGGGGCCTGTGGTCTGCCTTGTTTCCCAAGGTTCCCGGGAGGGTTAAGTTTCCGTTAATTACAGTGGTGCCTGACTTAACAATGAATGCTGTATTGGCTTACCCCAGTTACCTCTCTTCTTTCCCCCACTTACCTACCTGTGCTTCCTAGGAGTACCTCCCAAATCAGCTACCTGCCTGTGAATCCTTGTCTTAGGGGCTGTTTTGGGGGGTACTCCAAACTAAGTTATCCAGGGGTAACTATGGGCTAGTTAACGCATCAACAAGCATTTTTTCAATGCCTACTATATAAGTAGCATGGTAAAGCTAAGGGATTGCAAGTTCAAGATCTTACACTTCAGTTTCAGAAATTGATCTGATTAATGTAATTTTTTCAAGCTATGTTCTAGGGACTTCTGAGAGCATCTAAAATCATCAGGAGCTTGCCACACATTTAACATGGCCACCTTAGCAATAGCAAATTTGGAAAGGGGTTCAGGGGTTGATTAGAGGCCTTATTTTAAAATTAATTAACAGCAGGAGAATCTGATTATTCTACATGGTAATTACTTGTCATTTGTACCACAGGATATGAAGTGCTTATGATCAGGTCTGCAGGTTGCTAAGAATGACATCATCAGGTTTTTGGGTGGTGGTCACGTTGTGTATTTTTTGAGCTGCAAAGAGAGATTGAGTAAAAACTGCAGGCTTGACTGGTTTACATCTCCCATGGACCGTATGTAATTCCGGCCACTAGAATAAGCTGTGACTTTGTTGCTTCTAATTCAGTAACCTTCAGATTGAAGAGCTTATGTTTTTATTATCAGAAAGTAATTTTTAAAATGTACATTGATTATATGAAATAGTCACAAAGCCAGAACAAGAAACACGCACTAGTACGGGTTCTTAGTTAGACTTCGAAATTCGTACATAATACTATTTGCTTCACTACCTGAGCTATGTAGTTGGCCTTCTGGTGTTCCTACCTTACCAGGTTTCGGTTAGGGCATGGCAAATAAATGTGAGGAGGAGGCTCCAAGGGGTGGGCATGCTCTGGCTACACAGAGAAGAGAGCAGCATCCCATCTTGACAAGTTCTGCTATATGGGGCCACTTATCTAGAGGCAAATAACCCTATATACTCCCACGGGAATATCACTGCATTCTAAGATTACATATCAAATGATATGCCTAAAAATTTAACTTCTCTTAAATATACATTTTTATGGAGGCAAGGAATTTTGTAGCACATTTTAGAAAAGTATGGTAAGACATTACATGACAAAATTCAGATGCATAGAGTAATAAGCCCCAGTCTCTGGCACATTGAGCACATATGACACCCTTCGTTCCCTAACGATGCCGGAGAAGTGTTGGTGCATCCTGACGTCTCAACTAATTAGCACTGTCCGTTCGGGGTAGCTTTATCACAGCCGCTTCACTTGTGCTACACTCATCGTGCCGGTGTAAATATCGCCTGCTCGGAAGCATTGAGGGAGAATAATGTTTTCCCTTCGGCTAAAAAGTTGTCCATCGAAAGCAAGTGAACTCACTACTGTATGATTTGTTTGTTAACTCTTCCTAAACTTGGCCTATAATTACCAAGATGCCGATGAGAACACCAATGTCATCACTTCAGCTCCGCAAGTAGGACTTTGAAAGTCATGTTGAGCTTGTTCAAAGCTGTTCTTTTTGAGGGACAGCCATTCAGAGTGTTTGTGTTTTTTTAAAGGGAAGTCATTCTCTTAAAACATCTGGCATAGGTGGAGAAATTAAAGCTGTGGAGGTCAAACCATCCATCCATCCAGTTCTCTGACACTGCTCGGAGTGAAGGGTAGATGGGTGTGGAGGAGAACTTTGGAAAAAATAATAAGATTCCCCCAGTGTTAAAGCAAAACTCCCCCCAGGAATCTACCCACACATATCTTATTGTGTTTTTTAACAGTGACTTTATTTCATTATAGTGTTTTATATTATAGTAAAAATATTTTATGTATTATATACACATAACATAAATATACCATTGTAAGCATTTTAAAGTGTACAACTGTGGCATTAAGTAAATGCAAAATCCTGTGTAACCGTTGCCACTATCTAGCTGCAGGCATTTTCATCACCCCAAAAGGAAAACCCGCACCCACTGAATATTCACTCCCCATTCTCCCCTCCCCTAGCCTCTGGCAACCACTGATCTACTTCTTCCTCTATGGATTTGCCTATTCTGTATATGTCATATAAATGGAATGAAATCATATAATATTGACAAAGACGGGAATCCTTTTTCCCCACTTTACTTGAAATTCCAAGTATGGGACACCCTAATTGGCATTTACACCTTGAGATGAATGCAATACACAGAAGGTCGAGCCTCTATGTTGATTCTAGAGTCAATCACTAGAATTCTTCACACGACATCCTCAATGTTTTATGACTACATAGTATGGAAAACATTACGTTGAACCATATTTAGTTTCCAATACTTGACCATTTTAATCTGTAAGATAGCAATCGCATGATTCAAACTAAATTTTACTTATTAGGTTCAATAGAGATTGCAGAGCTCTTTTCAAAAATAAACAAGTGGTACCTACACCTACTCGATGCGAATTTGCTTACCCTCAGGCTTCATTAAAATTTTACAAGGACGATTCTCAGATGAAGTAAACGTACCAGGATCACGCAGCGAGGGGTCCCCCTGAATCACAACACCCTTCTGAGCAGGATTGCCCACTGCAGTTCCCTTTTCAGTCTCTGAGGAAGGAGAACCGAGCCTCTCAGCCCTCTTCCCAATAAAAGATAGTACAGTACAAAAACCTGTAAGGAAGGGCAGAATATGAGATCAGCTTGCAATTCTAAGTCAAGGGTTTCTCTCTACCCTGCCCAGTACGACCACGGGAGCACAGGTTACCAACAAGAGGCTGAAATTCAAGTTTGGGGCACATGAAGCACAGGCAGGTGGATGTGTGTGTGTCCTTGCCTGCTCGCATAGCCATGTGCCCTTAATGTGAATAACGATGAGATTATCAATCATTTTAGAACTATCGATGGCTCTTTTCCACCTTATTAAAACAGGTAATTGGTGACCCACTCATCATAAACCCAGCGTTAGATTTGGCCACCACCTTGCCTTCCACATACTAATCAAGTCTCTATTAAAATCAGGATTTAAGTACTTTGACAGCCATCGTGCAGAAAGGTCCTTGGAGATGTGCTCAGTAAGAACGTGGAACACTCTGTTTGTGGTTCCCTGGCGACTGAATCAAACTTATCGCTGTATGTGCGTGGCAGGGTTTTGACTGCATCTATAGTTTGCATTACCTGCTTGATTTGGCCATGTACCGAACGCTCAAAAATATCGTACAGCTGCAAGGGGCAAGACAGAAAACAGCTGTTACAAGGTTTGCGTTGCTACCCGTAATCAGATAAAATGTTTTCTTTCTTTTTTTTAGTCGCCCAAATCAGCATTTATTAGTGCTGCAAAAAAGGCCAGATTAAAGTCCAATCCCGTCAAAGTGCGCTTCTCCGAGGAGGTCATCATCAACGGCCAGGTGTCGGTGAGTGACAGTCGTCTGCTTGTGACTCAGAGCGAGTCACTGAGGCACTAAGCAAAGCCAGTAGCTCCACTGGAACGATCAATCTGAAATCGGTGGTGGATTTCAGAGGGGTGTCAGACCTCAGGATTGTAAAGGGCTTCAGTGGTCGCCAGGTCGTGCCTGATGTGTTCTCTCTAATGTTTGCAGAATCCGGAATAGTCCAGTTTTTCCCTGAACGCTTCCACTGTTAGAGACCTCACTATTATGCAAAGGGGTTCATTTGATTTGAGGTCACTATCTTTGCCTCATTTTGAGTAAAATATGCCTCTTTGAAACTCCCACCTGGACATTCTGCCAACTAAGCATCCTTCCGTGACAGCCCCTTGTGTATTTTGAAAAAGGGATTGTATTTTCACTAATGTCTTTCCTTATCCAAAATAAAATGTCTTCATTCTTTCAACTAATCAAAATGGGAAGAAGTTAAAATGATGGAAAACCTTCATATATGCAACCAGAAGTGAAAAACTACTGCCAGGGTTTTCACCGATAGGTCTTAATGGAAATCATGATTGCTCAGGCACATAACCGATCTTCAAAATGGATAGTGCAAGCACTAATATGATACTTTATTTTCAATTTTCTACAAAAAGTATAGCATAATGCTTTTAGTTTTTAGAAAGCTGGCATCTAGGGCACGACTACTTTTTGAACCTTTGAAGTGCCAGCTTCTTTTGGTTGAGGTTTTATGGTCGCTGTTAGTACTGTTTGAATAAGCTCACAAGGGCGAAATCTGATTGCGTCATGCTTGGTATGGCTTGCACACTCTCTCCTGAGCACGGTCCTGGATCTGAGTTTGAAGATGTAAGCCCGTACATGTTTGGTAAGGCACTCATGATCCAAGTATCTTCTGGCCTGAGCTTGCTGACCTCAGTCTGCCCCGCTTGGAGTCCAGGGGCTTGGCTGACCAATCTCTCATACTACTGGGATTCTGGGGGAGGAGGCATAAGGCTGTCACTGTGCTGCCCTGTGAGCATTTAGCTGTGGCCTTGTCCTACCAATCACCCATCTATCACCCCATCTCCTCTGCCCTGCTTTACAGCATGGTGCGTTCTGCTCAGTCCGTGGGTTCCCATCACTCTGAGTCATGCAGAGTTGCACGATCATTTCAGAACAAGGCCATTCAGCTTAAGGCTGGAAGGTTCCAGCCATGTATCCCAGAATGCCGTGTGAAACTTCCCTCATCTTTGGTCAAGCTTCCGGGCATGAGACTGGGCAATCAGTCTATGCATCTCTGGAGAGACTATGGCACTAGAACTGCTGTGGCAGTTTCAACCGTGTTCCTGAATAAAACAGGGCTTGTTCCAGGCAGCTGGTGTGTGAGGGAGCTGGTGTGGTCTGGGGAGTAGATCGTCTCATGCAGCCTCTGCTGTCTCACCACAGCCCCGTATGTGGCAGGGACATTCAGTTACTTGTCTGTTCCTCAGGCTTTGTGACCCTCTTCACTTCCGGTCTCCTCTTCCAAGTCATTGTGTCTCATGCCTTCTGGACTTGAAGTCAAGCGAACTCACAGGATTGGGTAGCTGAGAAGTCAGGTGTGAAGTATAGAAAGGAGAGGAAGGAATTTCAGAGAAAGAAATAGGAAGTGAAAGGCACAGAACAGAACCTATCCCAGAAATACTTAGGGGCTGAATCCTCAGGGACTACCTGTAGGACATTAGCAAGTCTCTGAACACCTCGTCTTCAGTGTCCTCATCTGTGAGACAAGGCAATATGGTCGCACGATGGCCGAGTTTTCCTGGACGCCTGTGACTTCACGGCCAAGCACATGTGAGCAACACAGTTCACTGCAAGGGTTGTGGAACTCAGCCCACGTGCCCTTTTTTTCTCCCCTCTTTGTCTCTCTCTACTTCCAGTTAGAGAAAAAATTCCAAGGAATATGTTTCTATTGTTTACTTTGGGTTGTGTTTCAGACACCTGAGTTATTTTTAAATTATGATCTGTGTGTTAGGGACTTAGTATTCAGTCCATCCATACATTAACCCATCCCTTATATGTCATCCCCTTTGAGTTTGGGGAATGTTCCTTAATGAGCTAAAAACTTGTCACAAAATAACTTTACTCTTGAAGGTGAGTAACACTTGTGATTCCCTGCCGTGGCCTCTGGCATCACATCAGCCATCCCCGTGGCCGGCGCTCATTCCACTGCACACATACTGCTCTGCTGCGCTCCGGGCGCGTGGGCCCAGACACTGCGGCTTACTCACAAGGGGTCGCTTCTGTAATTGTATTGTCCAATGGGAAACCTCGATTTAAAAAAACAAGCAAACTCATCTGATTGATTTTCTGATGGGAAAAGGTTGGTCTTTTATATGAATCAACTGATTTATTGGTAGCTGGAAAAGAAGAATTTCTCTGTGAATAACTGAACTTGGATCTCACCAAAGGGCCAGCTTGGTCGGCCTCAGAGAGTTCAGTTGCGCTTTGATGTTGGGTTAGAATACCTTGTAGATACGTGTGGCGACTGCAAAGAGCAGAGTCCTAGTCCTACTGACATAAAACCCCTGTCTCTTTTTGTTGTCGTTGTTGTGAAACAGGAAACTGTTAAGGATAATTCACTTCTTTTTATGCCAAATGTTTTGAAAGTCTATCTGGAAAATGGACAGACCAAGTCATTTCGCTTTGACTCCAGCACCTCCATAAAGGTAAGAGGGCTCACTGAACCCTGTCCCTGACACCGTCAGAGCGGAAGGGAACGCTGCAGTCTGAGTCACATGTGACAGTACCTACTTGCAGAACTTTATTTCTGAGATTGTTTTCGGTTGCTTCCAAATAAGGTAGTGTTTGAGAACTTAAAAGCAAACCCAAACAAAATGCGTAAACTAAGAAGGTTGTGCTGTGTGTGTGTGTGTGTGTGTGAGACAAAACTGTATAATATGCTGTCAGTGAAGAAGCACTCCATTGTGTCATTTTAATGCGACTTCAGATGAATTGAAACAGCCTGTCACCAAGGCTTGGCACCCTGCCCAAAGCCAGTGTGATTTCTCAGCAATGTTAGCCACCAAGAAGATTAATATGTTAGCTGTTAATTGAATATCTGCTACTTTGGTGTCCAGCAAAAACAAGGGGTAGGATAATGTAAAATTAACATTTACTTTCAATTCCTGTAACCACTTTCATGGAAACGATGTGATGCCTGAAAGGCAGAAATGAGGCATGCATCTTAGGAGAAGAGGTGAAAACAGTCACCACGCAATTCAATTACAGTAGTCCCCCCCCCTTATCCACAGGGAATACCTTCAAAGACTCCCCAGTGGGTGCCAAAACTGCGGATGGTAACGAGCCCTATATGTACTATGTCTTTTCCTATACTTGCACACCTTTTCACTGAAAAGAAGCTCTTCGTGACTTCCCTTTGGCCTCTCTGAATTGCCAGGATCCCTACTCTTGTGCTTTGGGGCCATTACGAAGTAAAATAAGGGTGGCTGGGACAAGCACTGCGATACCCCCCCAGTCAGTGTGATAACTGAGACGGCTGCTAGGTGGCTAACAGGTGGAGTGTGCGCGGCGTGGAGACCCTGGACAAGGGGATGAGTCACATCCCGAGTGGGATGGAGTGAGATTTCATCACCCTGCTCAGAACAGCATGCAGTTTAATACTTATAAATTCCTTATTTGTGCAATTTTCCATTCAATACTTTTGGACCACACTTGACCACGGGTAATTGAAACCATGGAAAGCAAAAGTGCAGATAAGAGGGAACTACTGTATTTCAGAGTCACAGGTGAGTTTGCATAATGGGGACTAAAACAAAGCATGTTGGTTTTTCTTCCCATGCTTCCTTCCTGTGGGGGAAAAAAACTACGTACTCTTTTTTTTTTTAATTGAACAAAATCATGTTCAGAAATTGATTGCTCCCTATTGCTCCATCAGCATAAAATAAACTTTCTTCAAATGCACAGTAAAAAAAAAAGATTTTATTGAGGTAAAATAAAAAAGTACCCAGTGACATTCTGTACAGTAATGTATCAGGAGAATATCAACTGTGTGTTTAAAATGTCTATTAATAGTCATACCCTAATTCTCAGTTTTTTTTAATTAATCAGCATAAATCTTATGAGTGGAAGTGTTTCTGCAAGGCCCACTCACTGCGTTCTTATTATCTTGATACCAGCAAACAGCTTGTTTTGCATTGCTTTAAATAGGTAGTGATTTAGCAGGTGATAGAGCAGACAATAAGAGTAAATTGATGATAGAGCATTTAACTCATCCTTAAATCATTCCAGATGAAATATGAACTTCCTTCATACAAGACTGCTAAGTTTAAATGGTGATGACTTAAAAACTCCTTTTCCTTTATTCCTACTCAATATCAATGGATAATGAGATGTTACTCTAATTATTGCTCCACTAACCTAGGGGATGGCAACCCTTCTCTGGAGAGGGCTCGAGAGTAAATACTTTAGGCCTTTGTGGGACATTTGATCTCTGTTGCCACGACCCACCTCCCCTATTGTATCAGGACAGCAGCCATAGAAAGGTGGGTTCAGAGGCTCCTTAACACCACTCTCAGGTTCAATAATTAACTCAAAGGCCTCACAGAACTCAGCAAATTGTTATGCTCACAGTTACAGTTGGTTACAGCAAAAGGATACAAATTAAAATCAACAACGGGAAAACGTGTATAGGGCAACAGAGATCGGGCGTAGACCTCGCACTCGCCCTCTCCCGGTGGAGTTGTGCGGGGTTTTCTCCTGGCTCTGATGTGTGACAACAGGCACGGGGTCCCCCCAACGAGGGAAGCTCACCCGAGCCTTGGCGTGCAGTTTCCATTGCTGGTTGGCTCCATAGACACAGCTGGCCACCTGTGTGGCTGACCTCAGTATCCAGCCCCTCTGGAGCTTAAGCTGATACCACATGGCCCAAGATCCCCAGCATAAGTCACATTGTTAGCATGGACTCTGGCATGGCCCCAGGTCCCCAGGTAAACCAAGCTGCTCCTATCAGGCAAAACATACCGTGGTTATAGGAGTTACCTCCCAAGAGCCAGGAGTAAAGAAACAAACCTTTCTTTAGGTGAATGAATTTGTTTACTACACAGACACTATACAAATGAATGGGCGTGGCCAGATTTGACACACAAGCCGTAGTGTGCAGACCCCTGACATAACTCCTAGAGCTGCATTATTCCAGATCTCTCGGATGCAATGGCCTTATTCCATGACATCAGCTGGCCAGAAAAGCTTCTTGTCATTGTACCCCTCTGCCACCCAAAGATCTTGATAAAGACTTGAATGTCTTTTTTAACAGAAATAAATCTGAATTTAGCAGAGACTGATTCCTCTTGTATAATTCCCTCTGCCCTCTATGGCAGGAACCCACCCTAGACTAAGTTTCATTTCCCTGAAGATGACAGATGACAATGACAAGACAGGAAGCAATGCAAAAAGTTCCCATGGAATTGGAGTGATCTTGTACCTAACAGCCTTATTATCACATTAGACACGGGCTGGTAGGCATCAAATGGAAATAGTATAGTTTTGAAAGGGATGTGACACTGTTTAATAAAAATAGCCAAAAATCTTGCTACAGAGTCGCAATAGGAACAAAGTATTGCTATTGATTTTCCAGTGTCCTGCCTGGTGACTCAGGAGGTTTTAGAAAGTATGTGTTCCTACACAAAGACTAGTCTCGTTTCCTCTTTTCTGGGCCTTGAGCAAAAAATTATGCAGCAGAAAGTCCTCTAATGAAATTTAATACAGTCAAGGCATTTCTGTTGAATGATTATTTGGGGGGTGGATAGGTGTGGGGATCTTTGTTTTAAAGGGGCATGAAGACATTGGAAAAAAGTCCACAGTGAAGAATCAAAACCTTGGCAAGATCAAAAAACAAACAAACAAACAACTCGATGTATGGCAGGGTTTGTCTACCTTGGCATTGTTGATACTTTGGACCAGATAATTCTGTGTTGCTGGGGCTGTCTTGTACATTGGAAGATACTGAGTAGCATCCCTCCGTGCCTAGCATCCCCAATCCCGTTGTGACAACCAAAAATATCTCCAGAGGTTGCCAAGTGTTGCTGTGGGGGAAAATTGCCCCAATTGAATATCACTCAGCGCTCTATGGGATGCTTAGCGCTTGAGCATAAATTATCTTGAAGAGAGATCATTGACGCTTTTCCAGCACATGAGAAAAGTAATGGTGGAGGACAGTACGGTTTTGCATTCTGGGGAACATGTGTTTGTGTATGGAACGCCTTTCTGATCACAGATGTTTAGACCTTTAAAGGATTGCTGATGAAGCTTGCTCATTCTACCTTCCCCAGAGATTTAAAAGAACAGCTAATATATGCATATTGTTAGAGTGCCCTAACTCTGTGCCAGACTGTGCTGTAATAGACACTTTCTGTGTTTGAACTTGTTGAGTCCTTATATGTATTCTGGTATGTATTACTATTCCCAGTTTACAGATAGGGCCACTTAGATACTTAGAGGTTAAACAACTCGCCCTACACTGCGCAGCTAGTACATGCTGCAGCTGGGATTAGAAACCAGACTATTTTCAGAGCCCACACGCCTTACCACCTTACAAAACGGTGGGCTAGGGGTTGGCAGGCTTTTTCTGTAAAGGGCAGATAGCAAGAATTGTAGGTTTCAAAGGCCACTCTGTCTATTGTAATTACTCAACTCCACTGATCCAGAGTGGGGAAGCCGCCAGAGACGATACATAAACAGATAGGTGTGACTGTGTGCCAATAAAACTTTATTCACACAAGCAGATGGGGGGCCGGATTTGGCACACAGGCATTATTTTGCCGACCCCTGGGGTAGACCACTTTCAGAGGTGGTTTAATTACCATCCTATTTAGAAAATAGCAGAGCTGAATGGACCACATGGCACAATCTGTTAGTAACCTTTCTTCATTAAAACCTTAGGTGATAGGTAAGCACCTCCCCCATTATTCACCTTGCTGCCTCTTTCAGAACCCCAAAGAGATTTGGGGGTGGGGGAGGCCAGGAAAAGGGTAAAAGAGAAGGTCTCGTTTCTGTATCTTTTTGGATCTTTGGAGCATCAAGCTTCAGAACCGATCAAAGTATAATACCTACAGATCTGAAGTCTATTTGGGTAACACTTCTCAGTCATGGTAGATGCCCCAGGAGAACTACTTCGGTTTTGACTACACCTTGACAATGTTTCCTCTCTAAGGATGTCATCTTAACTCTTCAAGAGAAGCTCTCCATCAAAGGCATCGAACACTTCTCCCTCATGCTGGAGCAGAGGACAGAAGGGGCCGGAACCAAGCTGCTGTTGCTGCACGAACAGGAGACCCTGACTCAGGTGAGTGACATGACCCCGATCGCTCGTGCTGCTGCCGCCAGCACAGGCTGCCCAGAATGCCCCCGGCCTGAAACCCTTTAAATGTGTTCGCCGCCTCGCTGGGTAGCCCTGCTAAAGGGAGCGCTGGCATTCATAATGGATTTTACACCCCAAGGTGATGTTTCCCTTTTTGTCAATTTTTCACAGACTGTCAGTTGGTCTCAGAAACAGATTTATCATTCAAAGGCTCGGCAGCCACTCTTCGAGAATGTGGCTCTGTAGAGTGATATTTTATGTCATTATAATGACTTGTTCACCTGTTTTCATAATTGATCTCTTGAAACCATTAAAAGGAAATGGTTTCCAAGATTATTTAAATTAAGGCAAAATCACATTAGTTGTGGGAAGTTCTGGGTGTATACTTCGGACTATTTTCAGAAGCCTGAAATCCCTGGCCCAGTCCTGCCCACTGTAAATATGGGATACACCAATGTGTCCCGGCTCCTGATTGTCAAGATGCCACCCCCATCTGTTCTCTGGGGAGACAAGCAGGCTGCTTGGCTGTTGAATTCAGCACTGCGCCCTGACTTTTCTTGTAATTCCACACAGCAGAGTCGTTGTTGGCTGTCTACGGGATCTCAACCAGTTCCTCTCATGTAGGAGAGGTCAGTGACCAGAGGACTTTAGGGTGTTGGGTTCCTATTTCCTCCTTCCTGCTTTCCTTCACCATCAGCTGGGGCTGAGCAGCCCACAGCCCTCAGTCTCATGGGTCCACGCTGCTTTGCAATCCTGCCCGGTGTACCTTTCAAAGCAGGGTGTGTTTTCCCATTGAAATTCTTCTACTCAATGAAGTTAGCCATGTAAACTACAAGCATGTAGACACACGCACACACACGCACGCCATGGAGCTCAGTAAAGCTATTGCTCTAATTATCTTGAATTTCTCAATTGGAATTCACGAACATTTTTGTTTTTCGAGATTTTTCCCCTGCATAAAAGTAGCTACAAATCCATGAAACTGCATCTATGTGCATTAACAAGTGCAAAAACTACAAGCAAAGCAGTCGTGCTGGCTTGCTCTTCGATGGCCTGCGTGTTGGCATCGTGTTGGCCTCTTTAGAGACTTTGGAGAGCTTTTACCTTCTTTCTCAGAGTCCAATCTTTTCATTCATTCAACTGTGTACTAAGCACCTACTACTCATTGATTGATTCCCTTTTGTTTCAAAAGGAGTTAAGAAACTAACACATAGTCGTTGGTACATGCTGTGCTGACACCGTGGCCCTTAATTTAACCTGAGGAATCTGTGTTGTATTCTACACAACTTCGTCCAATTTGAGCAGTGTCACGGTATCAAAACTTGGTCCCCTTTTGTAGCTCCCACCCCCACCCTGGCTTTGGCGTGCTGAACAACACCCGGCACCCTCAGAAGCGCTCTCAGACCCTGAGTGCGTATTCTGTCCATCCTGGAAAGTCATGTCCCCCTGGGACAGCCTGAAGCCAAGGACTTGTCTGCGCTTCTTTCGCTCAGGTGCCGCGGCTCTGCGGTGTAGGTTACCCTGCAGAGTCCCCCGAGGGACAGGCTGTGGGCCAAGCCCCACTGGGTACCATCCTCCCCTGCCCGCCCCACCTGCCCCGCCTCTTTGCTGGCTTCTCCTGGGAGTGGTTCCTTAGCCAGGGTCTGCTTCAGGGGAACTCAGCCTAAGTCACCAGGTCTGGGCAGTTTTCAGGGAATGAGTATGTATGGCAAGTATTAAAAGAACTTCAACCACTTCTTTCCTCAATGCCCAAAGAAAGTTGCCTTTGCTTCTGCGTCCCTCAGCCATCTCCCTGTCACCACGGAGGATTCTTATGATCGGTCTGCTCTTCCAGGTCACACAGCGGCCCAGCTCCCATAAGATGAGGTGTCTTTTCCGAATTAGCTTTGTCCCCAAGGATCCAATCGACTTGTTAAGGAGAGATCCAGTTGCTTTCGAGTATCTCTACGTCCAGGTACGTGAGAATTGGGCCACATTTTATAAGAATGTTTGGGATAAATTAACTGCAGGGTTCTTTCCCTGAACTGTTTAATTTTGGGATCTCTGCCCCCCCCCACCTCAATGTCAATGCTTTCTAAAATGATTCCATGGTGTTTTTTAGTTTTACTTTGGATTTTGAAATAATTTCTTAGTTACGAAAAAGTTGCAAGCGTGGTAAAAGAGCCCTATGATATCCTGCACCGTGATTCACCCATTGTTCCCATTTGACCACACTTACTTTATCTTTAGTGTTTGTGCGTGCTCCCTCTCCCTAACACACACCCTGTTGCTAAACCATGTGAGTGTCAGTGACCAAACTAAGTGCTTCAGCGTGTGTCTTCGAGTATCAAGGACATTTTCTTATAATCATCGTACAATGAACAAACAGGAAATTCAACACCGGTTCATGTCCATGATCTCATCTGTAGTCCATATGGACATGTTGCCTGTTGTCTCCCGAAACGTCCTTTATGCCCATTTTTTTTTCTAGAACAGGATCCACTCCAGGATCCCATTTTGCACTTAGTTGTCACATCCCTTTAGTCTCCTGAAAGTGACATGTTATGAGGAGTACTGATCAGTTACTTTGTGGAAATCTCTTGATTTGAGTTTCTCGGATATTTCTTCATGATTAGATTGAGGTTCTGCCTTCTGAGCCAAGCAACATGAGTGACTTTGTGCGTTCCTTAGTGCATCATATCAGGAGGCCCATAAGGTCAGTTTGTCTCTTCAATGGTTGTCTTGGAGAGGGGAGACCTCTTAAGTAGACCAGGAGTATTGCTAAGCACGGTTCTAGAGAAGGTATGTTTGCGCAAATGTAATGCAGTTCATTCTTGACATAAAAGACATGTCTTTTATACCCTGGAATTGTCCTGAGAACAGTAAAACCTGTCCCAGGGTTCTTGCCCCGAGACCAGGCTTGGGTGTCGCGTGGGTGGCGAAGTAGCCACCTCTTCAATGGGTAGTGGGGAAGGGGGGCGGTGGAAAGCCATGTGTGGTCAGCGATAGAAACTAAAATTAAGCTACCATCATCTTATATATCTTCCACTGAGAATGGAAAATGAGAATTGCTTGGACTCAGACCCTCTGCTTCAAAACGCCTTGTGTCACAGACTGTGCAGTATGTCTAAAGTAGCATCTGCCTAACAGAAGTCAGTGAATCTGCAGATGGTGCTGTGGGCCCATGTTGATTTTAAAGTACTAAAAAGATGCAGTAAAATTAGCCTAGAAAACAAAAGAGTAAGCAGAAGCAATATACATCACATTATAAAGACCAAAATCGATTCAGCCTACTGGGCTTCTAATGAGGATGGTAGCCATTGGCTACATGGGCCATGACAAGGAAAACAGGTTTCAATAGTGATAATATCTATTAATCTCCTAGTTATTACCGGACTATGAGGAATTTTCCAGATTTCAGCATGTGTAATATCAGTAAGTCCTAATAATCCAGACTGTTGTAATTCATACTTATAATGAGCCATGCAGACATTGACCTGTCCAGCATCCATTAAGAAAAAGATTGTTACCCCAATTACCATATTCTGCCATGTATAACACACACCACGGTTTTGTGCGCATTATACACGAGATTATTGTGGCCATGTACACTGCGCATCCTTCTTTTCCCCTCAAAAATTTGGACAAAAAAGTGTGCATTATACATGGCAAAATAGGGTAGTAAACAGGGCAATCCCTGAGGCTACGGAATGTTTTGAAACACTTTAGCAGTGTCAGCTTCCTTTTTAACATCTAACATATGATGAACATACAACATAACATGAACTTGCAGGACTAAAGTGGAGTCTGTTGCGAATCTTTAGTTATCGGAACAATGATCACCATTTGCTTGTGTAACTGTATTGTAAGTAATGTACTTGAGAGTAATAAAAGCATGATTAGCACCAAAATATGTAAGTCAGACTTCACACTAATTCTCAAGGAGCAGTGTGAACTAATTATGTACAGTCACATTATATATAATGTAATTAAGTGTCTAATGACCTTGAAAAAAATTCACCCGGCAGTCTGGTTACAATATAGAACACATACACACACAGGGGGGTATGATTGGGATGGGAAAAAACAGTTCTAGTTACAACTCTTAGGAGAAGTATGAATGATGACTCACCTGCATAAAGCACATTACATTTTATGAAGCATCCTTAGAAGTATCCCAGCAAGCATGAGTTAACTGCTTTTAGCCCATTTTTCATGTAAGAAAAAGGAGAGACTAAAGAGAGACAAAATGCCATGTCCAAGGCCATTTGATTACTGGTTGACAGAGCCTAGGATCGAACCTCGAGCTTTTATCTCTAAATACTGTGCTAAAATCATGTTTCAAATCCATTATGCAATAGGAGCCATAGAAGAAAGTGACTTATGAAAAAGCTGATTCAAGGACCTGTTATTATGGTCTGGCCCTGTGCTAAGTGGCTCCCTCACCCTCAAACCTCATGAGACTCTATAAAATGACCCTAGGTGGGCCCTAAACCCCGTGGTACTCCATTATGGACAACCCTGGGTGCTTGGAAATAACCGTGAAACCCAAGACAAGCAAAACCAAATAGCAGCCTGCAATTACTCTCAGGGGCTGTGTTCACACAGAAGGACCTGCCTCCCACCTCATGTCAGACCCACCTCCAACAGGCAGTGCTGTGCAAGCCTGATAGATGTAAGGAAGGTTTTAAGGGGAAGCAGAGGTGGAGGACCATAGGGGTGGAAGGGGGAGAGAAAGGCCTCACCCCTAGGGGTGAAGAGATGGGCTGAGAGGCATGCACCCAGAGCATGTGGACAGGAGGCGCATCGCTCAGCACCGGTGCAGCGGGGATGAGTATTCGAAGGGTAAACGTTGTGTGCAAAAACCACACTGGGATACAGGCTCCCATTTAGTAAAGTCAATACGTTTAAATCCTGATACAGTTTTCCACTTGAAATCATCTTGGGACAAGGTGAAGAATAAGAAAGGGAGAAAGAGGCTACATGTCATATTTTCTAGCCCAAAAGTCTGGTTTCCCAGAACAAAACCGAATAAACACACCTGCGGAATGCGCTTGTGCAGTGCCGCACTTCTCGCGGACGTTTGGCTGAGCCGTTGCTCCTGATGAGTGAGGAGAACGCCATCCCCAAACCGACCTCTTGCAGTCATGTGAGATGTTGCACTTTACAACACGCTCTCAGCTGCTCTTCCGTATGATGCTCCCCCCAAACCCGGCAAGGGAGCATCACCACGAGCCCTCATAAGTGGCTCCCTTTTACCGGTGATGTGACAGTGGGGGTCGTCACCACTGGGGTGAACAAAGGATTTCAATGGCCCCCTTTCCTGAGAGCACCAGAGTGCTATGAGCAGGCGTGGACTGGGCATCTCAGCTCAGCCACCACTACTACAGTCGGGTGCTCAATGTGAATCCTCATCACACAGATAAGCTGCCTGCGGCTGCAGGAGAAAATAAACTGGTCCGAGTTGTGTACACAGATAGTCAGGGACGAAGCCAGGAGGACCCCGAAGCAGGTGGGCTAAGTCCAAGGCAGCTGCCGTCCATCACCTTGCAAACTGCTCTGCTTCCCAGAAGCGGCCCTAAATGATAACGCAGAGGAAGAGGACGCTGATTGGTAGCATGCATGAGTGCTTTCAGTTTACAGGTAGAGTTCTAAGGGCTTTACACGCCTAGCTCATTTCCCCCTGACAACAACCCTGTAAATAGGGAGCAGTACTAACCCTGATTGACAGAAAGGGAAACTCAGGTACGAGGCAATTAAGAAACTTATCCAAACTCACACCCCTGTGGAGTAGAGGAACAGGATTTGACCCCAGGATTCCAACCCCAGCAGCCTAACTCCAGAAACCACCTTGCTCTCAGGTCTACGTGTGTTCCATCGCACCACCTGTGTTTTGAAATTCCATACCTTAATTCCTAATTATTTTTACAAAAAGCTAAATATTTAAATAGCAGCTTGCTTGTCGACTGATGTTAAATGTTTTGTATGGTCTCTACGCTTGTGAGTGCAATTAAATATTGACTCGGTTCCAAGCAGCGCCGTGCAACTGTTTCCACATTTAGCCAGCCTCCTTGCCTTTGAAGTGAGGGGCGGTGCAGTCACCTGCTCCATCAAGAAATGCCGTGTGGCCTGTTCTTTGACGAGCTGCGCCCTCTGCTGGTCTCTTTGCAGAGTTGTAACGATGTCGTACAGGAGCGATTTGGGCCGGAGCTAAAATACGACATAGCCCTGCGGCTGGCGGCCTTGCAAATGTACATCGCAACTGTTACCACCAAGCAAACGCAGAAAATCTCCCTCAAATACATCGAGTAAGTGTTTACTGGGAGCCACTTCACAGACGAAGTTGCTGTCCCCTTAACGACCTACTGTATTTTTGATCTATATCTTTATTTCCAAAACTGATCTTTGTGGCAAAATATATGGATAGCATGTTCATTTTTGGTGGAAGAGATCTGTTTCTTATATAATTCACATTTGGAGAATTGTTAAAATGAGGGTTATATTTAAAATGAAACATACCTTTTTGAACTCCTAAACAGACTTGGTTCCAAGCCAAGCTTTGGTCTCAGTGCTTTTTAGACATTAAGCTGTTTAATTTTCACAACATCCCTATGAGATAATGGATTTTAACTCCATTTTATAGAAGAGCCAACCAAAGCACAGAATGAGTAAGTCATTTACCCAAGTCATACTGGCTATTTATCAGAAGGGACAAGATTCGAACCCAGGCAGTGAGACTCCACATTGCACTATAGTTGTGTGTGATCACTTGAAGCACCTATATTTAGAAAGTGGTCTGTATAACCTGAGATTCCTTTTAGATGATGAAAATGTGACGTGAAAAGTGATGCTCTAAGTCACAACTGGGAAGGATGGTATTTGTAGTAAAGAACTGTTGTTTGGGGAATGTGAGTGTCTCATCTTGCTGAGACATCAGTCATAGTATCAGTATGCTACCTCTCTGTCCGGAGAAGATCCCCTCTTCTTAGAAAAATAGCAATTTGTGTTGCTGTTGGTTGATGAGTCTATTTAAGGGTCATCCTTGAAAAGAGCACCTCCATCGCCCAGTCTGTATACTCCTCGTTGGCAGGTGATTCAATACCCTAAAGCAGCCATACTTTCTTCATCCCGGCAGCTCTAATGCAAAGACAATGGAACACACATATTTCAAAGTTAATGGCAGGGCTGAAGCCACGTCTCCACCTAGTCCTTAGGGTCCTCCAAGAGGCATACAAGCTAATTGAAATCCTGCCTTCCAGTCCCATGTGCTGTCTGTAAAGCCATTCTAAATTCCAGAGTGCCAGGTCCCAGTCCGCTCCTTTTCACGGATGGCTTGTCTCTTTCTTTCTTGTCACACATGCTCTGACTGTAGCCTGAGAGAGTCGGCCCTCAAAGAGGTCTCACATTCAGATGGACACTTTCACACCCTCATCCACTCCCCTTTGTGAAGTTCTTGGGCACGGATGAAAATGGCTTCCACTTGAAAAGTGGCCTGCAAAAATCGAGATGATTTTCAGGCAACCTAAATGCATTTCTGTTGCTACTCTTGGGACCCATACTTTACCAGATTAAACATGGTACAGTCAAAAACTTACAGAGAGAGCTAGCTTGACTAAGAATCTTGAATCATCTACAATCATGCTCTCATTAATTTAATTCATACACCCAACAAATGTTCATGGAGCATTTTTTATGGTATTCACACTGGAACAGTAGAATGTATAATGTATAAATTATAATCTTAACCATCCATCATTTGTGATCTGCTTATAAAAACATCAACATGAAAAATAATGATTTAAAATAATAAAAGTAAAATTATAAGGTAGCCCCTAAGGAATGCCAAATGATGGATAAAAATAATAAGTACAGCCTGAGGAGGAGGAGGAAAATGGTGATTACAAAAAACACCATCTGAACTAGTGAAGAAGAGCATAAATGGTCAAGTGGAAGGAAGCTCTCTTCCTACCCTTCTTCAGAGAGGATCCGGAGCAGGAGAAATAACCAGAACCTTCTCAAAGTCCTTCACAGAATTCAGAAGATACTGCTTGGGCTCATGATCAATCAGGACAGAGTTCCTAAAACTCAAAATATGGAACCTTCTTAGGGTAGGGTTGTAGTCATAGGGAAATGGCTTCTTGGCAAAAATATATTAACCCAATTCAATTTATTTGTTCGTTTGTTTTTCTTATATCTACACACCTATGAGATGTTTGTACCTCCTCATCAGTACCAGGCATATTTAAGGGTCATGAACCGCACCCCGACTTCACAGCAGCAGCACTCCCCACCCAACCCCCCAAGCAAGAAATGTTGATGGGAGGAGTTAGGTAGCCTAACTGGCTGGGAAAAAAAGAGAATTGTGTGTTTCTAAGCAAGTAGCCATTGATGGGGGAGGGGGAGGGAAGAATGGGTTAGGGCATGAAGGAGTGGCATCTGTCCTCAGAGAAGAGAGACAGAGTGTGCACAGACAGGGTTAAGTGACAAAGGGAATGGGCAAAGGGACAGAGAAAAATTGGTGTTGGAAATACAAACTCATTTTTGCAAGTGAATTCTAAGAGAGTCAAGGTGGGCTGGATGAAGTCTCGTCAATTTCCACTGATCCCAGATGCCTGTTTGCATTCTCTCTGGAGAGTGAACAATGTATTTCTTTTAAACTTATGTATTAAAGATCCAATAGTGTTTCCCGAGCGCAAATTAAAAGTTGCTTCCCTAATTGGGGACTTGTCCGGTTTTCTCTACCTTGCCAAGATTTCATTTGCTCCACCAAACATCAGGCTGCCATTTTGTCTTAGATGACTCATCATCACAAGAATGTGAAATTAAAAATATGCTCTTTATTGCAGAAAAGAGTGGGGATTAGAGACTTTTCTTCCCTCTGCTGTGCTGCAAAGCATGAAGGAGAAGAACATAAAGAAAGCACTTTCGCACCTTGTCAAAGCAAATCAAAACTTGGTACCACCCGGTAAAAAGGTATCACATTTGCATCTTAATAGACAATGGATTTTAAAGAGAGAGGCTTGCATGCACTTTTTTTAATGTTTAAAATTAGCCCATGGATAAAATACTTAGCACCACATTTTCAGATGCAGTAACATGCTAACCTTTTTTTAACAATTATTAATATGTTTCTAAGACAAATGAAAAATAAGGATTCTTATGGAAAGCTATTTATTTCTTGCAAACTGTAGACTCCTTATTGTGGGGGGGGGGTGTTCACATGGGCATGCAGGAGAACGTGGCATGACCTCTGAGGAGAGGGCAGACTTGTAAGATAATTCTACATTTCCATCAAGCTCTTGCTTTCCACTCAGACCAGCTCAACTGCAGCTGCCAGCAAGGATCCCTGCAGACCAGATGCCACATTAATTAAACCGGGGTTTTCTGCCTCAGTGCTACTGACCTTTAGGACCAGATCATTCTTTGTTGGGGGGAGGGGCTGTCCTGTGCATTGTGTGATGTTTAGCAGCATCCCTGGCCTCTACCCAACCAAAAATGTCTCCAGACCTGTGCCCTGGGGAACAAAATCAACCATGGTTGACAACCACTGAATTCAGTCTTACTTTTGGAGGGAAGATAAAATTATTTCTGTCATGCACCATCATTCGTGTTAAAATCTCTCTGTCTCTCTTTTTTTATCAAGTAGAAGAAACACAAAGCCTATTTTAAAATATACTGTTGGTCAAAATAAAGAACTATGTTCATAGATAATATAAAGCAAAGGGTTTCAGGAATCAGAAGGAGCTTTAAAACACTGGACCTATAAAACTGGAGGCCGTCCAACAACCCAAGAACACTTGCCGATTGATATTAGCCATAGAAACTAGTGTGACTGAAACACAAATCACTGTTTATGTGGGTAATTCTTTGGTCTTAGGATCTGATTATAAGTCATTTTGACAGGCTAAGACATGCTTGTCTCTATTCCCTCCTCACCACATGGCTTTTTTAGATGAATGATCAGGTTCAAAGCACTATCAGCACCTTGGGCTCACTCACTTCTGGTTTCTGTCAACATTCCGCTCACAGAAATATAGCAGGATACCATGGATCGAGATTTTTTAAATTTCAGTTCCGATTTGCCCAAAGCTAATTTTTTTCCAGTCGCCTTGGTGGGATTATTTTCAAGCCTGGCCCACTGGTTTTGTAACGTGGATACCTGTCCTAAGATCTATCTACCTACCTATTTATCACTGTCTGTAACGGTCATTCTCTCTAGCCGAGGGTGAGTGGTTTGCTTACAAATCAAGTTGCAAAGTGCTTTGGGTGTTCTAAAGAAGTTGGATGGATGAATAGTCCCAAATACCAGTTACCTAAAGGGTAGTGTACTTAGGTGTAGTGAACAAATGAGTAGGCAAGTCAACCCCCATTGAAAACAGAGTTTTCCGGTCATTGCTACTTGGGGTCTATGCCTTGTTGGAAATTCTCACCCCCAACAAACATTCCTGGCACATTCAGTATGAACTGTGGACTTTTTTTTTTTAATCAAGGACTTTTTTTATGATGTGGGAATCTATATATTTAAGTCTTTATGAAGATAAATTTTATCTAGATAAAATGTCATTTGTGAATCGTTCATGAACCTCAATAGATTCTTGGAGTTGAATGAATAGAGCAAGTTTAAGCATTTCCACAGTGATTGGAGCTCAGAAAGTTCATTTCCCCTAAAAACTTGCAGAGAATGTAAGGAACTTAAGCTGGGTGTGTAGAGCCTGTTTAATGCCTTTATATAGGTTGCAGGGTGTTTTCAAGACAGCTCCCACAAACTCTGCACGCAGGTTAAGTCTCCTGTGTGACGAGAGAATGTGCTCAGCCTGCCCTGGTCTCTAATCGCCACTGGACAACACCACTAGCCTCTCGAAATCCACCCCCAGCAGATGTTTCGGTGGAAAACTTTATCATCTTGTTCTCATTGGCCAGGCATATCTGTGCTTATGAATCCCTCCTATGATCCCCCAAAATAAAACAATTTGAATGCAAATGTCGTACTGCAGCCCTTCATCAGCAAACCAAATGCAGAGCAATTTTTTGTCATTCCTCATAAAGAGTCCTTGTCACACCCACCCATTGGAGGTAGAGCCATCCTCCAGTCTGCCCCTGTTTACAGATGGTCTCCAGCAGGAATGGAGTCACACCTTTCTCAATGGAGTTCACACCTGATGTCTCTACTCTCTCCACAGCTCTCAGCCCTGCAAGCCAAGGTCCATTATCTCAAGTTCCTCAGTGACCTTCGTTTATATGGCGGTCGTGTGTTCAAGGCAACATTAGTGGTAATTTCTTTTTCTTGCTTTTTCTGGGAAGCCATGGAGGCCTGCAAAATGTCAGTGCATAGCCTGTCTTTAATGAGCTACTTTTGATGACAAAAACCAATCAGCTGTGAATAGTTTCCAGCCTTCATTTCTCACCGACTGCACCCCAGTCTGAAACTATCAGAAGAAATGTTATACTAGGGAACGCCACTGTAAAATGCCCTCGAAAACGAAGTGGGAAGAACCACGAGAACTGGTAACATTCTGACCATGGCCTTCCTTTAAATCATTGGGCCAGAAGTTACTTTCACATTAAAACAGCATTTATGTCTCATTTCTAAAAGCCTGTCGTGATTCTGAACCTGCATACTATGATAACATTTACTTCCTACAGTATGTTTGATTTCTCAGAGCCTCGATACAGTCATGTATCTGGTTCTTCTAATTGGGTAACTTAGTACAATTAAGAAATACTTTCTAAAGAAAATGCAATTTTATAAAAACATTCCGTTGGGTCTTCAGAAGTCTAGTATTTTTTTATTTTGTCCATGTCCCTTTCTCAGCAGGCAGAAAAGCGCTCAGAAGTGACTCTCCTGGTTGGGCCCCGATACGGCATAAGCCACGTCATAAACACCAAAACCAATCTGGTGGCTCTTTTAGCTGACTTCAGCCACGTCAACAGAATCGAGATGTTTACTGAGGAGGAAAACTTGGTGAGGGTGGAGCTGCACGTGCTGGATGTGAAGGTACGGCTCTCGGATGTTGCCACATGGCCTCCATTGGAACAGCTCATTTCAATTGACACACTGCTGAGAGTTACACGGCAGGCAAAACTTCAGTGCGTGCGAGCATCACAGGGACGATGTGGTACAGAAAAAAGTCCACCCAGCTCAGGCCTGAGTACTCCAGCCCTCACTCGCTAACCGTGGGATTTGGGGACAAGTCACTACTCTTCTCTGGGCTCAATTTCATCATCAGTAATAAGGAAGCCAGGGTGTTCGTTTCTAAGGTCCCTTTGGCTCCAGAATACACGAATCATAGATAGAATGGGAGAGATTTTTCCCTACTCACATTTTAGAATACACAACTCTTAGGTAGACAGGGAGATTTTTCACAGCTTTGTTTAGAACTTCCTTTTGTTAGGTCAGGTCTGATGTGTTTATTCTTTGGAAAAGCTGAGTATTTCAGCCAATCTGTCTTTTCATACTGTAGCAATAGTACTGACTGAACATCGGCTCCAGTGAACGTCATGGCCATTCCATTTAAAACAACAATCTGAGATCATCCTCAAATGGTAAAACTTTACTCCCAAAACAGAATTTGTCAGGAAATAATCCAGATTCCCTGCCCTCACCTTCTTGTGGCAGTAATAGATGAGCCATCAGATTTGGGCAGTGTTGATGTATCCAGTGTCAACAGGAAGTGCTCCGAGAACAGGCAGGAGGACCCCCTCCCACTAGGGTGGTGTGGGAGGAGCAGATTATGGGAAAGGGCTTCTACACAGCAAACCGCACAGCATCAGTGTGCTCTGCAGCAGGAAGAAATGACTATGAGAATGTGGAGCCCCGCCAGGTGGGCCCTGCCCCGTGGGATTTCATGGGCAAACCCAGGGGGCTCCGGTTGACTTCAGGTACAAGAAGAGACTTGGAATGCCTGCCCTAGTCTATGACCAAAGATGCAGGACACAATAACACCGTCGCGGAAAAAGGATAAGTAGGATGCAGGCATCACAGACCTTCTAACCAGGGATCATCTGTCTCAAACAGAAGTGGATGGCAAGGCCCTATTCATGGTTTCCTGCCTGTATCAGGGAATCGTGGGACGGCTTGGGGAGAGACCTCAATTGAAATGGAAGGGAAAGGCAGTTCATTAAGTAGTACAGAGGCTTTGGATGGGAAGTTAGATGCCACCAGGGGAGCCGTCCACCCTGGCGAGTGTCCTACACCTGGAAGGGAGAGCGGGATGCCTATCGCTGTTTCTGTGTCTCTCTAGGTGTCTGCTTTTTTTGTTGTTCCATTATTTCCCTCTCGCTTTATCTCTCTTTCAGTAAGAGCACACCAGCCACTCCACCCTTTCTAACTCAATGAGAATAATTGTTTAAACTGAACACTTCCTTCCCTATATGCCCAAGATTCATGTCTAATGAAATAATAACCTCATTGCTTCGAGAACATTCTTGTAAAAGATTTTATTTATTTGATTTTTTAGAGAGAGGGGAAGGGAGGGAGAGAGGGAGAGAAACATCAATGTGTGGTTGCCTCTCGCACGCCCCCTACTGGGGACCTGGCCCACAACCCAGAAAGTTTTAGGAAGGCCTTTTCTCAACTCCCATCTCTTTTGACCTACTGTTAATTTACAATTTTCTCTTAGAAGCCTCCTGTTTCTGGGTTTCTTTGACACTTTTATTTCAGTCTCAGCAGTCATTTCCACTTAATTCTTACTTCTCTTCAACACTAATTTTCATCATGAACCCAAACTTAATCTTCCCATTGTCTTTCAGATTGTGGGTTCATATCTGGTAACAAACTCCTTAGCTATCACTTTTTAAAATGTTAAGCATTGGGGAACTAAGCATTTGGGAAAGTAACCCACGTTACTTTGTTTTTATTCCCCTATGACTTGGAAAAGATTACAAATGCCTGACCTTTTCCCCACATTTATGTCTCTCCAATGGAATGGTTGCTCCATAACTTCTATTGTTTGCATTTCATAAGCACAAATACAGTAATTATCACCTGAATGAAGTTATTCAGTTGGCTAAAAAGGTTGTTTGATTTTTTGCATACAATGGCTCTAGTAGCACTTAGTGGTCTTTAACTTCATTCGAACTAATTTTGTTAGATTGCGTTGTGACAGCTGTCATATCAGCATGCATTAAAAAAAACTTATGAAAAGTGAATTTTTGTGTCACCATTTTAATATCAAATGGCGACCAAAAAGGGATGGAATAATAATAACATGGAAGAAAATATGCAACATTTTCAGCATATTATGCTTTATTTCAAGAAATATAAAAACACAACTGAAACACAAAAAAAGATTTGTGCAGTGTATGGAGAAGGCGCTGCGACAGATTGAACATGTCAAGAATGGTTTGCAAACTTTCGTGCCGGACATTTCTCACTGGACAATGCTCCACGGTCAGGTAGACCAGTTGAAATCGATAGTGATGAAATCAAGACATTAATTGAGAACCACCAATGTTCTACCATGTAGGAGATAGCCAACGTACTCAAAATATCCAAGTCAATAAAGTTATTGCTGAAAATGTAAAACATCTTTTCATTTTATGGGAAAAAAACTACACGGACTTTTTGGCCAACCCAATAGTAAGGAGAGGTGGTTTTAACCCAAACGTTCTCTTTTGTGTAGCCCATCACACTCCTGATGGAGCCGTCCGATGCCATGAACCTGGCCTGCCTAACAGCTGGATACTACAGGCTCCTGGTGGACTCCAGGAGGTCGATATTCAACATGGCCAACAAGAAAAGTGCAGGGACACAGGAAACAGGTATTCTTTTCTTACACTCATGAAGCACTGACTCCCCCCACCCCACCTGACAAAAATAATAAGGCTCTTCCTTGAAAAGTTAAAATGATAGGCATAAAAAGTCTACTGTTCAAATTTAACACGAAAGCCTTCAGAGATATCCGATGTGGCCTAATTTTTTCCAGGAAAATGTTGATTTTTTTTCATCACATGTTACACCTCGCTTGGAAATGCCGGAGTGTGTGCTTAAAGGCAGTGATTTAATGACTGAGGGAGTGAACGGCAGTCGTTGTGGCCCGGTTTTAACGTCTCTCTCACAGCAGTGAGGATGCAGAGAGTGAACAGTGGAGGGCCCAGTAGAAAGTAGGAGCCCCCAGCTTTAGGCCTTGTCCCTCCTCAGGGTGCCGTAGGTCCAGCCGCCTGGGGCCCTCCTCCTGCATCAGACTTACCTCTGGGATCTGGGAACTCTCCCAACAGGACAACTAGGGTAGCACTCAGCACTCGGATTTGGGGCTTCAGAAGGGACCCTGGCAGCCATCTTAGCTCCGTATTGGGAGTTTTGTGATAGGAAAGATTTCAAATAATTCAATCTAGCCACTTGACAGGACGAAATAGCCCCAAAGTGAGGGCAGGGAGGGCTGCACATGCTGCATTGATAGTTTCTCTCAGGGTGGGTGGTTTCCATTTGTTCAGAGCTCTTGCCTTCACATTGACATTGTCTCCGTCTACAGTAGACACTCAGTAAATGTGGCTGAGGGACAGACACAACTCTTGAAGCCAGAGCCACTGACCCATGGAAAAGTCTAATAGCAGCTTCCGTGATGAGGGTTTCTGTTAGAAGAGAGGGAAAATCTTACGAACAAATTCCACTGTCGCTGTTCCTGAGAGAAAAGAGGGGGAGGAAAAAGAAGGAGAGGGAAATCTTGCTTTTAAACTTAGCAAAAAGTATAAATGATTATTCCATAAATATATTGTGATGTGTGAACAGACACACACGGAAAGACTTGCATGCCGTTTATGGTGATGGCTGGTTAAATGGCAGCGATTATAGTCATAGGATAAAGGGAAACCAGAGACAAAGAGAGAGATGGACAAGGCATGCCAGAAGGCAACCTCGATTAGATTAATCCAACTCCGCCTTGAAATACCTGGGGTTTTTTTTTTAGATTTTTCTCTAAATTTGGGGCTTTTTATCTGTAGAATTAGGATTAAAAACCGAGCTTGCAAGGTAAGGATAAGAAAAAAATATAGATGGACCACACCTAAAACGAGGCCCAGTAGTTCTACTTATGATTGGTAGTAGGAAAAGAAAACAGAAACAGGAAAAATTCAGAGGGAAAGTAACAGAAACACAGGAAGGCGTGGAAGACAGACACAAGGCAAAGAAAGCCCCTGAAAGACACAAATGATTAGAAATAAATGGGAAGGAACGAAAAGAGCATGGTGAGTATGTGCTGGGTTTGGTGGCGAACATTGTTATGACCACGTTTTCACTGAGCTAGGAGGTTTGCAGCAATTTAACGCTGACCTCTGAACTTTCAAACTCCAGTTCAGCAGTTTAACACACTCCTTTAACACTGGAAAACCAGTTTTTGGCTTTTTCTTTTCAAACCTTAAAGTTTATCTGGAACATAAAACCTTTACCCTGTGGACCGTTAAGATTGTGTAGTTGCATGAAGAAAACCAAACTTACCACTCTAAAAATGGTTGCAGTGACAAGGGCCTAGATTCTGTCCTCTTTATAATGACTCACAATGTCACGTTTAATAAAATTTCAAGAGGCAAAATCTTAGTTCTGAAGAGTATTATCACCGTGGGGAAGGAATGGAACGCCAACCTTTCATTAATTTCTCCCAGTTCTACAGTGAGAATGAGTGAGAGGGCATGTGTTCCAAGTATCTCTCTCCACTTTCAGAGAGAGAGAGAGAGAGAGTGTGAGGACAGAGAGCACGCATGCACATACGAGTGTGTGTAAGAAGGAGGGACAAGGGAGAGAGATGGCGTACTCCAATGAGCAACTGGTTGACCCAAGCTGAGCAGCAGCCCCAGGCTTAGCATCCTCTAATGGTAGAAAGTCTTCCTTTCTCCATAGAAAACCAAAAAAAACCTCCTGAGACTCAAGAACTGTAGAGAGTGAGGTCCGTTCAGGTCTGCTCATCCCTATTCCATTCTTTTCTCCTGCTCTGTAAGGGACTGGACCATAGTATAATCCTAATTCCCAGTCTACATCCTTCCATGTCTCCAAAATCATTCCAGAAGCCAAATCAGTCCACTTTTGGGAAGGAAGCCAAGACTGAGTGTATATTTTCTTCTTGTCTCAAATTGATCAAAGACCTTAGTCAAGATTTCTAACAAACAACAGTGAGCCCACATTTGTTCTTCTATATCTTGAAAATTAACCTAAAATACTTTCAAAATCCCCAAACCCACATATTTATGCATCTCTGGGTCTTACGAGGGTCTCAATGAGTATCTCTTAACTTGCTTGTAGCCTGCTGACCTATTCAGTTTTCCTGTCGGTTTAATCCTGGAGTTGGCAAACTATGGGCCATAGTTATGGCCAACCCATGGGCCAAATCTTGCCCTTGTAAATAAAGTTTTGTTGGAACTCAGCCATGCACATTGTATTAGTTTCTTAGGGCTCTGTAACAAATTACTACAAACTTGGGGGCTTAACATAACAGAAACTTATTCTCACACAGTTTTGGAAGCTATAGGTTCAAAACCTAGGTGTTGGCAGGGCCACGCTTCCACCACAGGCTCTAAGGATGTATATAAACATCCACTAGGATATAAAAGAGCTGAAGATAGAGCTATTTGTGCTATCATTCCAATATTATTATATTTTATTGATGTTTTATTATTACATGATCATTACAATATCTTCTAAAATAAGTGGTAGAAATATGTACATCCTTGACTTTCTCTTAACTCAATGAGGAAAAAGTCCCACATCTTCCTCTACAAAGTGGGCGTTGTTCGATGTCGCTTTACAAAGTAAAGGGCAATCTACATTCTGGAGTGAGAGCCTGCTGGACTACCACCTTTAAGGATTTTAAAAGGCATGTTTCATATTCACATTCATAGATGTGAGGTCTTTTAATAACAGAACCAAGGGTCAGATGGAATTAAGCTACAGTTCCCTACTCTCAGATGGTATTACCGTCTATTTTGTCAAATAGCAATTACATTTTCTGCAATGGCAGTTCGGTTAATGTCAGTTCTCCCAACCGAGAAGTCCTTACACCTGAATCCTAACCCAACCACTACCACGTTTGGAAAGCAGAATAACCCCGTTTTTGCCACCACGGTGCTACAGGCCATTAAATTAAGAACCAGAGATGAGACCCCCAAAACCAGACAGCACTGTAATGTGTCTTTGCATGATTCTTTCTCTTTAGGGACTGAAAATAAAGGAAAGCACAACGTCCTCGGCCCTGATTGGAACTGTGTACCCCAAATGACCACCTTTATTGGCGAAGGGGAGCAAGAAGCCCAGATAACATATATAGACTCCAAACAGAAGACGGTGGAGATTTCGGATGGCACCTCGTGTCCAAAAGACCACCGGCACTTGTACATGGCCAACACCTATAATTCGGATGAACTCAACCAACAGCTGGCTCAGCCAGGAGATGCTGCATGTGAGGCAGACTACAGAAGTCTAGCTCAGCGGTCCCTGTTGACCTTCTCGGGACCAGAAACTCTAAAGAAAGCACAGGAGTCTCCGAGAGGAGCTAAAGTGTCCTTTATTTTTGGAGATCTTGCCATGGACGATGGGATCAATCCCCCGACTCTCAGCTATGAGAGGCTACTGGACGAGAGTCCAGAGCTCCTGGAGAAGCAGTCACACGTCTACATGAGCAGTGCCAATGACATGAAGAACCTGGATCTCACTCCAGATGCAGACAACATCCAATTTGTGGAACATTCTGTTTATGCAAACATAGGTGACGTGAAGAACTTCGAGGCCACCCAGGGGATAGAGGAGCCCCTGCTGCGTGATATTTGCTATGCAGAAAACACTGACGATGCAGAAGATGAGGACGAGGTGAGCTGTGAGGAGGACCTCATGGTGGGAGACATGAACCAGCCAGCCCTCCTCAACCTGTCTGGGTCAAGTGATGACATCATTGACCTCACGTCCCTGCCCCCTCCGGAAGGAGACGACAATGAGGATGACTTCCTGCTGCGTTCCTTGAACATGGCTATTGCTGCACCCCCACCTGGCTTTAGAGATAGTTCAGATGAGGAGGACTCTCAGAGCCAGGCAGCTTCCTTCCTCGAGGACAAGGAGCCAGGCAGCAGCCTGCAAAATGATGAGATCCCCGTGTCCCTCATTGACGCTGTGCCCACCAGCACTGAGGGGACGTGTGACAAGGGACTGGATAACACCGTCGTTTCCCCGCTGGAAGCTCTAGAAGCTCTGTCCGTGTCAGAAGAACAGCAGACCAGTAACAATTCAGGTTCTTTCACGATTGTTACATTTATTCACTGATAACCATATCACTCATCCCATCAAGCCATTTGCCCTTGGAGTCCTATTGTGTTGTGTCCTCTCATTTCACGCATGTCCCATTTCATAAATGTGCAGCAACTACCATCGTGGCTTTTTTGTGTCTGTGGTTTCCTTTGTTATTTTTTTTTAAAACATGTGGCACGTTTCCCCCTCATTCCTGGAACAACTGTGCAATAAACTCAGAGTCCTTACTGAAAAGGGAAAACCTTGTTTTGCTCTGTTGTTAGTAATAATGAGCCCCATTTTCGTACATGTCTCCTAGTGCCTCTGATGCATCCATTAATCGGTTCTTGTTTTTTACGGCATACAGGTGTAGCCATCTTGAGGGCTTATAGTCCCGAGTCTTCCTCAGACTCAGGCAATGAAACTAACTCTTCTGAAATGACTGAGAGTTCTGAACTGGCCACAGCACAGAAGCAGTCAGAAAACCTCTCCCGCATGTTCTTGGCCACTCATGAAGGCTACCACCCCCTGGCAGAAGAGCAGACAGAGTTCTCCACCTCCAAAACCCCTGCCGGGGGCTTGCCCCCCAAGTCCTCCCACACTCTGGCTACACGTCCAGTGACTGACCTCCCGCCCAAAGTCGTGCCTTCCAAGCAGATACTTCACTCAGACCACATGGAGATGGAGCCCGAAACAATGGAGACCAAGTCGGTCACTGACTATTTTAGCAAACTGCACATGGGGTCAGTGGCGTATTCCTGCACCAGCAAAAGGAAAAGCAAGCTGGCCGATGGGGAGGGCAAAGCACCCCCTATGGGGAATGTACCAGGGAAAAAGCAGCAGGGGACCAAAACAGCTGAGGCAGAGGAGGACGCCAAAGGTAAATTTGGTACCGTGTCTTCAAGGGACAGTCAACACCTAAGCACTTTTAACCTGGAGAGAACTGCCTTTCGCAAGGACAGCCAAAGATGGTATGTGGCCACTGAGGGCGGGGTGGCTGAAAAAAGTGGATTGGAAGCAGCAACAGGGATACTCTTTCCAAGAGCTTCTGGTCTGGGGACAAGGGAGGCCGAAGGGAAGGATGAAGGGCCCCCCAATGGGGAAGCCAATGAGGTTTCAGGACTTGGCCAACGGGACCACTTCTTAACTGACGTGACCTGTGTCTCTTCAGCCAAAGACTTAGATAACCCAGAGGATGCTGACCCATCTACCTGTGACCATCCTTCCAAGCTTCCTGGGGCGGAAGAGAGTGTGGCCCATCTTTGTGACTACCACTTGGCCAAGCGGATGTCATCATTACAAAGTGAGGGCCATTTTTCTCTGCAGAGCTCTCAGGGCTCTTCGGTGGACGCGGGCTGTGGCACAGGCAGCAGCAGCAGCACCTGCGCCACGCCTGTGGAGTCCCCACTCTGCCCCTCCATGGGGAAGCACTTGATTCCTGAGACGTCGGGGAAAGGCGTGACTTACGTTCCTTCAGAGGAGAGGGCCTCTGGGCTTCCCAACCACGGGGCCCCCTTCAAGGAATCACATCCACAGACAGAAGGGGTGTGTCCACGGATGACAGTGCCTGCTCTGCACACAGCCATTAATGCCGAACCCCTGTTTGGCACTTTGAGAGATGGATGTCATCGACTCCCCAAGATTAAGGAAACCACAGGTACAGCAATGAGGGATTTAGTGCTTTACCTTATACACCGGGAGCATGTAAAGCAAATTCACAAGAAACCTAAAAATATATAAAATCTGGAAGCAAAGTAAAAGTTAGAATATTTTAAAAGACTGCAGGGCTGTGGCCAGGCTAAGTATCAACCATTAATCCCTCAGTGTTTACAAAATACCAAAGTTTCCAGATCTGAGACAATGGGGAAGATGTCATTTACTCTTTACAATCTTGCTCTCTTCTTGCTTTTAGAATCTGATGGAGCAATGTTTTCTTTTTAACTCTAAATGTGGACTTTTAGCATTGTGACTTTTAGTTACAAGATAGTATTGCTTAGAGTCACAAAATGGTTTGATTTCTTTTTTAAGACATTAAATTTCTAATTTTGCCATTTCATTTTTGAGAGGCAAAGAAGGATCATAGAGCAGGGTTTCAGGGGCATTAGAGCGGCTAGGGAAGATCCTTTGCCTTTCAGCAATACTTACAGATTCCTCTCGACTCTGTAAGGCTCTCCTAGAGAAGTATTCAGAAGTGTCTGGCCTACCTCAGCATCAGGAAAGTTTTGGGGGTGTGCATGATGAGCTGCTATATTTTCCCCCAAATAGTAACCCATAGACATAGGGAGAAACAAGAATACAGTCACCTTCTATGCCCGCGTCACCATTCTACCCCCTGCCCCAGTGGGCACTTACTCCTCTCACCAGTCCACTTGGCCAGCCATCATGTGACAACAGCTGATGCTCTTTCATACTTTCCAATTTAAAAGGATATCATCAGTACTGTGTTTTCCATATAGATCAATAGATGTCAGTGAGTTCTTACATTGGGTAACTTCTATTCCTACTCTTTTAAGATTGTCTACCTTCTCAAAACCCACCACTGGCTTAACCTGCCCTGGGAAACCCACCTATAAATGCTACAGAACTCATCAGTCAACTAAGCATCTTTACCTCTAAACTACTTAAAGCTGTTTGGTCTTTGCAGTTGACAGGGAGCTTTCACCTAACTTACCTCTTGCTTCTCACAAAAATTCTCTGAAATGGAGATTTTCTTCACATGACAGCTTTTCTGAGGAGAGTTCAGTAATTTGCCCAGTGTCTCCACTTCACACCCTATACCTGGAAAACTTCATGAAGTCCTCTTTAAAGGCAAGGTAGTTTAATTAGCATTAATTAAATTAGGCTGAGTATTTATAAAAAGATTAACTGAGACCAGGATTAACCTAACTCCCTTGAAATAAAACTTAAATGTCATAAGTATGTTTGAATAATCTACATGTAGGATGTGTGTTTTCTAATGATGTGTCTAAGCTTTGACAGATCAATGCTCGGGAACAAGGCAATTCATGTAATTCCCTTGTCTCCCTGAAAACATTGGGGATTTCTAGACAATTCCAAATGAATCAGCAGCTGAAGAAATAACAGATTACAGTATTTTGTGAAATGTGTTGAAGTAGAAACCTGTCATGTGATCTCAGGAGGCAGTCTTTGGAAAGTGGGGTGACCCTGACAAATGGCAGCCCCTCTGGAATGCATCCTTGGGAAACAACAGACATCACAGAGAGATATAGTGAAATTGACCATCCCTGAGATGTTTAATGATTCTCTCTGTTTTTCTACTACCCCTAGTGTAGCTTTGACAGAGTCTGGGAAGGAGAGACGAGGAAGCATGCCTTCAGTTTGGTCTCAATATCCTGAAGCTGATCCCACCCTGCTACCATCAAACATTCACTCGGAATCAAAGGTGCCAATTCCAAATGAAGACCCCACTGATTTCTCCCAAGCATACCAGGCCTACGGAGAGGCTGTGAGCTGGCAGCCAGTGGATCTGAGAGGGGAGAGCCACGGGACAGCCCCCAACCAGAGGGCTCTGAGACGTAGCAGCAGTATCCTCTCAGGGTGTGTAGGTTTGGAGACCTTCCGAGAGAGAAGCAAGGTTGCAGTCAGCTTCAAGTGTCCAGGTATCACAGATGCACAGGAGGCCAGTTCAGAAAGACGAGCAGAACTCCCGCTGGGGAAGAAGCTCACCAAAAGTTTTTCCCAAAGCTCGATGCACTTTAGCTCTGACGGGAAGTTTCACAAAAGGTCCCCGGTGGCTCACAAAGACTCAAAGCTATATAAGACATTACCCTTGCGGAAGCTGGAGGGCAGCAATTGGAGATGCCGGGGACCTTTCAGCTACTGCTTTCTGAACCATGGGCAGGATGAAGATGAGGAGGAGGATGAAGAGGAAGGAGAGCCCACCCGTCGGATCTCTTGCCTTTTTCCACCACAGGTGACTGAAGCCATGCCTGAACCAACCAGCCCGCCCCTGGCTGTTAGGATTCAGAGGCAAGGAGTGGAGCTGTCCAGAGTTTCAGTGCTGAAGGTCTGGGCAGAAGACCTGAGTAGTCCAGATGACATGGACTTCAGCAACCTGGCTTTTGATGCCCGGATTGCGAGAATAAATGCCCTGAAGCAGAGTACGTATGCAATGCCCGATGGGTTCCTCGCAGCCCAAAATGATGCCAATGAGCTGCTCTGCCTTGTCAGGGCAACCAAGGGGAAGAGAGAGGAGTCACGCCCCGAAGCGTATGACCTTACACTTTCTCAATACAAGCAACTATTATCCATTGACTCCAGACAATTGGGAAGTGCCTGTAGGAAAATGGCGATGGCCGAGAAGAGCCCAGAGGAGATGCTCCTAGCTATGACTTCCAGCTTTCAAGTGCTCTGTTGCCTAACAGAAGCTTGCATGCGATTAGTTAAAGTCGTGAACTCAGAAACACAGCGGCAGGAAATTGTAGCAAAGATCGATGAAGTGGTCATAAACTACATTTGTCTCCTGAAAGCTGCCGAGGCAGCCACTGGAAAGACCACTGGGGATCCCAGTGTTGGACTCTCCACGCGACAGTCAACCACCATGGCCGCTCTCGTAAGCACACTAACACGTTCTCTCAAGATGCTTTTAAATAAATAAAGTCTGAAAGTCACATCATAATCTACCTTTGCAAAGCCATACATGAACTTTTCTTTACTTTCTGTGTACGATGAACAGATGTCTCCTTTCTTCTCCCTGTATATTTTGTTATTTTGTATAAAATAGGAGATAAAAGTCACATTGGTGAAATGTTGAAATGTACTAATCAGATGTACTCTGTTTATATTATTCGTATATATATGTAAAAGAAATATACAAGAAAGTGATGACATTTGGCTATTTTTCATATAGTCGAAACTTGGGGTATATGATGTGAGATTTTAAATTTTACCGTGTTAGACCAAAACAATGAATCCTATTCCCTATCCTCCCAAGCAGATACTTGGAGACCATATCATTCATATCTAGGAGAAGGAAAGAAAGAAAGAGAGAGAGAGAGAAAGATCACAATGTATATAAAACAATACTTATGTTTTAAAATTATGATTTTTAAGCATTGGAACTAGCAAAAAGACATTTAAAATTCAAGAAGCTATTATGAATTATTAGAGAATATATATAATAAATTAATTTTTTGCTCATAGCGTTTGGTTATCTGATGCTTTCTTCCAAGAATCCCATATGCTTCATTTTGGCTTATTCCATTTGGGTTAAAATGGGTGGAGGTGGATTCTATTGTGTCAACACAAATGCTCTTCATGATGTTCCTAGAGTTAAAATACTTCCCAAATAGAAGAACAGAAGGAATGATGGGCAGGTCCCTGGGCTATAGATTATCTACTTACATAAAATGAAAGAATTAATACCAAAATTAATTTTTTGTAATGAAAAGAGAGGTCTGCTTTGACTAAATGTCAAAATATGTAAACCAAAGACATCATCCACCCCTCCAACTCGACCATGAAACTTAGAATTCTCTTAAGAGTGACAGAACATTTAGTAAAGTATTCCCAAAATTATAAAAAATGACCATTTGATGATCATTGAAAGTAAATGCAGATCCAGTCCCATAGACCAGACTGCACACCAGCCTGAGCCACATCTCAGACCGTAGCACGTAGCATCACACAGCTTCATGCCGCACCTTCTCTAGCGGGGCCAGTGCGTCCAGCCCCACTTGGAATTCCAGCCTAACACTGGGACAGACTTTCAAATCTGCAGTGTTCGCGAAATCAGGGAGAGATGCCTCCTCTAATACAGAGGCCATGATTAAATAAACAAGTGTTTATTAAATGATCTAGTCTGAATTGGCTTATAGAAATATCAAAGCTAAACAACAACAACAAAAAGGAAAAACAGAAGCGGTCGGTTTGACCACTTTAGGTAAAACTTGATGGAATGCAAAGGAGTTTTCAGAACTGTCGTCTCTCTCAAAATGTATCTTTGGGTCAAAGCAAAAGAATGCGAACTCTGCAACTGTAAAATAAAATTGACATGTACATATATACTTCATGGGTCATTTAGTGCTCAGGCTACACGCGCTCCTATTAATGTACGTGGCTCCTTAAACTATGACAGCGGTGTTCCAAGTACAAATATTTCCATTTTTGTAGCCTACTGGGCAGGAGGAATAACGCAGTCTACAGTCACTATGTCTCATCAGTCATGCCACAGAGACTCCATAACAAAAGCCACACGTAGTTGTAGATGGTAGCATACAAAAGGAGTTTAGACATGTGTTATTAAAAATAATGTTTAAATAATAAAACATTATTTTATTACAATTATAAATATTGGTGTTTGATATTGAGAAATACTAATGCTGTTTACTGTGGAAATTTTTGGTAAATATCCTCTGTACTAAAATACTAACATTAACAGGATGTGTGTTCTATGTCAGCCAATGTGCTAAACATATCTCATATATTATCTCGTTCAGTCATCCCAACAATCTTATGGTTTGGACACTGCCGTTGATGCCCTATGGAGGCAATATGGGGTAGTCGTTGAGGACACGGGGGTTGAGGTCAGAAACCTCTTGATTTAAGTTTGGACTCTGCCATTTTCCAGCCCTTTTGTCTCGGGAAAGCCAATGGATCTTTTTCTCTGTCTCATGGGGTTGTCATGAGTTCTAAGTCAAATGATGTATGTAAAGTTCTTCCTATAACACCTGGCAGATTAAGTAATTAATGTTAGATATTATTATCATCATAATCCTTGTGTTAGATATATTGCCCAAGATAATATGTGGGGATGTTTGTTGTATATGCATATTGTATCCTGACTCTATGTGCAGAATACATTATGTGTATTGCATATGTCTGAAAGAAATGTACAAGGAAGCAATGATCCTTGTTCAAATCACACATCCAGTTGGAACAGCTTCTTCGTCCATTTCAGTTCGAGAGGCCTCAGTGAAATACTTCTGGGTCTTTCTAATCAATGTCCCATTATGGGTGCTCCAATAAGTTTCTGTTTCTTATAAACAAACTCTTTGCTACTTAGAGAACCTGAAGGGCCACCCATTCACTAAACATGGGGTTCCGAAGCGGGGTCCACACCCACTGGAGTCTAGGAAGAACATTAGAATGATACTTGTGTTTATTTTTATCTGACCTTTTTTATGTTTGCATATGTTTTATAATGGCATAATAGTACAGTGGTATATGTACATCATTTTAAATAAATAAATTAATTAACAAGCATATGCCTGGTGCATGTATGCAAAAAGTGTCGCAGGCAGGGTTTCATTGACTGAAGTTTGGAGACCACTGAACTAGAGAATAAAAATTCCTTTGTACTCGAGGTTCTTCACATTTACTCCCCAGCCTAATTTTCCAAGTATCTCACCTAACATTTTTATTAAATTATTTTTCGCATAAAACTTTCAAGTGTACACAAAAGTAGACACAATGATAGAATGAATCAACATGTACTCACCACATACCAATTCATGTGTAACGTTTTCTCTGTTTCCATGCAGCTCCTTCCACACTGTGTGTATTAGCAAATCTCAGACCTCGTAGCATGTAATCCACGAATATTTCAGAAAGAACTTCCTAGAGATAAGAACTTTTAAACATAATCACAATGCCATTTTCACACTTTTAACACTTAGTAATTCCCTAATATTGTCAAATATTACAGAAGTAAATGATGAACAAAGTGGAAATTCCTATAAACCTAAGGCCAAAGATAGTCATTATCAACAATTTAGGGCATCTGCTTTCCACTTTATATATACTAATGTGATTATTGTTGTGTGTGTTCACATTAACTTTTGACTTAGCACGTTGTTCTGACCACATTTGCCCTTCCGTTGGAGTCTCAGCTGCACCAGATTTTATGTAAGAGAATTGTCTAGAAGGGATATGATTGACATGCAGAAAGACTCGGATGAAAGGCCACCACAGCGTTAGGCTTATAGTCAATCCGACAACTTAATGCAATTGCCTCAGACACTAACATGAACACAGACTCCTAGGCAGAGCTGGAATTAGTCTAATCACAACATAAATTATTTTTCCAGAAAAGAAAGACACCATAATGAAATGCGCAGCTACAGCAGCACTACAATGGATCAATGTCTTTTGCTCTGAAATTCATCTTTCATTATGACTTATCTTAGGAAAGACAATCTTCATTTGTTTATGTTCCTGTTACATACGTTTCCAGGTGGCAGTTATTTTTCTCAATGTGAATTCTGAGCCACTCAGGATGTCACTCTATTCCACCTGGATTATTCTTGATTTGGGAGAAGTTTGCTGTCTGTCATTGGTTACCACCATTCATCATTGTATTAATTGTTTTTGAAATTGAAAAAAGCAAAAGCAGCTATGGTCAGCTATGTTTACGGGATTCCAATCAGTTGCAAACATTTAGTAATCTGCACAGGGATCGAGCGCAAGGATATCACATTGTTTCTCTCTGCCCTGATTTTGTGTCTGCTTGGAAAGTGGTGAACTTTGCGGGTGCGTGTGTGTGTGTGTGTGTGTGTATTTGGGTGTATAGAGGTTTGGGTATAGAGACAGGGGAGGTATTTGAATAGATAGTTGTGTATGTCTGTCTGTGAGACTAGTTTTCCATTTGGCTTCATGAATTTTAGGCTAGTTTACCCTCTGGCAGTCCAAAAATGATGATAAAGCATTCTCTTTATAACATTCCCAAATCTTCCTTTAAAGTCAGATTGCAGAAATAGTTTCTCAGCTTTGAAAGATCAAAGAGTGAGAATCTTCCCTTTTAAACTGAATTCCCCTTCGTAACAACCTGAACCACAGATGTTGGATACTTTGTAGTTATTTCACCTATTCCCTGGCCTTTAAGTTCAAACTCTACACATAGAAAAGCCATGGAAGAACAATTCGTGTCTTTATCAAATACTTCTGGTGCACGGAATAATGCGACGAGTTCAATCCTGCATCTCTGAGAGAAGTAGATAACCCAGTAGCTTATCCCAAGTGGTTTATTTCACTATTCAACTTGAAATTAACCTGCTGCCTTCAGCTGAACTGGCTCTAATCTTCCCTCCACGTTTATAACTACATGTCAATTTTCTGTTACACATTCATTCCAAAGCATTGAGGGTTGGGCTTTTTTTTTCACTGTACCTGTTAATTCTCATTTTCCACTCCACGGTTCGCAGCACACTTCTGTGCCTTTTGTGGCCTCACCATCCACGTCAGGCAGAATTAGCTTTGGGATGCAGGAAGCCAAGCCTTCTCGGTAACTTCCAACCAAGTCATGTTTCTCCTGTTTTCATTTTAATTATTACCTTTTGTACATGTTGCCCTTTCACTAAATGATCCTTTTCTCTCATCCACTTAGAGGCCGGATATGTCTCCTCATTCATTCAAATAGCTATTAACAACTCCCTAATCTGGGCAAACATTGCGCTAGGTGCTGGAGGCGGGGTACGATGGAAAATGTAACTGATGCGGTCCTGCCAAACATGGGGCGCCCGTGCTGAAATGGGTGATCCGTGTCGTTGAAGACAGGAAGGGGCTCGGAGTGAGTCAGCTTTACAGGCCGAGTTCCCTGTGCGCGACTGTGAAGATGACTGCGCCAGCCAACACTGCATGCGATCTTAATAATCAATGAACACAAATGACAACTGTGTCATGATTTACATTTCAAAACATTGTTCTTCAGTTACAAACAGGGCCACGACAAAATATAGTCGATCGTTTATTTAGTATACAGTAATTCAAGTCATTAGAAATTTAGAGAATTAAAGTCTTCTTTGTACAATACAGCCTTGTAAAGAGTTGTTTGAACAGCGCTCACTCCTTTGATTCATCATATAACTTACAATATGGAGTGAGCACCTTTTCCGTGTTTTGTCAAGTTGTCATAGTCTTGTCTAAATTTGGATAAGCTCCCATCATTTTATCATGGGTGCTTTCAATGTCATGAAATCTCTCCCAGAGTTCCATCCACATCCATGTCTTTTTTTCCAGTGTTACCGCCTCTGCGGCAGCTTTGCCCTTTTCGTCACTGCCAGCATCTTGACTGAAGTCACTACATTCACCCTCCCTGCCCTCCTCTGGGCGATGTCCGCAGGTGCACAGTCAGCTTTCTGCTATGACTCCATTCCCATTTGATTTCCGTTTCACTTCCAGCATTATCGCTCTTCGTTTCCTTGTGGCACTTTCATCCTTGTTGGCCAATTCCCTCTTTCGTTCTTCCGTTCCTATGAAATGTTATGTGACTGGCCTCAGCTACCCTCAAGTCGTCAGGGCTGACCACCGATCCTGCCACAGGGCCATCTCCCACAGGGCTGCTCGTGTTGTCCAGTACCTTCACATTTACACAATTTACATTGTTACTAAGCCTCAGAGAGGGCCCAGGCCCTCTCCCTCTTAAGAGATTTCACACGATCAAGCCAGGCCTACCCAGGATAATCTCCCTTTTGATTAACTCAAAATTCACTGATTTGGGACTTTAAGGACATCTTCCAAATTCCTTCCCCGTGGCCATATTCTGCTGGTGAGAACCATGTCTCAGGTCCTGCCCATAGTCATGGGGACAAGGCTGCTCAGGGCATGACCACCAGGGGCCAGGAACTGTGGGGACTCCCTAAGGGTCTGCCTGCCATGACACTTGCAGACACTTGCAATGCAGACACTTGCAACACAGACTTGAAAGGCTTTCCCAACCTCAGCCCTGACATACGCCATCCAAGTCCACGTGGGCAGCCTCCGGCTCTCTCTGCCCTTGCCCAGGATCATTCTGTAGATACACTTTTGTGTTGATATGGCAAGTTGCTCTGGAGCTGGAAACCAATAATTATGATGTACTGGCCCATCCAGGTCAGGATTTGATCAGTGCTAAGTTCACAGGTAAGTTTTCGGTGGCAGTATGACTTTATTCATTGCACTCATTATAGAGTTAAGTTGTGACTTCAAGATCAGGTTAGACTGAATAAGTCACCTGAGAGATGAATTATTAAAGAGGCTGAACTTTAATCAGTGTGACCATACCTTTCTCAAGTATTTATGGGCAGGGAATGAGTCAACTCAGGCCGGTTACTCCTAAGTCATTCATCCGGAATTTGGTCTCCAATCTATTGTCTGTATGATTATAATGACATTATAATGCCTAACATTTATTCATGCAAATATGCCAGGTACTGTGCTAAATGATCTTTATGCATAATTATCACATCTATTTCCAAAAACAACCTATGAGAATTTACTATTACCATCCCTTTTTTAAGAAAGGAAATTGAGTTTAGAGACTCCAAATAGCTTGCCCAAAATCATGGATGCTAGTCAGAATTAAAATTGGAACTCAGTAATTCCAATTTTGTTTATCAGTTTTTGGCCAAGTTAATAGCTTCATTGTTTTTCATGTAACAAATACTGCATGTATTTTTTTTAAATGTAAATTCCACCAAAGAACTTAGAGCAAAAAGCAACCATCTCCCATCCTACAACTCCCCACCCTCTGTCCCAATTCCAAGGGACAACCTCTTTCACCAGTTTCCGCTTTTAGTTTTCCTGGTGGTTTTCTCCTTAATTCTAAATAATATAATTTTTTCACTTACCAACTTTGGATGATTTCTACCAACTACCTCTTGCAAAATAAGGAATTCACTGTCTTACATTACCCTTCACCTTTCATTCTACCTCCCTAACCGATGTTTGATAGGGAGACTCTTATTATGTTCTATTCTTGGTCACGTATTTAACTTGAAATATTGTAATTGCAACTCTGCTTCTTGTTCAATCATCTTCAGACCGTCTGTCTTGACTCCTCATCCACGTGGAATGAAGCTGTGTGTTCCCCCAGCCTGTCTTTCCCTCTTCTCACCACTTTATTACTTCTCCCTCCGATCTTAGGCCATCAGCACCTTCATAGTTACATCATTTACATTGTTATTAAAAGCAGTGTTTTCTAGTGTTTAAGGATGAAAATGTTGTAAACCCCCACAGCTTGGAAAAACAGTCGATTGCTTTCTCAAAAAACAAGCTTATCCAGAGCCCTTGTAGAGGCTGGAACAAACGTGGAAGGAGAGAAGAAAGTTCGCTGTCACTTCATTGTATCTTAAACTGGGGGCTCTCAAAGTGTGGCCCCTGAACCAGCAGCATCACATTACCCGGGAAACACACACTCCTGTGTTCTGCCCCCAGATCTGCTCAGACACCCGGGATTGAACAAGCCTTTCTGCTCATTCTAACGCAAGCTCAAATTTGCGAATCATTGTGTTAAATGATGAACAAAATTTCTCAAAATCATGCCATATTTAGATCCCTTTGTATTTGCTTTCTAGGTTTACATTTTTCTTCCTCCTGGAGTTCCTACAGGTTTTCCTTTCTTCTCACTGACAAAATGAACATGTATTCTTCTGAATATCTATTGCTGCATTAAAAACCACGCCAACGTGTAGAAGCTTAAAGAACAATTTATTATTATCTCTTGTGGTTCCAGGAGTGGACTCTGCTGGGTGGTCCCTACAGGCAGTGTCTCGTACAGTGGCAGTGAGGTGGTGATGAGGCCAGAGGAGGCTTGGCAGGGATTCGAAGTGACTTCTCGTGTGGCCAGCACTTGGCTGGGAATCTGGCCTGAGGCTGTCGAGCAGTCTTACCTGAGACCTCTCCACCAGGCTTGGCCTTCTCATTGCATAGCATTCTCAGGATAGCAGCACCTCTTACATCGGGCCGGCCTCCAAAACGGAGCATCTCAAGGACATGTGTTCTCAGAGAAGCAGGCAGATGCTGCGATTCTTATGACCTAAGAGCCTTTCGACTCGTTTTTTAGTACAAACCTGTTTGCATCTTAGTAAATACCACCTTAGGACTTCCCTTCCCAGCATTCCCAGAATGGACCCCACGGTTTCTTGTACCCTATAGTGCCTAGAGAAATTCTTCCCACGAAGAAGACATGCAATGAAACCTGTTTGAAATGAGCCTGTCTGAAAATGCCTTCACTTTGTCCTTGTGCTTAATCGATCATTTGGCTGCATATGGGATCCCAGGTTCCAAATGACATTCCTTGAGAACATGGAGGTCCTTGCCCCGTCATCCTTTTGCATCAGTTTCCTAAACGTTATTCTTGTTCCTTTAAAGGTCCTCCCCCCATGTCACCTAGAAGATCCATTTCTTCTGCTTCCTCGTTTCCTTGTAGTGTGAATTTCACCGGGGTGTATCTAGGTCTGGAACTTTTTTTCTCATTCTGCCTGGAATTTCATTCCTTCTGCCTGGAATTTAGTGCATCTTCTCCTTCTGAGAGCTCATGCCTTTCTTCAATTCTAGGTTATTTTCCTGCTATTCTTTATTTTTTCTCTGTTTGCTCTGCAGCCTTTACCTAGTGTTCAGTGAAAAGAGGAAACCAGTTACAGATATTTGTCCAGAGACAAGAGGTACATGGCTTTCATAAAATCCTTTTCAGTTCACTACAGAGCCCTGGTTTGGCATGTTTATGATTTGCATTACAACGTGGGCAAATGGAACATGTGGAGGTCATGGAGGAATGGTAGCCTTCCCGCCCCAGCCGCGATCTGTGTGTGCATAAGTAGCTGTGCAGGTAGCCTGGTTTATATCGCTACTTTAGCACGAATTGACTCATATTGTGATCGATGTATACTTGAAGCAGACTTTAGTCTCGATAATTCTATGAAGTCAGTTCCTATGTACCTACCGCCCAGATTTGTCAGATCCTAGCAACTTACCATATTGTTTTGGATCTTTGCTTTAAGGAAATAAATATCAGAGACAGGGTTGGAATACTCTGAGTGACCTTCCCCAGTCCTATGTGTCTCTCATCCTCCTCAGATATCATTGGCCTGACTTCGCTTTTGTCGCATTCCCGTGCAGTTCTTCATATACTGGCCACATAAGTACATGTCCTTAACAATGTGTGATATCGTCTGGCATGTTTTTGAATTTGATGTAAATGCTATCATACTGTACATATCCTTCCACACTTTGATTTTGTTATTTAATATAAGTTTTATAAGAACTATACCTTTTCATAGATAGAGTTTACATCCATCTACCTTCATTGCTTTAGAGTCTATTGCATATTAGAATTTAGATTCTGCTGTTAATGGACATTTAGGTTGTTTACAGTTTTTTGCTATTAAAAACACTGCTGCAATGAACATTCTTGTACCTGTGTCTTTGTGCACACCCATTGTGATTTTTCTCTAGGACGCATGCCCAAGCGTGGAACCTGAGAACTAGGCATCCTTCAGCTTTACTAGGTGGCAGCTCCCCTCCCCGGGGTGGGCCCAACCATCCGTGCTGGTGGCAAGAGCAGGGAACGCAGTCCAAGCTAAATTGCTCTGAAACTTCTTCCCCCAGCATCAGCTGCTCTTCACGACAGCATGACTACAGCATAGAAAATGGTGGTGGTGGGTTTATACTGATACTCATAGACACAACCTGGATGAATCAGACAAAGCGGTGAGAGCAGGAAGGGGAGAAAAGTGGGGGGAAAGGAAAGGGAAGGAAAGAAATAAAATGACCAGTTCAGGAGGCCCATCATCGGAAGAACATGTCTTCTGGAGAAAGAAAAATGTAGTGTTGTTTTGTTTGCCTGTATCATGGCTTAATATAAATGATACTGGACTACCCACCCCATTCTAATGATCGTATTTGTCTTAATTTTCCCACGTTGCTATCTGGGCTCTTCGGTCAGACCCTGCTTGCTTGTCACCATATGATATTGCATCGCGTACATCCACCACTTTTACCTATCCATTTCCCCAGGGATGGCCACCTAGATGACCTTCAACTTCCTTCTACAAACAAAGCTGAGATGCATGTCCCCGTACACCCCCCTGTGTAACAACAAAAACAACACACACACACACACACACACACACACACACACGAGATCACAAGGCACATGTGTACCTAATTCGGCCAAGATGGCAGCGCCCGTCTACCCACCCGCAGGGCATTGATCCCTGCGTCCCACCAACAGTGTGCATTATCCAGCACTGTGCCTCCAGGGGTTGGTTTAAAAGTCCTCAATTCTTTATGGGAAATGTATTTTCCCACATTCTCTTCTATTGCCTTTATACTTTTGCCATTCATATTTAGGTCTTTAATACATCTGAAATCCACTTGTTTTTATATGAAGTCGGGTAGGAATCCACTTTTTTCCCCTCCGTGATGTACACAATTTCCTCCGCATCAAATGTCTGATCAGCTCTGATGGGACAAGCAGCACATTGAGATGTAGATGGCAAAGGGTAGACAGATTGGAGAGGGTGACTTGTATCACCTCTATGTTATATGCAGTCTGCCTGTGGTTCACTTGGGACGCTCGGGAGGGAACACCCTGGGCCCAGGACATAGAGTCCACTGTGGTGCTGTGGCCTGGGAAAAGGCTGAGGTGCCCTCCACTGGTTTAGAGGGAGTAGGTCACAAGGAGGAACTGAAGCAGAAAAACACGGTGGATGTCCGAGTTTTGGGCAGAACCACTGGTGAACTCATGTGGGATACCATAAGCAGCAGTAAGCTTTGCTTGCAGCCGGTCCACAGCCCGGGAGTTGGGGACCCCTGCAAACTCCTGGGCCCTGACTGGTGTGGCTCAGTGGGTTGGCCTCATCCCGCAAACCAAAAGGTCTCCAGTTTTGAAGCCGGAAAAGACACCGGCATTCGGGCTGCCTGTCACTACCAAACCCAATAAGCAGTGACAGCGATTGAATCTTTATGGCGCTTTATTCAGAGGGCTGGCGATCTGAGAAGATGGTGGGTTCATACCCTAACAGACCATCTTCCCTTCTGTTTCCAGGCCAGACTTTTTATAGCAAGGAATAAACAAGATGTGGTGAGGGCTTTGAGATTCAGGGAGGATTGGGTGAAAGAAGCTGCAACATTCCTGTCCTGGGCAAGTAGCTGTTCCCAGGGGCGGGTGGTTGTCTGTCTCTCCCTGGAACACAAAGGCCTGGATGCCTCCAGATGTCCCCAGGCGGTAATCTTTAGCAGTTTAGCAATGCCCCAGGAGGTCAGCTGTTTTCCCAGGAGCCAGGACGGGCCTTATCTGTAGTTTCTGAAACAAATGCTTTAACATATACATTACTTGCTAGGCTTATAGCTTTTTACCTTAAGCTAAAATTTTCTAACTCTTGAGCCCCCTATCAGTTTGATTCCCAGTCAGGGCACTTGCCTAGGTTGCAGGCCAGGTCCCCGGTTGGGGGCATGCAAGAAGCAAGTGATCAATGTTTTTCTCCCTCTTTCTCCCTCCCTTCCCCTCTCTCTAAAAGATAAATAAATAAAATCTTTAAAAAAGAAGAAGAAGAACTACCAGGAAACACTGGGTGACACATTAACAGGAAAGAAAAGTACTACATTACTAGGTGGGCACAAGAGCAGCCAAGCCATGGTCCATTTCTACTAATTTGATCCCTTCTATAATCACACAGCTGACACGAGCCAGGGGAAATAGAACAATACAGGTGCGGCAAAAGTCGGCTTCCGGTTGTGAGTACGTGCAACACAAAGTTTATTCTTGTATTATTAGTTACTAGTTACTGTATTATTTTCTATGCGAACAACTATGAGCCTACTTTTGCCCGCCCTATGCATGTAAATTGCATTGTCTTCTGTGCGATGGGGTGAAACTGTTACAGGACAGAGGACTCGGCCCTGAGCAGGGCTGCCTAGGGCCAGCTGTAGTGTGTGGGTTCTTCGTGCAGGAAAGATATTCCAACACAGGTCCAGGTGACTGTGAGGGTATGTTTATTAAAGCTGCGGACAGTGACACAAGGAAGGGCCTAGCATACAAGAAGCAACAAGAGAGCCCAGGCTGGGTTGCCTTGTCTCACTGCGAAGTCAGAGAAAAGGGAGCTTCGGGACAGGTTCAGGGGGGCTTCCCAGGACGAGATACCACTGCGCTTTGCTCCCCGGGTTGCAAGTTTCGTGGGGGCCCTTTGAGTTTAGGAGAGGTGTGCCTATGGGGGAAGAAGTGAGGAAAGAAGAGGGCAAAGGGAATGGTCTGGGCTCTTCCCCAGTGGGAGAGTTGTTCCTTTGGTCTTGAGGCTTTTATTTCTCTCTTGCAGGCAGGAAGCTTAGGGGAGGATCTCGCGCTCCAGGTGTGCCCTTTCAGGGTCATGGTCTCCACTGATTGGTCAGCGCCAAGACAGCACAGAGGGGGAGGGGCGCAGGAGGGTGGTGACGGTCTTTAGTCATTGCAGCTGGTCCTGGTGGCCTCCACCTGGTTTTGCTGCTTTTCTAGGCTGGGAACTGAAATACAACTGAGGCCTGGATGTTATCTCCTGGGAGGTGACCTTCTGCACCTGGCTGTAAATTGCTCAGCCAGTTCGTTCAGCCGCCTGTCTCAGTTTCCCTGTTCCATTTGTCCTGGCTTACTGGGCCGTCTCAAAACTACCATTTTATTTCCAGGTTCATTAAATAAGAATTACATTCCTGGGAGTAAATTGCAGTTGAAAAGAAAAAATTATTTTTGAAACCAAGCCTGTATAGATCACCCATTCACGTTATGAGTGAAGGATTACTCTATATTTTAGAATTATTTTTCTATTACACACCATCATACTGTTAAAGGTGCGTGGATATGAAATAAGACATTATAACATTTAATCATGTGAAAATATCACTAAATCACACTTGAACGTATCTTTAAAAAATACATAATAGAAAGAATAACTCAGTCCAGGAAGACACTTTTATCTCTCTTTAAAACTATAGAACAGATTTAAAGTATAATAATGACTGATTTTGATAAATACTTGAATTTGGAATTACAGTTTCTAGTGACCTGTTTCAAGGAAAACAGCTCTCCATCTTGAAGTCCTTCTTCTGCTTTGTCCAACTAGTGAAGTCCTAGTCATTTTTCAAATCACACCTCAGAGGTCACCCCCCACCAGGCAGCCCGCCAATGATCACCCCTCCCAGCCCCGCTCCAGAGCGACATTTCCTCTTCTCACCCCGCCCCCCGTGTCTTGTTAATAATTCCATCACCGCATTGCTCACATAGTCTTCATGGTTGGGGTTGCGTTTTTAACTCTATTCTGCTTAGGGAAGTACCTGCCTCCTGTATTTATGTTCTCCGTGCCCAGAACAATACCTGGCACACAGCAAGTGGCAAACAAATGTCTTTTTTGTTTTTTAAATTGAACAGAAATGCAAAGGGCTTTCTTCATGCATTGACATAGTGATAAAACAGTTGTGGGGAGGGGAGGAGGTGTTTTTTTAAAAACTTTAATGCAATCTGATCTGTGGCCACATTCAAACACAGAATCGTAGGGCTTGAATTTTGCATTGAATGTTATCTAGCTCAGCACCTCTCCAACTTTAATTTGCATAGGAATCACCTGGGCTTTTGTTAAACTAGAGCAGGGATGTCAAACTCATTGTCACCCATTGTCACCCCGGGCCACATCAGCCTCTTGGTTGCCTTCAAAGGGCCGAATGTAATTGTAGGACTGTATAAATATAACTACTCCTTAAGGAGTAGTTTGAAGGCAACCTACTCCTTACCAAAGGCAACCAAACTCAAGGCCGATGAGTTTGACACCCCTGAACTATAGACTAGATCCTGATTTAGGAGGTCTGGGCGAGCCTGAGATTCTGCATTTTTAACAAGCTCCCAGGTGACAGCGATGCTTTTGATCCACAAGAACATCACTGGGTACTTCTACACTCGGCTCCCCCAGGCCGTTCTGACCATCCCCAAGCTCACCGGATATCTGCCCTTGGCTGCTGAGCAATACAATGGTACGTCTATCTGTCCTCAAGTTCCTTGAGGACAGAGGTGAATTTTATGCATATTTATTCTCAAGCAACTAAGAGGTACCCCCGGCCAAGAGCAGGTACTCACTAAATGTTTATTATTGAATGAATAAAAATAATAAGCCCTGGGCTCCAAATAGCTTTTTAGGACCTGGCTTTATGCTAATTCTCTAATTTTAGCTGCTTTAAAGTATTAGAGAAGAATCCCCACCAAGTAGTGCTGGGAATGAGAGACACAATTTAGTGCTTAACACAACTCTCCAGAGACAAATCCATGGTTAGGCTGCTGAGCTATAAATGTTTTTTTTTTTAATTTTCAGACTTAATGATACATAGAATTATTTTTGTGGGAAGTATTTTCACTGCTACTCTTTTTCACAAGCTGTATTAAGGCAAGTTTTCCCATAGGGCCTTGCTTTTATAAATAAACTGGGTCTTTTATTACTGTAAAAGTGTTCATTAAAAAAGAAATCTTTTTGTGCTCTGGTGTTTTTTAGATTTTTAAAGTTATATTTTAGTTAGAAACACTTCCCTGGTTAATATAATAATAAATGCATATTTCTCCTTTTTTCAGCTTGTTAAACAAAAACTTTCACAGCTGAAAGCTTTTCTAAAAGAAGGCTTTATTGAGCCCTGCGAGCGAGAAAGGGGCCAGGTGGTGGGCTTGCCCTCTGTGGTGCGGGCATCAGGATCAGGTGGGGAAGGCACGTGGTCCTGCCTTCCTGCGGCTGACAGGCTTCACATTGGCTATAGACAAAGCGGGTGGGAGGAGGTGAAGCAGAGCTCGCTCCGGGACAGGTTCGGAATCTCTATGGAAGAAATGTTTGCTCTTTAGGACTGGTGTGGGCAAGAGTCCAGAAAGGTCTAGCGTAAGCAAGAAGCCGCTCCATGGTCAGTGGTGCCCAGTGGTCAGCTTCTCACTTATTTTCTTTAGATAATTGTGGAAATAGCCACCTGGAAGTTAATTCAAAGTTTCAACACATTCAGACACACAAGCAGTCTTTTGTTGGTTTTACCGCCAGCTGCGCAGTTGTCTCTTCCCCACCCCCACCCCCCACCCCCACCCCCCCCCCCGCACCACCTGGTGTAATTTAGGACATCTCAGGATTTCGTCCTTGTCAAGCTCGACCACATTCCGGCCGTGACTTTGGTGAGTGACTTTGGGTGAGGCGTCTAATGTTTACATACCCCAGTTTTCTTATCTGTAAGAGAGGGTTAAAGCAGTTCCCATCTTACCATCTCCATAAGAAATACCTGACTTAATAGATGTCGTTAGAAGAGTATCTAACATATAATAAGCCCTAATACATGTTAGCAAATACTATTTCAGGTCTGAGTAAAATGAACACGTGTGCAGGAAGGTGACAGCTTTCTAACCATAGGCCGAGGCAATGTTTGCCCCCACCGGGTCACGGGCCAGGAAAGGGGCTGCTTTGGGTAGCTCCCGTGAGCCCACACAAAGACGGGCTCCCTGCGTAATTTGGTGGGTGGAGTCGCTCATTTTGTTCACGTGTTCAGAGAGGACAGCGTGCTTCTCCAGGTCCTGTTCTTTCTCCCAATCCTGCGTGTCTTAATGATTCGTTACATCTGACTTCCCTGTTCATAACAGCACTGGTCACGGTAGCCAAGATACGGAAACAGCCATCAGTGGATGAGTGGATAAAGAAAATGTGATAGCTGTATAACGTATAGATATAATACATTAGATATATGTGGATCTATAATATAGAGATATATGTGGATCTAAAATGCATACACATATACGTGGATACATAATATAATATGTAGATATAGAATATATAACAGAATATTGTTCGGTCATAGAAAGAAGGAAATCCTGCCATTTGGAGCAACATGAATGAGCCTGAAGTCAAGTAAAATAAGCCATCATCACACAAGCACAAGTATTATATGACTCCACTTACATGAGGAATCTAACGTGGTCAAAGCCATAGAAGCAGAGAGTGGAATGGTGGTGGCCAGAGGCTCAGGGGAGGGAGAAAGGGGAAGTTGTCCGAGAAGTGCAAAGTTCCAGTCGAGCTACATGAGCAAGTTCTCTAGCTCTGCTGCACGACACTGTGCCTGCAGTTAACAGCCGGGCACTGCGGGGCACTGGAAAATTTGTTGAGGATACATCTCATGTTAAGTGTTCCTACCACAATTTTAAAAAATGATTCCGTAGACTTCTACAGTGTCTTCATTTGCAAAGGGTGTTCTCAACTGTCCTCCGCGAATCCCCAAGACAATTCTGTTGTTCTCCCCATTTCCCACTGAGGAAACGGCCTCTAACAAGTCCGGTGGGAGGACCTGCTCAGGGGCCTATGAAAAAGTGTGGGAGGCGGAACGTGGCTCTGGTCTTCGACACGGAGTCACAAGCTCGCATCCTGAAACCGCCCCATGTTACATTACAAGTCATAACGAGTGGGCATATGAAGGATGTAAACATCTGTTTTCCAACGTCAAAATTCACATATTGACTAATGTCCGTCATGTGAATCCACCAAATATTCCTCTGGGGTTCTCTTCGCTCACTGCATGGTAGAGGCAAGTCGGGAGAGGGAAGGGTAGAATGGAACTAAGGACTAACGGGGGGTCTCAGTTACCCTAATAGTCGGTCTGAGCCCTACGAACAAGGAAAGTAGGTGGCCTTGATAGCCTGCAGGGTGGGGCTTTGGCCAGAGCTGTAGCCCAGCTGGGCTTGGCCTCTGTCATTATGAGCACTGCCTCCTGTGGCTGCACGGCTTAAGGCCAGGCACAGTTGCCAGAAGTGCACAGGCAGACAAAAGAAAACCAGCTAGCAGCCCAGATTGCCTGAAAATGCTATATCCAGCGAGTCAGATCTCTTTTTCAGATTTAAGGGGTTGCCATGGTGGGTAATTGAGGTAATGAAGAAGAAAGGGAGCTAATGGAAAACCAGGCACAAAGGCCCAGGAGACAACAGTGACAACAGAGAAGGCTGCCCCCAGGCTAAATAGTTAGGACATGGGACATTGCAGGTAAGCCTGCTAGGTGAGGAGACTCGTGGCACTCAGTCACCACCCCTAACACCCCAGCTGATAACCAGGCGACCTGCAGAAACAGAAAGGCTTAGCTAACCTGTCTCCGACCAAAGCTGCATGAGAACCCAGTTGAAGGCAGAACTGCCCAGCCAAGCTCAACCTATAGAGACAAACTAAAGAATCAGGAGCTGCCCTAGCCAGGAGGCTCAGTTGATTGGAACATCGCCCTGTACACCAAAAAGTTGTGGGTTCAGTCCTCGGTCAGGGCACATACAGGAGACAACTGATAGATGTTTCTCTCTCACATCGATGTTTTTCTCTCTCTTCCCCTTCCTCTCTCTCTAAAATCAATAAACATATTAAAGAAAAAAAGAATCACAAGCTAAGTAAACAGCTGTTGTATAAAAATCCTAAGTGTTTGTTACATGGCAGTAGATAACATACAGGGAACAATTATGGTCATTCAAATATGGACTCGATATATGATATCAAGGCAGTTATGAATTTTCTGAAGTGTGATAATGTTATTGTGACTACGTAGAAATGTGTCTTTATTTTTAAGGAGCTATAGGAGTGATATGTTATAACATCTGCAACTTTCAAAAGATTCAACAAAATATAGATAAGTGGCTTAATAAATAGGTAATGCAAATATGATCAAATGTTTTCAGTTGTTGAACCTAAATGACAAGTATATGGTGATCATTGCACTATTTTTTCAACTTTTCTATATATTTGAAAATTTTATACTAAAATGTTGGAAAATAAAATTTTAAAAAATTACCCACATCCCACAGTAAACATATATTTATATTTAAAATGATGTTTTGAATAATTTTCTTTAGAAATTATTTAGCTATGAGTAGTCATTAAACTAGCTTTTGGCTATAACATAAACACTCAGGAATTTTGTGAATTATAAAATTCAATTTATAAATTGTTTCCAAATATACAGGAATTTCTACAAAATATATGAATTTTTATGAATTTTTGAGCACCAAATTTGTTTACCAAGTTTAACATTGTGTAAGTTGGCATATTAAATCTCACGGCCATGTATTAGGACACTTATGAATGAATTAATTTTGACTTTACAGTTTTGTTTTTTCATTTAGGGGTCAGTCATTTTTCCTCAGTCCTCCAAGGCTTTCATAGGCTGTGTGGGAATAATGGTTCAAGGCTAAAACCACCAGTTTTTCTCCTTCAACAACTGTGAGAAGAAACCAAATACCTCACTTGACAGAGTTAGTAAAGGGAGTCATTCCTTGTCTGGGCCTTGGAACTGTGGGCCTGGGAGCCAGAGAGACCTGGGTTCAAATCCCAGCGATGCCATTTTTCTTTTTCTTTTTTTAAAAGATTTTATTTATTTGTTTTTAGAGAGAGGGTAAGGTAGGGAGAAGGAGAGGGGGAGAAACATCAATCAGTTGCCTCTTGCATGCACCCCAACTGGGGATCTGGCCCATAACCCAGGCACATGCCCTGGCCAGGAATCAAACCAACGACCTTTGGTTCTCAGCCCAGCGCTCAACCCACTGAGCCACACCCGCCAGGGACCAGTGATGCCATTTTTCAAGAAGCCACTTTACCAGTCTGAGCCTCAACCATTCGGAAGTTTAAAATGGAGATAATAAGGCCTATGTGACCAGATTGTCATAATGAGCAAATGGGGGAATCACGTGTAAGCCTGGTACCACTGGTATTGGGGCTCCTGGCTTTATTCCCTTGAAATCAGTGACTGCGGAGAAGGAAGGCATTGGGTGCAGGTTTTGGCTCAGCCTTCCAGCGCACTGCATGGCCAACCCAGAAGAACAGCGGGCTGGCTCCTTGGGAGAACCTCAATAAATGGTTGTCAAATAAATTAATGGGACTTGTCACCACATTCTACGTTCCTTAGAGGGAGTGCTGTATTTGGGGGATGATCGAGAGGCAAGAGCTAGGAGGTTGATAGCAGAAGTAGCTGGAGCACAACCACTTAATTAACCCAGTCATCACTAAGGTTGTCATTAGTCCATGTGACATCTTTGTGCAAATTAGAAAAAGGTACCTGTCCCTGGAGATACTTTATGTGTTGGAAATTTGCTGAAATGTACTGAATTATTTTTAGGCCAAGATAATCTATTATTGTCTGCTAGAAAATTGTCATAATAAATATACAAATTAATTATATCTGCCTTATGAATTATGGATAGAAGTAGTGCTTATTTTTTGTAGCAGTGACTAGATATTCAAAGTTGGAATACACACACACACACACACACACACCGCCATGCTCAAGAGCAAAAGTGAAATTTAATTCATGGTCAGCTCTTCCCTGAGCAGCTGGGAACATATGAAAAGCTTGATCCCACTAAAATTTAAGACATATTTGATACTAAATCCAGAATAAAGAAAAAGAAAAATCAATGTAAGAAAAACTATATTTTTCATGAAATTCTTCTTGCTTGAGCCTTTTTGGACACAGACCAGCATTTGTTCCTGGTTTTATTTTTAACCCTCCTGAAAATAGTACACTTTAGTTTTCATTCCTATTAAGCTGTGATCATTCATAAAAGACAACACAAACCAGCCTAGTCTGGTCCAGTAGTTTCCCAAAGTGACTCAACATCATAATCACCTACAAAACTATTTTTTAAAAAAACCTACAACACAGGCCCAAGCTTCTCACTTCAGCTAGATTTCAGACCCATTGGTCTAATGAAGAGATAAGACAGTGTTGTCAACCAGAGACCTCGAGTCCTCCCTCTCCCAACACCCATTCTGTTTCCTCTCTATATTTATATTTGAAACGACATTTTTAATGCTGTAGAATCAGGAAGGGCCAATGTCTGAATTCAAAGGCCAGCAGGCAGAAAGAGTCCATGTTCTAGTTTGAAGACCATCAGGGAGGAGAATTCTCTCTTCACTTGGGGACGGGCCAGCCTTTTGTTCTATTCAGGCCTTCAACTGATCGAATGACGCCCACCCACACAAGGGAGAGAGATCTGTTTTCCTCAGTCTACCCATTTAAATGTTAATGCCCCCCCCCCAAACACCTTCACAGAAACACCCAAAATAATGTCTGACCAAATGTCTGGGCACCGCATGTCCCAGGCAAGTTGACACATAAAATTAACCATCATAGGATGCTGCAGGTGTGTACTGAGCCCTTTCAGTGGAGTTGCTTCCAGGTACACCACTTCCATTCCCAGGTGCCCAATTTAAACTTCTGCGACCGCCATTTTCTCCTGCCATTGCTAGGCTTACTCCTTTCTCGGCCCCATGAGTGGCTGCAGTTCAAGTCCTGCTGTCTCTCACTAAAAAGTGAGACTAAAGAGAACTTACCCATAAACAATGGGTTAAAGTTTTGAAACACCTAAAGGTTTTGGCTCCTTTTAGAGCAAGCTTTTGGCAACATTTCACACAACTTTTCTTTATCAGGACCAGAATGCAGATGACATGTTCTAACAAAGAATGTAGAGGCAGTAAATATAATTAAATCTTCCACAGTTGCTGGGGCATGACTCTGCTTCTGCGTATTAACATTGGGGGACCTCTGGCTCTTCTACCAAAGGCACTACCAGTGCTAGCTGTGCATCTGAGCCTACTATTCCTACGCCTGAGATGAGGGAAACAAACAATAGGCAAAGAGACCAAACAGCTGCAACTGGAGAGAGCTGAGAGCACAGTGGCTTTCTCTCACCCTGGCTTACCTGAGCGGTCAACCTCACCCCATGGGAGTGGAGACCTGACTGCCTAAGAGGAACCCTCAGCAAATGGAGCTCAGTAACCAGGGAGGGGGAAACCACACAGAAGTCTTAGAACAGGCAGCTTCTAGTGAACCATAGCAGGTGGAAGAGACACACCACCTCTAATGGAAAAGAGAATGAAAAGGACCTAAGGGAATTCTATTTCAGCATTAGAAAAAGCCTTTCTGGAACTAAAGTCAAACAAAACAAATGACTTCCAAGTTTTAAAAGAATGTGTGGGCTTCGTTCACTGCTCATTACACATTTACACAAATAGGCAATGAATAAATGAAAGTCAATGGCCTCAAAGTGGACTAAAGCAATCAAGGAAACCAAAATCAAAACCACAGTGAGATACCACTTCACACCCACGAGGATGGTGGCTATTATTAAAGATGAAACAAAATGGAAGCTATCAAGTGTTGATGAGGATGAGGAGAAACTGGAATCATTCTTCATTGATGACGGGAACATAAATTGGCACAGCTACTGTGGAAAACAGTATGGGGATTCCTCAAAAAATTAAACATAGAGCTACCATATGATCCAGCAATTCCACTTCTGGGTATGTAATCAAAATGAATGAAGGCAGAGACTCAAACATAGATGTACATCCATGTTCAAAGCAGTATTATTCACAATAGCCCAATGGTGGGAACAATGCAGCTGTTCATTGACGAATGAATGGACAACCTGGTGTTATCTGATTGAATGAGGCCCACCCGTGTTAGGGAGGGCAATGTGTGTGCATTCTATCCGCACCATGGAGTGTTGTTCTGCCTACACAAGGAGGGAAATATGACAGATGCTACAACACAGACGAACCTTAAAGATATTACACTAACAGAAATAAGCCAGACACAAAAGGACGAGTACTCTACGATTCCACTTAATGTGAAGAAGTACCAAGCAGAGTCAAATCCATAGAGACACAAAGGAGAATGGGGCGGGAGGTGGAGGGGATTGTTGAATGGGCATAGGGTTTCAGTCTGGGAAGATGAAAGCATTCTGGAGAAAAGATATCAAAGCAGAATTTATGAGGAATAAGATAAGATACACGAAGACAAGAGATTGGGGAAACCTCATCTGTAAGTCAGAGGAGTTCTAGAAGGGGAAAAGAACAAAAGGGAGGTGAATAATTAAAGAAACAAGAGAAGGATGATTTTCCTGGTCTGAGGAAAGACAAGTCTGCACGTTGAAAGGGCCCATGGGGTCCAGATAGGATTAATAAGAAATCAAAGGCCCTTGCTTAGCAACGTGTTGGTGACGTTCTAACTTCCACAGGTACAGAGAGAATTGTATAAATACTGTTCAGTGTGAAATAGCACATTACTTCCAAAGGCAAAGAATCAGACAAGCATCAATTATCATAAACAACATTAAAAATTAGAAGGAAGTGAAATAACATCCATAAAGCAATAACAGAAAAGAACGACAAAAAAAGAAAAAAAGAGCCCTGGCTGGCCTGTGAACAGAAAGGTCACCAGTTCCACCCCCAGTCAGGGCACATGCCTGGATTGCAGGCCAGGTCCCCAGTAGGGGGCGTGCGAGAGGCAAGCACACATTGCTGTTTCTAACACTCTCTTTCCCCCTCCCTTCACCTCTCTCTAAAAGTAAATAAAGTATAAAAAAAAAAAAAGAACTACAGTTAAAGAACCCAATAGCCCAGGTACTGACCTGTCTGCCAAATACACACAGCAATAGATAACATATAAATAGCAAGCATACTGAGCACTTCCTATGTTCCAGGTACTCTTGCATCAGCAGTACAGATAAAATATTCATTTCAGCCTCACAACAGCCCTATGAGATAAATACCTCATAGGTGAGGTATTTTGTGATGACCTCAATGTTACAGATGAAGAAACTGAAGCACAAAGGAATGAAGTAAATTGCTTGAGATTACACAGCCCAGAAGTAGCAGAGCCAAACTTAAAATTCCCGTGTTCACAGGCTCACAGCATTCTACCATTCCTAAAATGAGTTGTCTTTTTGTGAGAGGCAGAGGAAGGGCAGGAGAAGGAAGGTTTGCAGAGTCGGGGATTGTGGGAGAAGACCAGTAGATGGGAGAAAGTCCATGTTGTAATGCACACAATGTATATGAAACATAAAATGCTATAAGGTATTTTATTGCAAATATATAAACATTGCATGTACATATTGAGAAGAACTAGTAGGTGATAGGGCATATGAACACATAGATTTGATCTTGACCAGTTTGCAAGTCATTTTATTCTTGGGTTTCTGTTATTTCAATATGTTGTCTGTAATCAAGAGTTCAGAAAGAACAGAGTGCCAACTTGGGGGACAGGCTGCCTGGGCTCCAACTCTCATTCTAGTCACTTAGCTGCTGTGTGATCTTGGGGGAGCTCTGGGGCGGGTGTTTCACCTTGGAGTTTGTTCCACTTCAAGGGAAAGCAGCTGGGCCCTCAGACTCTGGCTTCCGTCAGTCAATAGCTGAGATGTCTCTTGTGGTGAGGCCGCTGCGCCTCCAGTAGCCTTAGCCCTAGACCTCAAGAAGAGGTCATGGGTGTGAGTAATTAGAGTCCACTTGCACCAAAACGGGAGAAGTAGCCCTTAGAACAAGTAAAGTGTACCCAAGGAAATTTGGGCAGTCCAGAAGCATCCATACGTTGTCTATTTTTCTCCCACAGCAAAAAAGACAGGGAGGCGGTGGGAAGAGTGAGATTAGGGGGTGATAATCGTAGCAAGAAACAAAGTGCTTTCGAGCTGGTGGCTTTCCCCATGCTTAGCATGTTGGCTGTTTGCTTTAGGGGTTGAGATGCCGCTCAGCCTCCAGATGTAATGGGCATGGTTCCAGCAGGAAGAAGTGGGAAAAGGTGATGGCCTTTAAAAAGGTGTTCCCTACTAAGGCTTTTAGGTTTTTGTAATTTATTTATGTGGAAAGGGAGACTCCCCCTTTCAGCTCATTAGCCAGAACTGGAAGAAAAGCTTACCCCCAAGGCCAAGTGAATGAGATCTCCGTGTGATTTAGACTAGTCACATTCAGTCCCTGGTTCTGGAGTAGGAGCCCACCCTCCTTGACATCTAGGGTTGCCACCAGTGACCTGAACAGGTCGCTGTTGTATCAGCAGCACTGATGGGTGGTGGGTCGGGTCTAGCAGACCCTGCCACCACCCTAAGGGAGATCTGTGAGTCATGGGAATTATCCGAAGAAAAAGGCAAAGAGTACAAAGTGAAGAGGACCGGAGCTTGAGGAAGCAAGCTGTGGGGAGACTGGCAGAGGATGAAGCACCCATGGAGGAGTCTGGAAGAGGAGCCACAGGGCAGGAGAACCCAGGGAGTCCGATCTCACAGGAGCCAAGGGACAAAGTGTCCCACTTGTGTCACACTTGCGCTGTGTAACAGACCACCCAAACTTCGTGCCTTCAATCAGCCCGCACTTATTATCACAATCTCTCATGGTTTGGGGGACTGACTGGGCTCCACTGGGTGGTCCTAACTCAGGGTTTCTGACGTGACCGCAGTTAGCCGGTGGCTGAGGCTGGAGTTGCCTCAAAGTCTTCCTCACTCTGCTGCTGGCACTGGGAAGAGGCAGATGCTGGAGCCTGGAGCAGCTGAGCAAGCATCACTCTCTACTTCTGTGGTCTTTCTACAATGTCTCCTCCCTGTGACTGCTTCGTAGTAGCTTGACCAGTGACACCTTCCAAAAGTGTGCGATCCAAGGAGACGGCCAGGTAGAAGTCGTGTTACCTTTTATGACCTAGCCTGGGAAGTCATGAAGCATCACCTCCTGTTGTATTCTCATGAGAAACTAGTGACAGAGGCCCGCCTCTATTCAATGGCTCTTGATGGGAGCCAAGGCAAAGAATTTCCAGGCATGTTTTAAAGCCATATCTCAGTCACTTTTGTTTTAAACTACTGCTTGCTTGTCACAACAGGACAAGGATACAATTGCTGGAAAGATCCCAGGCCAACGATACAAGTTTCTTAAATGTAGCTACAGAATATGAAAGATCCATGAGGAATCTACCCACGGAAGGAGCCCAGGCACATTCCCAATGGGACCAACCACTCCACTAGGCTTTAAAGTCCCCCAAGTCACACAGCTGATCAGGGTTGCCATTCCCTAGGGTTTTTCACGCCCTCTAGTTTGCACCCCTATCTTACCTAACGTTCTGGAGTCCTACCCAAGCTGTCTAGCTCTCAGGTGCAAGCTACTGATAAGAAGCCTGTGCATTGCATTTTTAATGCATTTTTGTCCGTGTTTATTGCAAGGCTGAGTGATCAAAGGTCACTTCTCCAGCCTGGCTTCAGCTAGCAGCTCTGACTTGGGGCTGCCTTCAGCCCTCCTAGCACCTTCTTATCTAACATCTATACCTGCCTGTTTCCAAAGCCCTGAGGCTGCTCCCTTGACCAGAACACAGGGTACAATGGGGTAATTAGGGAACAAAGACGGCCCGTGGGCAGAGGACAAAGGGAGAAGAAAATGATCCTCTAGCTCTCGGCTTCCTCAGAGTGGAGCCAAAAACACAAATCTTGGCTTCTGTATTTTTCTTCAGTCCTTTTCAGACACAAACTTTTTCCGAAAGGGCGTTCATTTATTACAACAGGGTAAGGAATAGAGGACACTTGGTTACCAAGTCCACGTGACACCTTTAACTACAGTTATGCAGAATTCATTGGCTGTCTGCGTGATGGATTCTTCTATTGATCCTTCGTAAAGATTAAAGATAGAGCATGACCATTAGGCTGTCTCTCCCAATATTATGTGTCTTAAACGAGTCTTTCTTAGGGTCCCTCTCTGAGAAATTGATTATCTTCAGTATGTCAGAACCCGCACCAGGTGCTAAAATAGCAGTCAGTTTATTCTGGAGTCATCGCAGACTGTACTTCTCAAACTTGAGGGTGCGACACCACGTCCTGCGGAGCTTGTCAAAACTCTGAGCTCTAGCTCCAGGGTTTCTGATTCCCCGGGCCTGGGTGGGGCCCAGGAACTTGCATTTCTAACACTTTCCCAGGTGATGATGCTGCTGGTCCAGGGCCCATGCTTTGAGAACCACTACTCTGAGTCACTGTACAGATAGGCATTATAAAATGGTTTTAAGTTTGTTACATGCTTTGAATGTGAGATTTGAGGGGGAAGGGGTAGTAGAATGCACATGCATCTGAGAAAGATTAAGACTCAGGTTTTGCCCAGGCCGGTGTGGCTCAGTTGGTTGGAGCATCCTCCCGTAAGCCAAAAGGTCATGGGTTCAATTCCCAGGCAAGGCACATATATCTACATTGCAGGTTTGACCCCCGGCTGGGGAGCCTACAACAGGCAAGAAATCAATAATTCTCTCTCCCTTCCCCTCTATCTAAAAGTAGTGAAAAAATGTCCTTTGGTGAGGATTAAAAAAAAGAGTCAGGCTTTATGTCCAGCTACAAGGAATATTAATTCACTTTATGAAAGTCATGGGGAAAGTGGTGGGGAACATAATAGGAGGTGTGGTAATTTTCTCAGCCAAGAGCTTGGGATCTTTTAAAAATACATAAGGCCCTAAAATTACTGCCAAACAGAATGGAAGACATGCTATTTGGGCCAGAAATCATTTGAAACCTCTGTTTCCTTCTCCTAGCTTAATCCACACAAGAACCCTAGTGCTGCCTCTAGGAATGTTCTAGCTTTATGAAGACTACCATTTTGATGGATTTGTGAGATTGAATTAAGTACACAGTGCCATCTGAAGCATGTGAAGTGGTCACACTCGGGTCAAAGAGAAGTCCACGGAAACTTTCAGAGAGGGAAAGCAGAGAAGAGTCAAGCTCATACAAAAGAGCAGGGACTGAAATACTTTGACTGTCTCAACAGAACAATAAAAGCTGGAAATATATAGAACAAAGCCTTAAAAATGTTGAGACAAAACGATCTCTAATCAAGAATTCTCCAGCCAGCCAAGTTGAAGTTAAGTGTAAATGTATGCTAAAGATATTTATAGACTTGAAGAACCACAAAAATGTACTTCATTTGCCCCATTTTTCAGGAAGCTACTGGAAGACAGCACCCCCCCACACACACACCCCACCAATGAGGGAGTGAGTCCAAAAAGAGAAAAGAAAAGAAAGAGATGTGGTTCCAGGAAAATTCTGACCTGGTGATAAAGGTGAGGCTGAGAACAAGAAGACTGAGCTTCAGACGAAGCAAATGTATTTTTAAATCATATTCTTCTATTTTAAATAACAGCGAAAATCCTCTGAATCCAGGGTCTCGAACTTTATTATTTTTTTATCCTCACCCAAGGACATTTTTCATTGCTTTTTAGAGAGAGAGGAAGGGAAAGAGAAAAACATCGATGTCACAGAGAAACCTTGGAGTGAGAGAGAAGCATCGATTAGTTGCTTCCTGTACACGGCCCGATTGGGGATTGTCAGTGCCGGGACCTGGGATCAAACTCACAACCTTTCAGTTACAGGACAGCGCTCCAACCAACTGAGCCACACTGGCCAGGGCCAGGGTCTTAAACTTTACTCTGTGAATCACCAAAAGGGCTTATTGAATCAGTGCAAACTACCTGGACAGAAATTGTTGTGTATCACGTTGTTGAAAGATACGGAGGTTAATTAAGAAAAAGGCGAAGCGTTGAAAGGTGTATCTAGGGAGGAAAAACTGGGGCTGTAGGAGGTAGGGATTTGCAGGGAGGGGGGTGCAGTGCAGGACACTATTGTGACTAACCATTGTAGGCCCTCGCAGAAAAAGCTGTGGCCTTTTAAAGCAGGCGTCAGCAGAGCCGGCTGCCTATTCTTGTAAATCAGGTTTTATTGGCCCGTTTTCTGGCTACTTTCCCACAACAAGGACAGAGTTAAGCAGTTGGGACAGAGTCCCTGTGGCCCACAAAGGCTTAAATATGTACTAGCTGGCCCTTTAATATGTACTAGCTGGCCCTTTACAGGAAAACTTCACCAACCCCTGTTTTAAACTATCAGTGTTTAACTGATAAAAAAAAAAAGTAAATGAAAAAAGTAAAAACCAAAAAGTAGTGACTATAGGATCATAAGATGTGAGCTCTGGAAGAGATCACCTGCAGTGGCATTGATTTACAGGTGAGAAGACAGGTTCAGGGAGGAGAACTAGCTTGTCCAAGGTCCAGGGGTCATGGGAAATTGGGGATATTCTCCAGGCCATTGATTCCCCTCCCAGATCCGTGCCCACCGCCATGCTGCTGTCTCCCTCAAATCTAGCTCTGTATTCAACGGTTTCCATTAGGTGAGTCATAAAAAGTCACTAAGGTAAGGTATTCACAAATTAAATCAGCATGTTACTAGGGCTCACCAAGAGTTCTAGTTCAGCCCTGGCAGGTGTGGCTCGGTGGACTGAGGACTCAGTGGATTGAGACCTTATCTTCTGGACTAAGAACCAGAAGGTTGCAGGCTCGATTCCCTGCCAAGATACATGCCTGGGTTGTGGGCCAGGTCCCTGGGTGGGGGTGTGTGAGAGGCAACTGATCAATATTTCTCTTAAAAAAAAAAAGACTTCCAATTCAGCACTCTATAATGAAACCTGTGAACTATACAGCTCACACAGAGCTGAAATACCCAAACTGTTCAAGAAGATTCGAGTCCACACTGTTGCCTTGGATGTGATTTTCAATTGCGTTGCACTTTACAGTATTACTCTAGCTTGTCAGTTATTTCATCAACCCATGTGTATTTGCTGATTGGGGGCCTATAATGTTCCCAAAGTAAGATCTAAGGTGCCTAAGATCAAGAGTTCAAATACGAATTGTCCCCATGCTTTGTTACAAGCTAAACTGCTACAACAGGTAGGCCCCAAAATGTAATGGCTCGCACTCAAAGGAGTTTCTGACTCACATAACACTTTGAAGGCATAGCAGTTGAAGCAGCACAGTGTACAAGGTTAGTGGGGAGAGGCAAGTGAGGCTCTGCCCCATATAGTCATTCAGGGACCCAGGCTAATCGCAGCTCTGCTATCTTTCAATGTCTGGCTTTCAGGCTCACTCTATCACCATCCTTCCAGCCAGCAGGAATTGAGGAAGGCCATGGATAGTATGTGAGGTTTCCTGTCACTTTCCACTGGCTAGAATTCAGCGATATGCCTGCACCTAACTGCAAAAGCAACTGGGAAACTTACAGGTATCTGAAAAATCAAGAAACATGCATTTTCAATTAACATGCTCAAACTTTTTTCCAACTTCCAAATACCTTTTTACGCGTGTGCCCATGGACCCGGGAAAGGGTAGGTGGATTTTGGTGGTCTCCAGCATTCCTGTCTCTAAAGAGGAAGTTTGTAGCCAAGATGCTTATGAAGCAACGTCCCATTGTTATCACTTACATCTTTTTTCCATTGGAAAGTGGGATGAGCCACATAGGCGTCTTTCAGGCACCTTTTGTCCCACCTAACTATCAAAGACATTGCTATAGAAGAGCAGTTTCAGTCTATAATTTGGTGGCTGAAATTAAGGGGCGGGGATTTTAGTTGAGACCTAAAAAGGACACAGTGTCCCCAGGGACTCAGATTTCAGGAGAGGGCCTACCTGACCTGAGGGTGACAACACTGAAGTAGAAAAAGCCACATTCACCTTCAAGCACTAACAAGTAATAATGTAGAATGGATCGAAATACCTTTATCTTACATACCTGTTATAGTTTCAACCTAGAGACAGACAACCCACAAGCCCAGCGAAAGCACCCACGCCTGTGCACCTTATGACGAGGGTCCCACAGGCCTGTGGCTTCCTCCACTCATCCCCTCAACATGGGTCCTAAATCCTGCAGCAGCGCACCCATATTTCCTCCCTCATTCTACCAGGGGTGTTGCCACCTGGAAGAAACTACGGACTGGGAAAAGGTAAAAACTCACTGTTCAGGTCTTGCATCAATTGGTCTGGGATTGGTATAATGCACGTGGTCTTCCATTTAGCATGCTCTCCCACCCCTTCCTGATCACCCGCAGAGATGGAGCTCGCAGTGGGAGCAGCAGAACAGGGAGGCACACACCAAGGTGGGAGCCGGCAGTACCTGATGGGAACAGGGCCATGCAAACGTTTGGAAGAAGGCATAGGATTTGAGAGGGCCCAGTGTACAAGGTTAGTGGGGAGAAGAAAGAGAGGCTCTAGGGGCATCAAAGATAAACTGCACATTCCCTTAAAAGACTACCTAAGCCGGTCCAGTCCTCACCTCTGGGCCATTTATTTGTGACATCAGAATGCTTTGATTTAGTGGGAGCATTAGGTTTATGTTCATTTTGATGTCCAAATTCCTGCCATCTAGTGGCAAAATTAAGAACGCACCTTTTCTTTTAAGCCTGCCAATACTTGCCCAAGATTCAATGATCTGATCCTTAAACTGTGAATTGTTTTAAAATGCCTTCTGCATATGTTTGCAAATATTTAATGGAAAAGTGAAATGTAGTCTTGAAGTCAAAAGTTTCAAGATCTGGTATATGACGCGCATGAGGAAAGGAAACAGACCTCAGCTCTGCTGTCAGCGTGTCCTCACCCCGTCAGGCTCTCTCCTAAGAGGTGCTAGGAGGGCAAATATCATGCATTGTCTATGCACCGTTGCCATTGTATGGCACCATCTATGTAAAAGGGACAAAGGACAGGTTTGCTTGAAGCAGGGGACAGAATGGACTACAGCAGTGGGTTGGTTTTTTTCTTTAGATTTTATGTATTCATTTTTAGAGGATGAGGAAGGGGGGGAGAAAGAGGGAGGGAAACATCAATGTGACAGAGAAATATGGATCAGTTGCCTCTCATACGCGCTCCAGCCGGGGACTAAACCTGCAACCCAGGTATGTGCACTGACCAGGAATGGAAATGGCGACCTTTTGGTTTGCGGGAAAACAGGCCACCAACTGAGCCACTCATTCTCACATTAGCATCACTTGGGGAGCTTTTAAAAATGCCAAAGCCCAGGTGGCATCCCAGACCAATGAACTGTTCACCCCCTAGGAATCTTGCACTCTCCCGTCAGGATTCTACTGTGCAGACGCACATGGACACCACTAGCCTCTGGGTATTTAGCGCTTACTTCAATACAACACTGGCTTACGCAAAGCACCACACAATTTACGAGAGCACTTTGGTATAGGTTATCTCATCTAATCCACCTGCAATCAGTACAATCATCCCCTCGGCTGCTCTTGAGCTGCTGTAGAAGAGGGCATAGGGGCGGCTGTTTCGGAAGGAGCAGCAGGCGCCAGGTGCGCCTTTGTTCACAGGGCACATGTGTGCATTCAGAGTCCTTCGTTTTAAGCAAATGAAGTATGGGAAAATCTGAGTGTTTCTAGGTACATGAGATGATTATTTACTTTGTGAAACACTTCCTCTCTTTGTGGGAAAAAATTACCCCAAGGAGTTCTTAAGATAACTGCCTCCTTTTCTATGTTTTATTTATTTATTTAAAATATTTTTTGTTTTTAAATTACAGCTGATGTACAATATTATATTGGTTCTAGGTGTACACCCCAGTGATCAGACATCATATAACTTATTAAGTGATCACCCCAATAAATCTAGTACCCACCTGGCCCCATACATAGTTATTACAATATTATTGACTCTCTTCCCTAGGCCGTATCTTACATCCCCATGACTATTTTGTAACGGCCAATCTGTACTTCTCAATCCCTTCACCTTTTTTTAAAAAGTATGCTCCAGCTCATCCATATTCAAGGGAACTTTATGCCTCGTGCTCTAAACATAAAGAATTCGGCTAATAGAAGGGTCCCGTTTGCTCCCCAGAACATACACCATGACCCCTCATCGACCTCCAGTGTCATATTAGCTGTATTCTTCTGAGCAAATACTGATTCCCTTTGCATTCAAATCCAAGTTTGACCTCTTCTCAGTTTTGTATTTCAAATGGACTTCCAAATATCTTTACTTGCGAGTGTAAGCCTCCCTGAGCTGGGCATCACAAAGCAGGTCCAGGGAGAAAACATGGGGGACCTTTCTGGCTGGCATGGGTCACCTGGGCCCCAGTATAATAGGGAACTCCTGCAATCGATGTGTTAAGGCCGAGCTCCCTGAGCTCCGGCCAGTAGTCCTTTCATTTCTTCCTGCAAGCAGCTCTTCAGTAAATGTCAAAAGCCGTATTTCAAAGCCCTGACTCTGCGGCTCTCCCCTCACCCACCCAGTGTTCTTCCAGGAATCTTATACACTACTTTGCCTCCTTTGCCTCCCTTGGCTGCCTGGAGGCTCAGAGCTATTTAGGGTTTCAAATGTCCTCTTTTAATTTGGCTTACTAATGAATTTCTCCCAAATCCATTAGATCTTTTGAATCTTGAGTTTGTGTGTTTGGTTTTATCATTTTGTTTCCCATAGAAAGCTGGATTACACGTAGTATGTGACTGGCTGATTTATTAGTCACCATTCTAAATAACAGGCACAATTCAGATTGTTCTCCTTTATGAAAAGGTGCGGGAGACACAGGGAAAAAAACTTCCGGGAGAAACCCTACTCCCATCTTTAGAAGTTTCCCCAGTGTTTTCTCCAAGTTTTTATACCTTTGTAAGGTACCTGTTGTCAACATCAATTTATTAAGACAGTGAAAGGTTTGATTTGCACACAGTAATCTTTAATTCAAGACAAGAAAATGCTATTCCTGTGGAGTTTTTCCCCAAATTTAAAAATTAACAGTATATGATCTCAGTACAAGTCAATAAAATAACCAAAAAGTAAAAGTTTTAAATGCCCTTCAGTGGTAGAAAAACAAGTTCGCTGAAAGTTGCAAATAGTGAATTCTAGTCCCTTCCTTTATGCCAGCTTCAGTATTAGACCTATATAATTTCCATATTTTAATTTTTTTCAAATTGTATATAAAATGTGCAGTAAAAATTAAAAGTATTATCAAAACAATGGTCATACAATAAAAGCCCTTCTCGGGAAGAAAATTAAAATAGAGACATATGTCTAAAATAAGCACTAATGGGGGAATTAAGCTAAACCTGCAAATCTCACACTACGGAGGCATACAATTCAAATGAAAAGGAAAAGTGCTTTCTTGTGTCTGAAATAGAAATCTAAATTTAGACATGTCCACTGTTACCTGTTGTCTTAGGGATGCATTGTTCACTTGAAAATTGTCTCTTTTTTTAATTCTCAAAAAGTGCAAGGCAGGGGGTTGCAGATCCTTTGCCATGAGGAGCACGTAACCTCTGGCTGCGGGGCTCTGTGAGTGAGAGCAGACTCACCTGCTGAAGAACAGTCTCCACAGTAAGGCGCCGTTTACACAGACCTATTCAATATGCTCTTTGTTGTTGCTGGGGTTTTTCCTTCAACAGTAAAAGCGCACTTCCTCTCTAGGAGGATAATTAAATTTTTCTAGGCGCATACATGTCCTGGGCTTCGGGCCCAGGATAACTGGAGGCAGACAGCTATTTGCCCTCTAATTGAAATGGGTCCTAAGGCTTAGAGGTAGACAAGCAAAATCAGCCACCTGCAAGAGCTGAGACAGCAGTGGAAATGTGTGACTAGGGCGTGGCATAAGAACAGCCAGAAGCACAATCATGATGAAAAATGACAGTTGACATTTGGCTTCTCTGGGAATAAAATAGAAAACACTGGGGCAGATGGCAGAGGGGAGATCACTGCCCCCCCAGAAGGGGACAGCCTTGATTCAGGGGACAAACAATTGTGTCTCGATACAGGAGCAGGACCGGTGCTACCAGATCTTCTGATTTTTCAAGAAAAGTCAAAGATCTGGCTTTTATGTGAAATCTTCTATATTTTATTTTATTTTTTAAAACCATTTCCTCTTTATTTTTTTAAAGATTTTATTTATTTATTTTTAGAGAGAGGGGAAGGGATGGAGAAAAGAGGGAAGGGAAGATCAATGTGTGGTTGCCTCTCTTGTGGCCCTCACTGGGGACCTGGCCTGCAACCCAGGCATGTGCCCTGACCAGGAATCGAACCAGCAACTACTTGGTTCGCAGCCTGCGCTCAATCCACTGAGCTACACCAGCCAGGGCAAAATCTTCGGTATTTTAAAAGTCGGCAACTCATTTAAGTGAAAGGCAACAACCTGGCTACCTCACTATGACGACCGAGAGAAACAGAATGCAAGATCCTGGATTCCAAACACTGGCCTTGAATATGAAGTTTTCATAAGCTGCATTTCCCCTTGAAATATAAATGGAAACAAATGCTATTCTTTCCAAAACTCTTCTCTAGAAGAAATATTAAAGAAAAAACCCACACTAGATGCAATGTGGTATTCTGGCTTGCATCCTGGACCACGGACGAACAAACAAACAGACTCCCCCACCCCCACCCCGCCAAAACCATAGTGGTAAAGTAGTAAAATCAAATCAAGCCTGGAGTGTAGTTCACAGCATTGGACCAATGTTCATTTCTTAGTGTTGACACGTGGATGGTGGTTCTATAAGATCCGAATGTGAGGGGAGACTGAATGAAGGGTGTGCAGGAACTCTCTGCAGGAGCTTGGCAACTTTTCTGTAGATCTCAAATTATTCCGCAATACAGAGTTCATTCAAAAATAAATGTGTCTGGTCAATGAATTCATCAAACACGTGTTGAACAAGCAATTTGTCCAACAATATCACCGTGGTCGGTGTAGATGTGAGTAGGAAATAAGGGCAAATACACAACTGAGTTCAGGTATGGGGTGGAGGCAAAAGTAAAAATGCCGGAAAGAACAAGATATCTTAAGTCATTTGGGTAAACCAATGTGGGTGGGTCACGGGGTCTGTTAGAGGAGGTGTTCAGTGAAAAGTCTGAAAGAAAATGGGGGCAAAGTCTTATTGTCCTGAATTCCTTGTAGGCATAGGAGACAATGGCATTATTCATTTGTTTTCTCTTTACTTACATATTGTTTTAAACACACGAAGGCTTCTTTATCCATCTGGAGGTCTACTGATTTCCTAGGTTCTGATTTTCAGTTGTTTTTTTCTTCGCCACGTTAATGAAATACAAGGTGTGTGCTAGTGAAGATTAAGCACAAACAAAGGTCCAGAAGGAGATGAAAGAGATAGCAATCGAAGCCCCAGCACTACGTGCACACAGAAGGCCATCTAGTCTATGAATTCACCGACAGCAGCGTTTCTCAGACTCAGTGCTATTGGCATTTTGGTCTCGATCATTCTTTGTGGTGGGGCTGCCCTGTGCATTTTAAGAATTTTAGCAGCATCCCTGGTCTTTTCTCACTAGATGCCAGTAGTAGCCCCTAAGTTGTGACAAACAGAAATATCTCCAGCCCTGGCTGGTGTGGCTCCATGGATCGAGCACTGGCCTGCACACTGACAGGTTATTGCTTCAATTCCCAGTCAGAGCTCAAGCCTGGGTTGCAGGCCAGGTCTGCAGCTGGGGTGTGTGAGAGGCAACCAATCCATGTTTTTTCTCTTGCACATCAATGTTTCTCTCCCTCTACTTCTCCCTCTGTTTCCCTCTCTCTAGAAATAAATACATAAAATCTTCTTTAAAAAAAGAAAAAATATGTCCAGACGTTGTCACATGTCACCTGGGATGCAAAGCTGCCCTGACTGAGAACTACTGGCCAAGAGAAAAGCATCTGTATCTAAATCCGGGGGTATGTTCCATAGGTATACATACCCCTGCACTACCCTTCAAGGTGTCAGAACTATCAGGGGGAACCATATGAAACCGATGGTTTTGTAAGTCAAAAATGGTTCAGTATCAGCGATTTCATAAGTTTCAACCTGAAATTGCTGTAGCTCTGTGTTAATTGGTAAAGAGCAAAATAACAACTGCTATTAGTGGTAAAAGTAGTGAATAACTTGCATTCTAATACAAACTTGTCAGTACAAGGCGATTGTCATGTCATAAAATGTCATGATAACCAACGATCATGATGGCTGTGTGACTCAGTAAATTATAAGATATTAAATGTATTGACATCCCAGCTAGAAATGGCGGCCGGGAAATGTTTTCATTAAGTGTGTGTGGGTTTATCAGAAGCTAAAAGTGACTTCAGTGCTAAATATAATATTGTTGCTCTTAACATATATTCTCTGCTGATGATTAAGAAATCACCCAACAATATGGCTCTCTGGCAGCCTCAAAGACAGGCAGCGGGACGTGGGGGACAGTGCTGGTGTCAGCTGTCTGGCAATGGCATTGGAAGGGAGGGGCTGCCTGGCAGGCTGGAGCAGGGGGTGTTGTTGGCCCCTTGGTCCACACCAGGCACAAGTCTGTGTTTTCCACAGGCTCAGCCAGCTGTGGTCTGGGGCACCCAGCTTAGTAGCCCCTAGGATACAACGAATCTGAGAGCTGGCATGAGGGCCTAATGACATCCATTTAAAGTAGGTCGATCATTGGACGAGTTGGACTGGTTCCTTGTGTGACATTATGGCTCAGACAGGGGCATCATTGAGCCAGCCATAGCTGTGTCAAAGAAAAGGTCACACCAACAGACTCTAAAAATCAAAAATGATTTGGACGCTATCAGAATATTTAATGAGCAATATCCTACCACTTAGATTACTTGGTAAGCAGTTTTGGATTGATGTAGCTTGGTTTATTTAGAGAATAAAAGGGAACACATTTATAATTATATGTAGATATTTTTCTTTTCCTTGTGTTCAAAAATTTCATTTATTTATTTTTAGAGAGAGGGGAACAGAGAGAGGGAAACAGCAATGTGTGGTTGCCTCTCCTGCACCCCCTACTGGGGACCTGGCCTGCAACCCAGGCACGTGCCCTGACTGGGAATCGAACCAGCAAGCCTATGGTTTGCAGGCCAGAACTCAATCCATTAAGCCACACCAGCCAGGGCATAAGTATATACATATATAATGTTCCCATTGCAGTTGTAAAATGTATTTATTTCACTGGAGGTCTATCATCAGATATTCAGAATCTTACTGGTTGGCAAAGGAGAACTCACCCTACCTACCCAGTATTGAAAAGTGAGCAATTATTTTCCATCTTTCAACATTTTTTTAAAGGTATAAACAGAACAGAGAAGAGCGTTTAAATACTTGCCTCCCACTAACTTGGGTATCTTACAAACTCTCTGAGAGCCTCAGTTTTCTCATCTGTGCTATTGGAGCCAGAGCCACCGTGGTCACTTTAAAAACTAAACGTGACTCTATGAGGCAGACTGCGGCACGTGGGAGAGACTCCTATTCCCTTCCACGTTTCCCATTAATGAATGAATGAACGAGAAACCTTTTTCTATACGAAAATGATATGATTTGTGCTTAATGCTTTGCATTTCACATAATAGGGATATTTATTAAATGTATCTTATTGTTTTGATTTAAAGCATTGGGAATGTAAGGGCCTAAGTAGTCCTCAGGAGAGTGTTTGAGCTAAAACTCCTGATTGCGGCTCGTTATAGCTCTTCTCTTACCTGTGATAGTGTAACCTTGAAGGAGTGCCAAGGGAGTTAATAATTTATAAAGTGCAGCTTTCTCCCCAAAGACACTTGAGCCGAGGCTTTTTCCAGTCTGAATAAGGTCATATTCTTATTATAAAGATCAAGAAAATGACATCATGCTTGGAGAACTGATATGTAGATAGTGGTTATCATCAGTTGGCATTCAAAGAAATGAACATTTTTTTGTTAAAAAGCTGTGCTTGGAAATCAGATTCTTCTATACGATAAACCTTCTGAGAATACATGCCGTGCTCTTTTTACCTCCTTTGAGTTCTATGTTGGAGAAAGTTTTAAAAAATCATTCATTTTGTCTGTTTAAAATATGTTATTTTAAAAAATAAAGTTAAAAAAAACTCAGAAAATATCGATTGCATCATTTCCCTACTGCCTTTGCTAAATTTGGTAGCATAAAGAATTTGTATCTTTTTAATTGGCACCTCTGAGTCTGAAGAACAAAAGGTCTTTAACATGGGAGAATCAATAGACATTATGCTCCCACTGGGGCCCAAGGCCCTGAACACCGGTAGGAAAAGAGAGTGGTGGCCTAAAGAACTAAGTCAACAGCGTGGTGATTGCTGGGGGGAGGAGAGGGTAAGGGGGCTAAAGGAGAATGGGGAAAAAAATACAATAAAGATTAAAAAAAAGAAGAATAAAAGGACCACAACTAAAAGCACATACACTGCTAAGTTGGATGATAATCTCAGGTTCATTACCAGTTCCTCCGAGGAAAAGTGTGTCAATATTCTAGGGAAAGAGAAGAAAAGGATGGTCCAATTAAGAATCCAGAGGGACAAACAGCCAATGGTAAACTGGAAAGGTTGGGGGGGGTGTCTTACTACACAATGGTCAGAAAGACAGGCTTTGTTAGTTATTCCTCATCACTCCACGAGGTTTCTAGGGGTCATTTGGTATTGGTTCCTATACTGTCACCCGAGTATCTATCATAGTGGCTGTGTCTGCACAGCATAAAGAGAAGCGGATCTTTAGAAAGATGCCAAATGATGAAGGTATTTTGGGCTGCTGTCTACATTGACCATGTCCATTGCAAAATAATCGTATTTTCACCTAACCATGTGTTGTGCCCTCTCTGAATGCAAATGTAAAGAGTATTGGTTGGAGAACAGTTTTGATTTTTAAGTTCTTTCCTGCACGTCTTCTTTATTTAAAATAAAAAGGAAAGAAAAAAATGTAAGAATCCACCAAGCAATGTGCTGGATGAGGGACTGGCAAACTACTGAGGGCCTATGGGCCAAATCTCACCCACCTCCCTGTTTGTGGGAAAACAAAAGGATACACACACACACACACAGTAGGATATTATTGCACACACGCTATGAGATGGAAGGAAATGCTGCTCTTTGCTATAACTTGAATGAACTTTGAGGGTATTGTGCTAAGTGAAATAAGTCAGACAGAGAAAGACAAACACTGTATGATCACACATATGTGGAATCTAAAAATGCTGAACTCATAGAAACAGTAGAGTGGTGGTTGCCAGGGGCTGGGGTAGGGGCGGTGTGTGGGGAGACATTGGTGAGGGCACAAAGTTTCAGTGATAAGATTAGCAAGTTCTCGGGATCTACTACACGGCATAGTGATTATAGTTAACAATACTGTCTCACACACTTGAAGGTTGCTAAGAGGGTAGATCTTAATTGTTCTGATGGCAAAAAAAGACATAATTATGTGAAGTGATGGGCTGCTAGCTAACGTGCCATGATGGAAATCGTATCACAATATGTGTGATTCAATTCAACACGTTCCATACACCTTACACTTACACAATGTTATATGTCAATTATAGCTCAGTAGAGCTGGAGAGAAGAAAGACTGTTCAATGAAGAGGCCCAGCTTTTTCTGTAGATGATCAAATAGTAAATATTTAGGCGTTGAAGCCACATGCTGTCTGCCACAACTCCTCAACTCTGTGACTCAGAGCAGCCGTAGACAGAACATAAATGAATGGGTGTGTGAATGTGTGCGACTTCATTTATAAAACACCGTGAACAGAATTCGGCCTTAGTTTAGTTTGCCAACCTCTGTCCTAGAGTTGATATTCACAACTAGCCCTCGGGAGAGAGGTCTGAGCTGGAGACATAAATAGGTAAATCATCAGGATTCCGTCACGGGCCAGGGTGACAGCAAGGAGAGCTTGTAAAAACAACAAAGAAGACAAGAAAGCCCAGGAACAGGCTTGGAGGCATCCAAGCAGCATGTTGGGTGAGCAGGATAATCCTTATGAAAATTGAAGGATTATTGAGAAGTGAGAAACATTATCGTAAAGAAGGAGAAACTCTCTTTCTATACACCACATCCTTGTGAAATGGAAAACCTTCTCCAACTCCTCCACTTACACAGAGGAGTGACGTAAGAGGCAGCAGATGCAGTAGGAAAATCTGCTTGGCTCCCCTATTCAGCTGTGTAACCTTGGGGAAGTTTCCTAACCTCTCTGTTCCTCAGTTTCTCGACCTGTGAAATGGGGAAGCGAAGTAACGAGACTGACCTCACAGCGTTGTGAAGGGCTGCCGTGCGGTAAGGGCTGTATGCGTGTGCAGTATGATCGTTCCTCCCCTTGGTGGCTACCTTACTCTAGGAGGGATTGGCAGCAACTCTCTTACTGGCTCTTACTTCATTTAGACCCTACACTTCTCGAGCTTGGCTCACAGTAAAATGAAACTCTGTTCGACTTAACCAACTCCTCTTGTCAGAACATTCCCACTCCTTCTCACAACCATGTGGACCCTCTGTCCCTTTTAAGAATCTTCTGAGTCCATCATTATGAAATTTCCTCAGGCTCCCATCTATACCCTGGTTGAGAATTCCTGGGCCACTTATCTTGCCTTGACTCCTCAGCTTGAATTACGTGTCCAACTCAAGCTCACTGAGTGCCCCAGAGTGTATGCTTGATCGAGTTTCCAGGACTGACGTATGCGTTGCACATTAAAGGGACATTTACCTGGGCAGTATCAGATTCTAGGTAATTACCCAAGAAATCAGTTAATTCCACCTTTATCTTGCTTCTCAAGAAAATTTGCTCTTTAATGACTGATTTTCATGGAAAGGAGTTAGTTTAATGTCCATCTTCACTGGAGTCGAGTGAAGTTCACTTTTGTTCCTGTTTTGTTCTGCTTTTCATTTTAGTGAGTATGGTTATGGATTCACTGATTTTTATACATTCGCTACACTGTTTCAGGCAATTATCACTCCATGAATTTTTGATGTTGACACTGTCCTACTTTTGATAAGTAGTGGCCGCTTCAAGCTGGCTGCTTTATCCTCCCTACGCGCTCCGTCCTTCATTTGATACAGCCAAGGCATGAAGAAGTCCTCGCTCTGGTTGCTCCTTCCCGCCCCAGACCTTGGATCTCCCACATATCCAAGGGGCCCTGGATACTTTCAGTGGAAGGTAACATTCACACAATGAAGTCTTTACTTGGCAAACAGCTGATTAAAAGAAAGAAAATGAAACTTTTGTTCTGATTCCCAGTACAAACTGTATTTTAGAGTAACCAAATAGTTCCAGAAGATGAAGGGATGTTCTTTACCGGAGAACTCAGCTAATATTTGTAGACAGGAAGGATGAGAGAAATAGAAAATTAGCATTTGCAAGGGCAGGAAACAGTCTTATAATAGAAGAATCAGACCATCACCAGCTTAGATCAGTGAGCGCTCTCAATGTCACTAACAGCAGGAGACCCTGACATGTTAATATCTTAGATGTGATCATGACATTGACTTCATAATGAAAAATGTTCTCATCTTTTGTTAAAATAGCTCTTTTGGGGATACAATTCACATACCATTCAATTCAGCCATTTACAATGTAAAATTCAATGGCTTTTAGTATATCCAGAGCTGTGCCCCTGCCTCCACAATCAATTTTGGAACATTTTCATTAACCCCCAAAGAAACCCCATAGCCTTTAGCCTTTGTCCCGTAGCCCCTCCACATCCCCATCCCCCAGCCCCAGGCAACCACTAATTTATTTTCTGTCTATAGGTTTGCCTCTTCTGAGCATGGAATCATGCAATACGTGGTTCCTTTCACTTAGCATACTGTTCGTTTTCAAGGTTCCTCCGCATGAATGATATTCCGTTGTGTGGATGGACCCCATTTTATTTATCTGTCCATCAGTTGTTGGACATCTGGGTTGTTTACATGTTTTGGCTGTTGTGAATAGAGTGCCGCTATGAACATTTATGCAAACTATTCATCTGCGTACCTGTTTTCAGTCCTTTCATCTCTACACCCAGGAGTGGAATTGCTGGGTCATATGCTAATTCTATGTTTAACTGTTCTTTTGTTGTTGTTTTTTTTGACAGACCCTGCCTCAGGTTTATTTGCACAAACACCACAGGAGGACCCCAGCCCTGGGGGCACACCAGTCCTTCTGTCCGCACATTGGCAGACAGAGGCCTCTACTGTGGAGCCTTTGCAGGGGTCTGGGCACCTTTAGGAGCCTGAGATTGAGCCTGAGCCTGAGTTGGAGCCTGAGCTGCAGTTGCATCTGCAGCCTGGGGCTTGGTTTGGGCCTTGGTCTTGGCCTTTGGCCTTTGGCCAGCAGAGCCGGAGACCCTTGGCAATGTGGGCACGAGCACATTTCCCGAGCTTGGGGTGAGCAGTGTAAGCAAGTCACTGAGCTTGCAGCTGCGACCCTTTGGGATCTTGGGCTTGACCTCCTTGGACTTGACCAGGGCCTTGACAGCCTTAGCACATGCACTCATGGCCTTGGCGTTGCTTGCCTACATCTTCTTCAGGCCCTTCTTGTTGTGCTTCTTGGCAAAGCACATGTTCCTCAGGAACCTAGGGTCTACCCCCTTGAGAGATTCATATCTTTGCAATCGGGGTGTCTTGAAGCAGCTGCACCATTTTACATTCCCACCAGCAGTATATGAAGGTTCCTACATTTCTCTACGTTCTCACCAACCTTTGTTGTTATGTCTTTTTAATTTTAACCATCCGAGTGAGTGTGAAGTGGTATCTCATTGTGGTTTTCATTTGCCTTTCCCTGATGACTGATGATACTGATCATCTCGTCATGTGTTTATTAGCCATTTGGGTATCTTCTTTGGAGAAATATCTATTCAGGTCTTTTGCCCAGTTTTTCATTTTCAATAGAATTTGGTTTTTTAGAGCTGTTTTGGGTTCTCAGCAAAGTTGAGTAGAATGTACAGTGTTCTCACACACTCCCTGCCTCCCCACAGCCTTCCCCGCTATCAACATCCTGTACCAGTGGGGACACATTTGTTACCACTGATGAACCGCGATCGATACATCATGTTGATCTAAGTGCATAGTTTACATCAGGATTCACTCTTGCTGTTGTGCACTCCATGGGTTTGGACAGATGTATAACGACATGTATCCACCATGATAGCGTCATACAAGAAAAATCCTCTGTGCCCCTTCCTTCACCCCTCCTTCCTCACAACCCCTGGTAACCATTCATCTTTTTACTGTCTCAGTAGTTTTGCCTTTTCCAGAACATTATAGCATTGGAGTTATACACTACGTAGCCTTTCAGATGGCGTATTTCACTTAGTAATATGCATTTGAGGTCCCCGTGTGCATTTTCATGGCTCCATAGTTCATTTCTTTTTAGCACTGAAAACTATTCCATTGCCTGGGCGGACCACAGTTTCTTTACCCATTCTCCTATTGAGGGACATCTTGGTTGCTTCCAAATGTTGGCAATTATGAATAAAGCTGCTATGAATACCTACATGCACCTTGCTCATTTTAAAATTCTCTTTCTCATTCTTGAGTTCTGGTCACTCTTCTACATTCTAAATACAAGTCCGTCATCAGTATACCAATTGCAAACATTTTCTCCCATGCTTTGCATTGTCATTGGTATCTTTTGAAACACATAAGTTTTTAATTTTGAGGGTCAGTGGATTTTTGTTGTTGTTGCTTGTGCTTTTGGTGTCATATTAAAGAAATCATTGTCTAATTCAAGGTCATGAAGATTTATAGCTGTATTTTCTTTTGAGAGTGTTTTTGTTTTAGCTCTTACATGAAGGTCTTTGATCCACTTTGAATTAATTTTTGCATATGGTATGATAACCTTATTATTTTTATAGATACAGACTAAAGAATTTAGGTGACTATAAGAATATGTTGACTATAATTTAAAATACTTCAGAAAAAATAGATGAATCAAATATAGCCAAAGTTTGATAGCTGCTAAGTCTAAGGTGATAGGTTTATGGTTGCTCTTTATACTGTCTTTATTTTTTAAAATACCCAATAAATTTAAATTTAAATGTCAAAATATTCATTTGCCTTTCCCAACCATTTAAAAATGCAGAAATTTAGTTCACAGGCTGTACCCAAACAGGCAGCAGACCAGCTTGTCCACCTCTGGTTCAGATGATTCCTACTCATATTGAGGAAGGAGCATATAAAGATGCTATTTATTTTAAAAAGAATGTGTCACCCTCAGGCATGAAGGTGACAGAAAGCACTTCCCAGAAGAGAAGGTATAAAAGCCACTAGCTACGTGGAACTGTATAATTACAATTAAATAAAATTTTTAAAAATCAGTTCCTTATACTAGCCATAATGAAGTACTTCGTAGCTAGAGAACGTTTGTATCATTGAATACTCACAAATCAGAATACAACAGCAATTTAAATGGCCTCACATTTAAATGGCCTTATTAATGAACCAACTGCAGAAAAAAAGTCAACAGAGAAAAATCATTTTTCTGATAATTTCCCAGTTGAAACTGCACAGAGAGTAGGGACCCTTTCAGTGACTTGAAGAGGCAGACAAGCCAGACAGAGCATAAATACGTGAGCCATCTGTGATACGCCCTTCCCCAGAGATCCAGCCTGGTTCTTCTCCACTGTCACGTGTTTCCTTACAAACCCTGTTTGCTTTTTCTCCAGTGTCTCCTCTTGGAGTTGAACCTGATTTTATTACCAATTTTCATCCGAATCCACTGGGGAAGGGGCCAATCCTGCTTTTGCTTCTTGGCCAGGAACCTCTTGACCCTGAAAGTCTTGTGAGAAGACATGACGAAGAACGAACCTCATGGACCACGATGGCGGAGAGAGAGAGGAGGCAGCAGTCTCTGTGATATATATTTTTTTATTCTTTAAATAATAGAAAGTAAAAGGAAAAGATCAAAATAAAAATTACAAAAATACTTGCTATATGAGTCAAAATGTAACTAATAGAAGAATAAACTTGCATTCATTTTAAGTTATATTTATGAACTTTAGCATTTTATTTATTTATTTATTTATTAATTAATCCTCACCCAAGGATATGTTTATTGATTTGAGAGACAGAGAGAGAGAAACATCGATCAGTTGCCTGTTGTAGGCACTGCCACCGGGATGGAACCCACAACCCAGGTATGTGCCCTGACCAGGGATGGAACCCGGGACTTTTTGATGTATGGGACTACACCCAACCGACTGAGCTACCTGGCTTGGGCTAAACTTTGCCATTTTATAACTTGGTGTAAATTATTTGTCACACTGCTAATGAAAACGCACGACAGAATGGATGAATCAAGGTGTCTTGGCACTGCTCTTAGGGGCCAGTGTTCTAGAGCTTCTCCCTCTAATATATTACGGCAACTCCTAGAGACATGTGGCTGTTGAGCACTTGAAATATGGGGAGTCCAAATTGAGATGTGCTGAAGGTGTAAAATATACATTGGCAAATTTTGACTCAGGACTGGATGGTAAATAATTTAGGCCTTGTGGGCCAAGAGGCAAAATGGAGAGGAAAATATGTTGGTACTTATATAACAAGAGAAAACAAATTTTCACAGTGTTTTTATTGACCAAATCCCAAATATAGTAATAGTTGAGTACAAGTTTTTGCAGTACACACCTATGAAAGGAAATGAGTTCTTTCTAGAGGGGGATATTTCTCTTAATCGGAGTGCAAAGGTAGTGTAGCCATTATCATACAGATCGCAAAAGTTCCCGTGGGAAAACAAGGCTTGGCTCTCAGGTACAAAGAGGCAGCGCTGTGGATCTGCCTTTGGGCCGCAGTTTGTTGACCCTTGCAGTTGGACACCAGTCGCGTGCAATGATTTTGGGGGTATTCCGGGTTGAGGGAGTCACTCCTGGTTGCGAGACTCGTGCATCGCCTCTAGCAGCACTCTCCCTATGTGCCCAGTTAATCTGCTTCATTAGCTTTCTCCCAGGAGGCAGGACCGAAAGGTCAAGATTTGTGTGGTCTGGCGGTGTCCCAGGGAGCAGACACCTTAATGCTTCAGGACTACCCAGGGATTCCAAACCTACCACCCTGAGGCTGTGGTCAGCCGCTGCCTCCCAGGACCCCCTGGGTCTCCCTCTACCCCTGCTTCCCCACCCTGTGTCCAAGTGCGCTTCTCCTCCCCGTTCTCAGGCTGCTCCTCCCCACGCGCAGGTTGCTCCTCCCCACGCGCAGGTTGCCCCTCCCCACCACTCTCGCTCCACCAGCGAGTCCTGTCGCTGCGCTTTCCAGATCGTCCCCGGCCCCGCCCCCTGAAGCCCCGCCTCCCGCAGCTCCGCCTCCCGCAGCTACTCTTCGCCGGTTCCTCAGTCCGCCGGCTTGCTGCGCTTTCCCGCTCGTGCGACCGGTACCAGTGCCACCGCTGCCTCCGTCTCGCTCGCGCACCCGTCGAGTCTCAAGATGACCAACATCGTGCTCTTCAGCGGCAGCTCCCACCAGGACCTGTCCCAGCGTGTGGCCGACAGGCTCGGCCTGGAGCTGGGCAAGGTGATCACCAAGAAGTTCAGCAACCAGGAGACCAGGTGGGGACCCCACCGGGCCGGGGAGGGCGCCAGGAGCTCGGCTGCGACGCCGGGCTGGGCGCTCTCCCTTCCGGGGCGGGCCAGCCGGGACGCGGCCTCCGCGCCACCGTCGCGGCGCCCCGGAAAGCCGCGGAGGGCGGCCCCAGCCCGGAAGGGCAACCTGGGGGCGGTCACAGCGCCTCGGAGCGCGGTGGGTGCAGCCGGCGGGAACCGCCTGGGTGCGGGGCCAGCGGGGATGGCCGCCCTAGGTGTGCTCGCTCGGGTTTCGTATCCCTACCGGTCTGATCCCAAAACCCGCGTGCTCGGGAAGGTTCCGCCCACGCCTCCACCCCACATCTGGGGAGCAGCGTGGTAAAAGCTACCAGGTGACTGTTATGAGCAGCAGGGATACAACCCTTCGCGTTAACCAGCCGGTGTGGTTGTGCATACGGTTTAAAGACCGTGGGAACTCCGGGGGCGCACGTGTTGCCTTACGCTTCCTCTAATTTTTCTGCCTCAAAGATGATATACGTTCAGCTCCTTCTTAGTTCTGGGGCTTGGCTGTGTCCAGGAATCAGGCCATGGCTAAAGTATAAGTGCCACCCATATGTCAGGTCCACAACGAGCGCCCGCCTCTGCTCATTGAAGGCAGGTGGTGGCCCCTTCAGAGGCCCGCCCAGGGGCTCCTTTCTCCACCTGCCTGAGTCTTCAAAGCTCTTTAGCTAATTTCAAGTTGGTCTCGTTTCTCCCCGCTCTCCCTTTAAATATCTAGCGCTGCACACGGTTACTGATGTTTTGTTTTGTTTTTTCATCTCTGGCCAAGACCCGCTTCAACATTTTCAACAAGTGGTGCTGGAACAATTGGTGCCACCTGCAAACAAAAACAAAAACCCTCCTTCCCGCCACTTGAAAAATTAAACTTGAAATAGATCATATAGACCTAAATATAAACCTAGAACTAAACATTTCTAGATGAAAATGTAAAGAGCAAAGCTTGATGACCTTGGGTTAGGCAAAACATTTCTTACACACTGAGGTTTTATATTACTCCTTATGGGGAAGGGGGTGTTCGTTGTCAGCTTTTTAGGAGAGGTGAATCCCTTCTTCCCCATGGGAAATTATAATTACAGGGCCCTGATGATAATATAAGTGAAGAAACATTTGTGACTGACTAGCAGATGGTATTAATGGTCATGGTCCTTCGACTAAAACCTCTTTGCACATTTTTATCCAAAAGACCCCAGGGGATGGCAGGGGCTCCAGAAAAAGATAGTATAGCTATGTTTGAACGCTGCAATATTTTGCCAGTCCTATGAAAGTTTCATTTGCGTTCGGAACACGAGGAGAATGGGATAATAGTTTTTGTTCAAGGGGTGGTATCATAGAAGTAAAGGAGAAATTTCTGGATGAAGTGCATTTTGAAAGCAAATATGTCAGTCTTCCCTGTTATCTCGTGTAGCCCAACCCTTGGCTGCTAAAGAATGTGGTTAATTTAGATCAGAAGCCCATTGTGAGGTCAGAGTTGAATTTCTGTTGGGTCAACCTCACTCACACAATGAAGTATTAAAGCAGACTCAATTTTATTTGGTTTTGAGTATTTTAGAACTACCACTTGCTTAATTAGAAATCATGAGGTCTCAAAAACCATTCTACATAAAGTCTTGGAATTGCTTATATAGTTACATTCTTTGTTTTGAATATCTACACTCTAAAAGGTTAACTTCTTGACTTGGCTATGAACTGTGTAGGCCCAGAGGCTGATTTTTATCAATAATCCTCTCTGTACCAGGTACTGTGCTGGCGATCCGGTTTATACTGTGTGCCCCTAAGACCGGAAACGGAAGGGTAAAAGGAAGAGAGAACAGATTCAGTTCATGTAAGGGGTCCCTCCGTGAATCTCTCACGGAGCCAGGACTGGAAATCTTGTTTGCTGTCTCCTGGTCGTCGCTGCTCCCAGTCCCAGTTTTTCAAACACTACGCAACTGGACCAGAACCTCGTGATTTTGATTTCCCATCTCTAAAGCATGTCACATATGAGGGAGGTGCCTGCCCTGGCATTTACTGTAGCCACTGAAATGCCATGATGACGTCTGAACGTCTGTTGTAACATTTTATCCCTGTCACTTAACCTGCCCACGAAGTTCTTAGCTGTGTTGTAAAACCCAAAGTTGTGGTTCTCTTGTTGGGTTACAAATCACCCCCAGAACTTCATGGCTTAAGACAATAATTATTTATTTGACTCGAATCTGCAATTTGGGTAGGGTTCAGGAAGGAGGCTTGTTTCTGCCCCTTGTGGTGGCATCTAGGACAATAAACTGGCACCAGAGGATCCGCTTCTAAGATGGCTTACTCACGTGGTTGGTAAGTTGGTACTAGTTTGTGCCTGCGAGGTTAGCAACCTCAGTACCTCTCCACTGGGCTGCTTGAGCTTCCTCCTCACCTGGAAGCCAGGTGCCAAGCGTGAGTGTTCCAATAGACCGGATACAGGAGCTACCAGTCTGTTAAGGCCTGGGCGTCATCACTTCTGTCACATTCTACCGTCAAGCAGAGTCCTCCCAGATCCAAGAGGAATCTTCCTGATGGAAAAAGTGTTAGAGAGGTTGAGGCCATCTTTTAATTACCACATCCATTCATTGCTGACTCCGATAAACTCACCAGCCTCCTTATTTTGGGATCAGTAAAGATCCTTTATCTGAAGAGCAAATGGGTGCTGCCTTCTGGCCACAGTTTTTCAAAGTCCTAGAATAAAGATCAGCCGTGATCATTTTTTTGAGGAGAAGCAGGAATAGCTTTGGAAAAAAGTTTCCATGGTAATATGATTTTCTGTCCTCCCCTGGACTTCTAGTTATATGGGTATTGAGGTTCCTCAGGAAAACTAGGCCAAAGAGGCTGAAGTTTGGTGATAAACAGTCATCACACCAGGAATTGGCAAACTTTATGTCAAGGGCCAGATAGTGAATAGTTTAGGGTTTGCAGGCCCTGTCGTCTCTCTAGTGCCATACCGTTCTGTAGGCTACAAGTGCATTATGGGTCACTGCGTTCTTTCTGGAGGTGCTGGGGAGAGTCCATTCCCTGGCCTTTCCCAGCTTTTAGAAGCTGCCCACATTCGTTGACTCTTAGCCCCTTCTTCCATCTTCAAAGCCAGCAACGAAGTATCTCTCTGACCCCACTTCAGTTTTCACATCTTTCTCTGACCTCTTCTGTCTCCCTCTTCCATTTGTAAGGGCCCTGTGATTACATGGGTTAACTAGAACAATCCAAAATAGTCTCCCTATTTTAAGGTCAGCTGATTAGTAACCTTAATTCCAGCTGCCACCTTGCCACGCAAACCAACAGATTTCAGAGGTTCAGCAGATGACAGAAATATCTCTAAAGAGGCCATTGTTCTGCGTACCACATCATTCTCAGCCCGGGGGCTGCGGATTGTCGGTGTCGAATTGACTTCATCCCAGAGGCCACGTGATGTTCACAAAGGAATTCCGTTTAGCTCCTTCGCCCTCGAAGATGGGAGGCACTACACAGAATTCTGTCGGTCCCTCTCATCCTGACAGGTCGGCATTGAACTGTTTTTATCCATAGTTGAGCACCTGCAAGAATATGACCCCCGTGCCCTTACCAAAACTCATGTTCAGGTCGTGTCAACTTGGAAGACTTCATGTTTGTCTTCTAATCTACTTGAGGCTGGGCAGAAGCTTCTCTGGATTCAGATAGGCTACTATATGGTCTCTCAAATGTCACTTGTGTTTACATTTTCTTTAGAAGTTGGCTCTTTTAATAATAACATTGAGTATAAATGGCTTCTGATAGCAGGAGGAGGGATAGAAGTAAATACATGGCTTGTGATTTTAAAATAAGATTCAATGGCATTGTTTTTTGGATGTGCCTTTTATTTATAGTCACTTCTGCAAGGTGGCAAGTGCATTTCTAAAAATCATCATGCTGTGCAAAATTGTACAGTAAAAACCGCAGGGCTTATGGGGGAAAATGGAGTTAGGGACACAACACTGAAAACTTCCTTTGTGACATATTTTTTTAAAAAAGATGGGAATATAATAAAAATGGTGAAACACTTCTACATGTATTACATGTTTAAAAAATAAATGCTACAGTAAATATGGTACTTTCTGGTGAAAAAGACCTGCAGGTGGCTTGATGAAGTGGGTCCTGGAAGTATTAGAGCTTGAGTTGTGAGGAGTTCAAAGGGGCATGATCAAAAATGCTAGGGAGACCTGGCTGCTGTGGCTCAGTGGATTGAGCACCAGTCTGCAAACTGAAAGGTCACCTGTTCGATTCCTAGTCAGGGCACATGCCTGGGTTGCCAGCCAGGTCCCTAGTAGTGGGTGCGTGAGCGGCAACCACACATTGCTGTTTGTCTCCCTCTCTCCCTCCCTCCCCCTCTCTCTAAAAATAAGTAAAATGTAAAAAAAAGAAAAGAAAAATGCTGGGGGAAGTTGTGACAGCAGATGTGGGTGGGTGTGGCTGTTGTCCTTGAGAGGGGGCTGTGCCTACAGACTATTTCTTAGTGCCTCCACTTTATCTTCTGTGTTCCCGTGGGAAAGCAAATGCAGAACTCCTGTTATGCTCAAATTGTTTCTAATATGCTCACATTGTTTCTAATATATCAATTACCGGGGAAAGTTTTACCTTTTTGAAAACAAACATTTAAGCAGAGCTGACACTGTCCTTGATCTTTAGCAACACTCTGAAGGACCAGCCTGCACACGTGGCCCGAGTTTGCTCTTCTTCGGTGGAAGGGACATGCCAGCGATGGACAGGCTAGCTCTCAGGTTGACCATTCAGAATTATGTCCCCCAAATTCAGAAATTTTCCAACATTGCAATTTTGAGACTTTCAAAGCTCCTATTTACTCTTTTCAAGAAGCTACTAGAGGGTGCCAGTCAGCAAAACAAGGAAGTACACCAAGAAAGAGCACAGAAAGTGGGGAATGGTTTGGGGCAGAGGGGCAGAGGGAATCCCTGGGGGCAGCACATGGGGCTAAAAGGGCCCAGGTCAGATGGCCCTGGGCAAGTCGAGGCAGGATGATGAAGTAGAGATAGCACTTAAGGTCTCTGACCTTGTGGGATTCTGTTAGCCAAGTGTTTAGGCTGGATTTTGTATTCAGTACTTAGAAAACTTTAGCAGATGAAAAGATTAATTTCCTCCAGGGAAAATAAACCCCCAACACATTGTACATAAAAGGGAAATACTATAAACTTTGCTTTAAGCTTACTAGACGGGCTCAACTGTGCTCAGCATTTCCACAGTTAAAATATAGCGCTCATATTTGGTTAGAATATTGATCGATATTGGGATGATGGCCAGACAAGGCGGGCGGGGGGCGGGGGGGCTGCGTACCAAGTGGGTGATGGGACAGGGAGGAACTAGAGAAATAGAAAAATCCTTATTTTCTATAATCCTTATTTTCTAGTGAGGAGTCTTATGTGGTGGCTGGAGTAGGAAATCAAGATGAAGCCATACAAACATTAGCTGGAGACTTGAAGATAAACATCAAAAAACCTTATCAAGTGTTGAAATTGGTTGCCTCTGGGCTGTTTGTTCTAAGCCTTACAGAATGATTTGAATTTTTAAAGCAATGTGCATATGTAACTTTAATAAACATAAATAATTAAATATCGTATTTAGCAGAAAAGAGTTAACACAGCAGGACCAAGACAGATTTCTAAGAAGCACGTAAGGTCGCGTCATACATGAAAAAGGCCTGCTTGGAAGGTGGCCCTCGGCTGACCTCTGGGAACTTAGCTTTAGCTGGGGTTCCCTCCATTCATTCCCTGATAAAAAGGGCACACTGTGTGACTGGTGTGGTTAATGCTGAATGCCTGGGAATCTGGGATTTTAGTACATGCCAGGAAGACAGTGCCTATGGGACCACCCCCCCAGTCAAACCCCTACGTCTCTGAATGAGCATCCTTGGTACACAGCAAGCACTTCACATGCGTTGTCACAGCTCATTGCTGGGGGCCTTAAGCTCCACCTGCGTGACTCCACTGGGGACGACTCTCAAGAGCTTGCACCTGGATTCGCCCTGTGAGCCTTTGCCCCTCAGCTCATTGTGCTCTGTATCCTCTTGCTGTAATGTATCATACCCGTGAGTACAACTGTCTGCTGAGTCCTGGCCAGGCATCAAATCTGGGGGGTCTTGGGGACCCCACACGATAGAAATATGCTTTAGGATTAATGGCTGCCGGTTTTCTTCTCCAAGCGTGGAGATCGGTGAAAGCGTGAGAGGGGAAGATGTCTACATCATCCAGAGTGGCTGCGGAGAGATCAACGACAACCTGATGGAGCTGCTCATCATGATCAACGCCTGCAAGATCGCGTCGTCCTCCAGGGTGACCGCCGTGATCCCGTGTTTTCCGTACGCGCGCCAGGATAAAAAGGACAAGGTACGGGAGCTGTGTCCTGGCAGAGGGCCCTGCTCTGGGTTAGCGTTGCCTTTTCTTTTGCCTCATGGTACCTTCGACTGTCTAGAAAGTGTTTGCCTTCTATTTGAATGATCGAGTAAACATGCTTTTTCACCTTGGCTTTTTCAAAGGTTGGTCTTTGAGCCAGCCATCATTTAATGTTTGCAGATAGAGAAACAGATGCAGCATAATATTTTTGCAGCTATTAAAGTACCATTATAGTCCTATAGCAGGGATTTTTCACCTCATGGCGCACGTAAACAAATTCTAAACTTCTGCAGCACACCAAGAAATACATTTTTGCCCATCTGACCAAAACACGTATAATTTTGATTCATTCACACTGGATGGCTACTGCTGAGTTGGCTGTTGTCATTTTTTTATTTGACAGTCTAGGGGAAAAGCGGTGAGTGCCCCCTGGCTGAATAGTCAGGTACTGCGTGTTGCACAGACTCTTGCAGCACACAGGTGGAGTCGCTGTTGTATAGTGATGAAATGGTTGTGTGTGTTTGTGCTGGTGGATAGAGCTACGTACCCAGTCTCACACTCACGCCCACCCAGTGAGCACAAAAACTGGGGTGGGGGCGAGTGAGAATCAGGTCGCTGGGCTGTTTATCAGTGCCCCTATCCTGGCTCGGATACTGGACTGTAGTTTTTCAAAATGTTACCATGAGGAGAAACCGGCTGAAGGATACACGCATCATTTCTTATCATTATCCCTTTTTAACCTTGCAAGAGAATGAAGCTAATGCCTATGAATTATTCTTTCAGTAACACTAGCTCAGTAGGAGTGGCCTTGGGGAAAAATCAGACAGGTTGGAGTTGGGGGGCACTTTAAAGAGAACTGTATTAGTTTCCTGAGGCAGCGGCAAAGAATTAGCACAAACTGGGTGGCTTAAATAAAAGAACAGAAGTGTATTCTGTTCCCTTTCTGGAGGCCAGAGGCCAGAACTCAACCTCTGGGCGGAGCCTGCCCTGAAGATGTTAGGGGGCAGCCTTCTTTGCCTCTTGTGGTTTCCGACAGCTCCTGGCAATCCTTGGCTCCTGGCAGCATCACTCCCATCTCTGCCTCTGTCTTCGCGTGGCCTTCTCCCCTGTGTCTCTTCGCCTGTCTCATAAGAGGACAGTCGTTGGATTTACAGCCCACCCTAATCCAGCATGATCTCATCTCACTCTTTCCCTTCGTTGTTATCTGCAAAGACCCCATTTCCAAATGAGGTCACATTTTGAGGTTCTGGGCGGACATGAGCTATGGGAGATACAATTCAGCCCCCTGCAGGGATCTACTCTCAAGCTGTTTTCTGCTCTGTATGTTAGGAATGGCCATTCAGTCAGGTTCCACATGAATCCTTCCAGTTTATAAGACACCCTGCTATTCTGTCATGTGGCGACTAATTGTGAGAAAGCTTTTCCCTGGTACACCTCCATTTGTCTTCATAGTTCCTTTTGTGAAACAACGCAAGTTTCTAAATAGCTGCCAGATCCCCTCATGTATGAAAACATTCCCTTTATAAATTTGAAGTCATATACCAAGGTGGCGTGGTTTCCAGAGCCCATGCCGAACAGAGCATAGTTCATTTGTCCCTGAAATGTTGATCTCAGGAACACCACTCTGCGTTGACATACAATTTACATCACATAGATTAGAAGGGGTCAGCAACCTTTTTCTGTAGAAGGCTGTGTAGTCTCTGTGGCAACTACTGAGCCCTGGCTGTATATCAGACAGAGACAGACAATAAGTAAATGACCAGTGTGGCTGAATTCCAACAAAACTTGTATTTATGGACCCTGAAATATGAATTTCGTATAATTGCCACATGCCATTGAAATGTTCTTTTGATTTTCTTCCAGTTGTATCGTCATTTAAAAGCCATTGTTAGCTCACAAGCAATACAAAAACAAGTGGCTGGCCTGATCTGGCCCGCGGGCCATGTGTGCGGACCCACCCCACACTACAGCATCCATTGCTTGTGTGTGTGTCCGTCCTGTCGTGACTTCGCTTTAGCTCAGGGCCACCAAAACGTTAGGTCACATCTGCTGCTGTGAAGCGTATGACCACCCACATGTTATGTATGGAGCTTCTTTTATTCTAAACTGGATTTGCAAGTTTTATGTCCATTTTTAGCTGCTGAATTGCAGTCTTTTATTTTGTCCCGTCCATGCGAACTGGTGTTGCAGCTGTTCCTCTCGTCTGTGTTTCCGTGGCACGGGGTAGCATCTCATCCTTGTCTTTGTCCTAAAGGAACTAATACTCTGCTGCTCTGTCTTCGCCAGGTAGCAATAGGGTTAGGAAAATGTATATTCTGTTAATTCTGTAATTTGCAATCAGGCTATCCTTTCACTCCTAGTAGCTTTTGCCTTGGGGGCGAAGATATTTGATCATTGTAACTTCTTCAGTAAATGATTCCTTTATCATTACGGAGCCCTTTCCCACTGATTTGTAAACTAACTTCTTCTGTAACTGATAAAAATACGGAGACTCCCACATTCTTGGTTTGCAAGTATCCGATTTACCACTGTTTCCAAGGTTGCTGTTTTCAAACTTTGTTTCTTTTCGTGCATTCATAATGCACTCTTTGTTATGTAGAGGAGCCAGCACTGGCCTGTCTGCTGCCTCACCAGGGATGTGACGTGCTCCTGACCTCTGACCTCCAATGGCCAGCAGCACCCCTTGCCTCTGTGCTGACAAAAAGAGCCCCGCAGAATTCTGAAAACCCTGGTGGGTGTAGCTGTTCTGTGGATGTGTCATCTGACTGGCTCTGTATTCGTTTTCCCATCGTAGGACATGTAGACGGGTTTGCCATTTGGGGCCATCTCAAGCCCCCGTTCCTTCCCTTCCCTTCCCCCTCTCTTCACCACTATGCTGCATTTGTGTTTCATATTAGAGAAACTGATGAAGGAATCACGGAGGGCCGTATGAATTGCCTGTTGCCACAGTGCATTGCCACAAACTGGGTGGTTTAAGACAGCAGAAGTATATTCTCTCACACTTCTGAGGCCAGAAAATCAGGCTGGGGCAGCGCTCTGTCCACAGGCTCCAGGGGAGGCTCCTTCCTGGCCCGTTCCAGCTTCTGGCTTGAGGCCTCATCACTCCAACCTCTGCTTCCGTGCTCACGTGGCATTCTCTTGTCTCTATCAAATCTCCCTCTTTAAGGGTGCGTGTGACAGCATCCCAGCCCTCCAGGCAATTGCCCTATCAGAACTCTTCACACAATCACATCTGCAGAGACCTTCTTTCCAAGTAAGGTAGCAGTTACCCAGGTTCCAGGGATTACGACCTGATGTTTCTGGGGCCACCGTTCAGCTCACTGCGGGGCATGTTCAAGGAAGTCATTAATGTGTTGATAAATGGACATTTTAAAGATAGTTCAAGCTTGAGGTAGTGTCATATTATGTCATTTATCATCTAAGCCAGCACATTTGAGAGCTTGAAAGGAGCTCTGTGAATAATTATGCCAGGAAACAAGTGTCTACCCTGGCTGTCCCAGGTGTGTCTGACATATGGCTACCCTTTTACAGGCCTCTGGCTTTGGGACTGACCTTAGAGCTGGCCAAGATGTATAGATTGTTCTGGCACTATTATTTCAGCCACGTCTGTATAGTCAGCGTGCCTCATATTAAAATAAGTAGAGAGTTTCATTCTTTCACCAAACTGGTCAAAAGGGAAATTCTTAATTTTGGCTGTCATTTCAGGTACGGTGTGCCTTTGTATTTTGTTTTTTAAATTGCTGCTAATAGCTGTTAATTGTTCTACCCATTTCCTAGGTCAAATGGATTGGCTTTGTATTGGGAAACTGTGTTAAAGTGGGGGTAACAAGGGCTTGAGTTAGGGCTTGAGAGGAATGGCTGGAGCCTTCATTTACCTGTAGGGGTGAGTGATCAGGAGTCCCTGAGTGGCAGGGAAACACGCCTTCCCCTTTGGCTTCGCTTAGGTAGGCTAAAGAGCACGTGGTGTTTGAAGGTGATGGGAAGGTGTGGGTCACACTTGGCTCTCGGGGCTCTAAGAAAATTCTTCCGGGTCCGAGGAGGAGCCCCGGGCAGCCCTCCTCTTGCCTTTTTCCTCCCAGAGAGCTGTAATGCCTGTGCCGTCTAAGCCAAAGAATTTTCAGGTAATTGATCTGCTTCGACTTACCTGCGAAGGAGCCCAGAAAAAGCTGGAGCCTTTGAACTGTATCCAAAGCTTGTTTCATCATTTTGGACCTCACTGGTCCTTTTTAAGCAAGCCCTGTACCTGTGCAAATTTTATTTTTGGTTTTGTTTATACGTGCGAGAGACCAGGGACAAGTTCTGACAGTGAAGGAAGGGTCTCATAAATTGGACACTTCAACACAATGGAAAATGGTGACGCTACAGTATTCATTGTAGAATTCGTGGTGCAGTGTGGTCTGAGCTCCAGGGTTCCACCTTCGGAATTGGGTGGACTGGGGCTTGAATTTCAATACCATTATTCTCTCGGTTCGTCCTTCGTAAAAGTAGCTTAAACTCCTTGTGCCTTTGGTTTCCTCACGTGTACATTCAGAATAATATTTGCTACTATTTATAAAGTACTTAGCAGACTTCCACCCCCCAAAAAAAAAAAGGTGTCAATTTTTTTTATCCTTACCTGAGAACATGCTTATTGATTCCAGAGAGAGGGAAGGGAGGGAGAGAGAGGGAGAGAAACGTTGATGTGAGAGAGTAACGTCAATCAGGTTGCCTCTCATATGCCTCTAACTGGGGACCAAACCCGCAACCTGGGCATCTGCCCCGACTGGGAATCAAACCTGCAACCTTTCAGTCTACGAGGCCATGCTCCAACCAATAGACCCACAGCAGCCAGAGCCAGGTGTCAAATTTTTTAGGCTTTGCGGACCACTGGGTAGAGACAAATGGCTCAGCTCCACCGTTTTCACGTGAAAGTAGCTATATATCATATGTTGATGAAGGGGTGTGGCTGTGTTCCACGAATCCTTTGTGGACATAGCAATATGAATATCATATACTTTTCAAATGTCACAATATACTCTTCTTGTTTTGATTGTTTTTCAACCACTTAAAAATGTAAATTCCATACGATGTTTGTCCCTCACCTTATGATCTCACCTTTAACTGGAACATAATCAACAGGAGAAAAAAGCAAACAAAATATAACCAGGGACATTGAAGTTAAGAACAATCTAACAATAGCCAGAGGGGAGGGGGGAAGGGGCAGTGGGGAGAAGGGTTTTCAGGAACAACTATAAAGGACACATGGACAAAACCAAGGGGAGAGTGGAAGCAAGGGAGGGAGGTGGGTTTGGCTGGGGTGGGGAAGAGGGTTGGGGAGAAAATGCAGACAACTGTAATTGAACAACAATAAAATAATTTTAAAAAAAATGTAAATTCCATTGTTAACGTACAGGTTGTACAAAACCACAGCACAGGCCAGGGTTGGCCCGCAGAGCTCTGTTCTCTGATACCTGCTCTAGAGGACACTCTGTAATTGCTGGTTTCTTTCCCGGTAAAAGGAGTATGACATGTGCCAGCCAGTGTGGCTCAGTTTGTTGGGCATCTTCTGGCAAAGCAAAAGGTCGTCGGTTCAATTCCTGATCAGGGCACATGCCTCGGTTGCAGGTTTGGTCCCTGCTTGGGGTGTGTGCGAGAGGCAGCGGATCAAATGTTTCCCTCTCACATCGATGTTTCTCTCCCTCTCTTCCCTTCTGTCTAAAATCAAAAACTTAAAAATAAAAAGTAAATTAAAAAAGTAGTATGATGTGGGCAAGACTGCAAATAATTACTTCGGAGGTGATAGAGGACTTGTAGCTTTTTTTCCCAAACTATTTTCAAGGTTCTGTTCTCTTTTCAATGAAATTGTTTCTTTTTATTTAACTGAAGAAAAAAAAAATGAGGACCATTGTTTTGATTTGAATTTCTCCAATCTTGTCAATTTTTCAAGGTTGTCAGATGTATACTCTCAGCAGGGCAGCATCTGATACATTGCTTGAGACCTGAAATAGTCAGAGAGTCTTTATCACGGTTGGGTTGGCCCATGAAACCTTTGACCTTTATCCATGTCTCATTAAGGTAGTCCATCGTTTTATTTTTGATTACGGTACTGTGACTCTTCCTTCGTTGAAATGTCAAGGTAATTTTCCTTTTCATTGGCTGTAAAGTCAGCTAACTTACAAATCATTTTTCCTGCAAGATTCAGTTGGGCCTTGAGGCAAATGATGAAACAGTTCTCAAACCAAATTCGTAAACAAGGTCCTGTGGTGTGGATCTCAGAAGGAAAAAATGCTCGATGTAGTGAGGGCGATGCCCAGAGGGATCTTCCTGCCGGTCATAAAATTGTAGGGAGAGTCCCAAATTGACTAGTGTTGCGAGTCAGACTGTATTACAAAGAAGTCCCAGTAATCAATTGATTCTTTTAGCTATCCCGCAATTTTGGTGAACTAAAGAATTCTCACAGTTGGTGAGGCTAATGATGAAGCCTTGGGAACTTGCTGTTAACAGAGATTCTATTATGAAATATTATCAAAGATAAGCACTGTATGCAAGGTAGAGCTCTGTGCCGCAGTGACGAGAAAAGTGTCCAAGCCCAGATCTGTGACCTTGAGGGTCTAGTTGTGAACCCCGACATCCACATGTAGATGATGTTCTCATGTCAGTCTTTCAGCAGGTGGCCCCAAATGGTGGGGGCCCAAATGCTGGGCCAGTGCCATGTCCCTTTAGAAGGGACAGATCCTTTCTTTCTGGAGTTCTCAGAGTGCCTTCAAGTTTGGAGACCCGAGCCAGCTCTGGAGGATCAAACAGGGTGGCTCAGCAGAGACGGGTGAAATGCAGGTGTGGCAGGTGTATGGCTGTGACTGCACTTGAAGTGTCCCCCAGAAGAGGCAGAGCAGGCCCAGGACAGACTGCGGGGAGGGCCCTTGTGGCAGAGGCCTGTGTGCGGGAGGACCGGCTGTCAGTGGCTGGTGCCAGACTGGCCCGTGGGCTTCTTATCAAAGGTAACGTGGAACAGAACGGGGGAGTGAACGGTGGAAACGTGCGTGATCATAGGTAGCTAGTTGAGAAGGTTGAAAAATTTTTTTAAAAAATGAGAGAAATATTTTCCCATAGTCTCACTATCTAGAAACATCTCCTATTTTGGGGCGTTTCCTCTAATTCTTTGTGTGTTGAAAAGAAATGTGTGTGTGTGTGTGTGTGTATTTGCATATGTATATATATTATCTTAAAGTAATGTTTCCTTTTTTAAAAAAAATGGTATATTAGCATGCAAATTATCTGTTAACATTGTGATGTAATTCCTTTTTGTGTGGTTCTACCTGAATATATTCTGTGTGTGCATTTAACAGGAATCATTGATTTTTACTATTGCGAATGAACTCTTTCACCGTTACTGAGATATAAATGGCATATAACACTGTGGGAGTTTGAATGAAATGTTTTAACCTTATATTTTCTTTTTTGGCGGCTGGTATATAGGAATACTATGGTTCACAGCAAATTGCCGAACATTTTTCCTAAGTCTAATCATGTCTGTATAGCGTCTTGGATATTTTTCTTTCTGATGCAGACAGAGTTATTGTGCATAATTTATGATGTGGAAGCTGCAGCTCTGGAGAAGTTGGGTCATTCGAAGGCAGTAAGTCACAGTGCACCCACTTCTCTAAATAAGAAATTCTCCATCACCGTAAGGTATTCTTTCTTCGATCCGGTTTTTGTGTAATTTGTAACACTGAGCATTGGCTCCCAGCTGCGGAACGCAGCCTCCTCTTTAACAACTGGCCTTGGCTGGCAGGGATGTGCGGGAGGTGGCCCTGCCTCCCCGTCCAGCGTTCACGCTGTCCCCTGCATCACACTGCCTGTGACCAAACTGGACTTCGTTCAGTTCCTGGGCGTGATCTCTCAGCCCGGGCTACGTCACACGTGCCGCTCTTTCTGGAACACTGGCGTCCCTGCCTCTGCCAGCCTGAAAAATGGATTCCTCAGAGGGCCTCTGCCAACGAGTCTCTTTAAACTTCGTGTCCTCTGTGCTAGTGTCTCTCAGTACCTACACACTTGTCCCGATTTGAATTAGTCAAATCATGATATTGCATGTAAATAGTTCGTTTGCGTCTTTGACGTTTGTTCTCCATGCCCAGTGTCGAGCCTTGCAATAGTATATGTGAATAGTAAATATTTGGTGAACAAAATGAAATGAATACTTTTTTATTGTTAAAACATGTAATTTACTATTATTAGTTAAATAATCTAAAGTTATCGTTAATTTTCTTTATTAATATGTTATAGAGCAGCTGTGATTTACCTGTTTCATGTAAACCTCCGTGGGAGGAATCTGAAGGTACCCGTCTCTGCCCGTCTCTTTCCTGTTATAAAATCTATGACTCTGTGTTTTAGAGCCGTGCTCCAATTTCTGCGAAACTCGTGGCCAATATGCTCTCGGTTGCCGGGGCAGATCACATCATCACCATGGACCTGCACGCCTCTCAGATCCAGGTTCTGGCACTTTCTTTCTTGCCCTTGGTTGTGATTGGGGGCTCAGTGCAAGTGCTTAAATCCTGTTTGTTGGGAAGTTAAATAATTTTCAAAGGAGGTAACGTCACTTGGGGCTGGTTTTTCATCTTTACTGCACTTGGAAATGTAATTTCACGTTGATATCGCCTGGCTCCGCCACCCCCTTGTCTCCAGTTAGTTTTGGAGGGGTGGGAATGTCTTCTGGGCAGCCCCCACAAATAAAAGATGGAACTGAAATATGCTCCTGGAACGGATCTGTCTTTTGATTTAATTCTGTTAAAATTAAGGAAAGGGAATCTGTTTGAAAGGCTTCCTTTGAATAAAAAACTCAAATTTTATGTAATGAAAGTTCATCTTTTCAAAAGCCCTGCAATGTGACGCTCACTTCTCCCCACAGGGATTCTTTGACATTCCCGTGGATAATTTGTACGCGGAGCCCGCGGTCCTGCAGTGGATTCGGGAGAACATCACTGATTGGAGGAACTGTATCATCGTTTCCCCAGACGCGGGTGGAGCCAAAAGGTAGGCAGTGGCCACACCAGGTGTATTTCTGCATTTACTGATTGCTTTTTCCTTTTCTTATCTATTGGATAAGGAACCATGTTTGAAATTACTTAATACTTGATTTTGCAAAGGAGCCAATAGAGAGCAACAGCCTTTACGTCCAGAGCAGAGTGCTGTCTTCTTTGTCAACATTTCATCAGTCGTGAGAGAGAAAAATACACACACACACGCACACACACACACGTATCCGTTTTCGGCAAAGAGTACGTTTTGAGGTTTTTAAGTAATTTTTTTTCTGATTATAAAAGCAAAAGCCTAATTGGAAAATGAGGCTTTTAATTAGCAACATGATTGACTAAGCTGGTCTTTTCTACTACAAACACTTGGAAATGATAGCCAAAATAGATCTTAAAAACAGGAATATACGTTCATGGAACACCAGTACAGCTCCTCTTTCTCCGAGGCAGAAAGGGAGCTATCTAGGGCTAAGAAATGAAGAAGGGCTGAAAGCCGTGCTCCAGTGGCCTGGGGGTCAGGTGTCAAATCCAGGAAGAGTGAGGTGGCTGGAGTGTTAGCACCCACGTAGGTGCTTCCAGAGAGAACGGGGATGAAAGGGTGACTTCTCCCCTGCAGTCCAGAAGGAAAGCCAGGCTTTACCAGGGCCTTTGAATGAGGGGAGAAAATAGGCACCTGTGAAATGTCAAAGCAAAGGCCTCTGCCATGTGTCCATGTGCGGTGGGTTAGCCACTGTCCCCATGGGGTGGGAACCCCTACGCTGAAAAGATTCCCATTAAAATTGGTCCCAGACTGCAAAGCCACTGCAGAGGGACAGTTCCACAGGCGCAGCTGCTCAGGAAGCACTCGCTGCTGAAGTTGCCTACTCATGCCTGCTGATCCAGAGCTACAGAGAGTCAACGCTGCGGGGTGACAGCAGTTACTAGCTATAACGTAATTTGGACAGAGACTGGCGTGGCACTGATAGCATCAGAGTGCGGGCACACTGAATGGCATAGGAAAACTAGGAGCAGCAGATCTGGAGCGCTTTGCAGAGGCTCGAGGAATTAAGGAGCAATAGGTACAGATCGCTGTACTGCAAGTGGGGCGTGGTGACTCACTCAAAGTGACCCTGTAGAACCACGCACGTGCCCTCTGGGAAGGAAGAAAAAGTGGAATGGGGTTTTAACACCTGGGTAGATGCCTCCATCAGGGAGGGAGAGGTGAAAGAGACCTCTCTGTCCAATAGTGCTGTAAGAAAGCAAGGAACTACACCTGCCGTGAGAGACCAGTGACCATCAGGTTTTAGGACGTCTTTAAAATGTAAATGCCCATCCCTCATTTGGCTCCCTCATCCACCTGTGGCCCAGCCAGGGACCTAGAATTAAACTTAAAAGCTTCAGAATAGCCCAGAAAGTGAAGGTCCTGATTCTTACAAGAGCCCCTTAGTGCACTCAGCTGCTGTTGCTAGTGCTTAGGTTCCCAGCACGGAAGCGGAGGAAAAACAGGGCTCAGCTGGAGATGGGTCTCCAACAGCAGCAGGAAGTGGCCATTGAAGGAGCTCACAAATAAACTCTGTTTAGAAGCAGAGAGTTAATTTGCGAGGACCCCAGCCGGGCAGCGATGGGATGGGGCGAGGTGCCATGTCAGAGCCCAGCATTGAGTGTGATGCTCGCAAACGTGCCCCAGCCGGGCCCTCCAGGTGCAAGACACTGTGAGTGTTGTCTGCTTAATAAGCCGGGAACATAAGCAACATTTTGGAGTAATTTCTAGTGGCAATGCTTGCAATTTACATGACTTAGGTCACACAGTGGAATCCGTATCGCATATGGCAAGTCCGCTGCCCCGATGGGAGGTTAGAGGTGATCATGAGCATGAGAGCGACTTGTGATTAATAGGAGCTTTATTGACAGATAATTCACATACCTCAGTTTGCCTAGTTAAAGTGCACAGTTCAGTGGTTTTCAGTATATTCACAGATTTGTGTATCCATCCAATTCTAGAACATTTTTATCACCCCCAGAGGAAACGCCATACCCATTAGCAGTCCCTCCCCATTCCCTCCCAGCCCCTGGCAGCCACTCATCTGCTTTCTGTCTCTGTGGAGTTGCCTCTGGAAATTTGACATAAATGGAATCAGACAACATTATGTGCTTTTGTGTCAGTCATATTTGTTCTTTTTTTTAAAACCAGAAAAAAACTACTTTGGCAGCTAATAAGCCAAAAAAAAAAAAAAAGAAAGAAAGAAATAGATTCCACAAACTTCTGTTGCCTTCTCCTATCCCAACCATGTTTTTTAATATATAGTGTGGAAATATAATGCTCTTAGCAAACCTTCAAACAGGGTAGCATCCCCCATTTCCTTCTTTAGCGACCTCTGTTCTTTCCAATGTCAGAATTACGTTATTCAAACATCTATCTCCCTTTTATTTCATACAAGTGGTAATATGCTGTACATACTCCTTATGTATACACTCTGCTTTTATTAAAACTTAATTTGCTCCATTGTTTTTTTTATAGCTGGGTAATACTCCATTGTATTTGTATGTTATGATTCTTTTAACCAGTTTCCCATTCCTGATTCTTAGACTGTTTGTACTGTCACACGTCGCTTAACGACGGGACCCTGTGCTGAGAGTTGCGTCGTTAGGCGATGCGTCACTGTGGGAACACAATAGGGTGCGCTTACACAAGCCTAGATGGCGCAGCCTCCTGCACACCGGGGCTGTGTGGTATAGCCTGTTGCTCCTAAGCTACAGACCTACACAGCTTGTTACTACACTGAATGCTGTAAGCAATTGTAACACAGCAGTAAGTATGTATGTATCTAAACATCGAAAAGGTACAGGAAAAGTACAGTATGAAATGCACAAAGCGGTACACCTGTACAGGGCACTGACTGTGAGTGGAGCCCGCAGGACTGGCAGCTGCTCCGGGTAAGGCAGCGAGGGACGGTCAGGGCCAGGAAGGCCTCAGACACCCGCGTACACTACTACAGTCCACTGTACACTTATATTTATTTTAAAATTTCTTCAGTAATCAGTTAAACATAGTGTACTGTAATGCTTTTTACTTTATAAACTTTAAAATTCTTTTTAGCTTCCTGACTCTTTTGTAGTGACACTTAGCATAAAACAAACATACAGGTATATAAAACTATTTTCCTTGTATCCTTCTTCTGTAGGGATTTTACTATTTTTATTTATTTATTTTTAAGATTGTATTTATTTTTAGACAGAGGGAAAGAGAGGGAGAGAAACATCAATGTGTGGTTGCCTCTCCAGCGCCCCGCACTGGGGACCCGGCTGGCAACCCAGGCATGTGCCCTGACTGGGAATCAAACTAGTGACCTTTTGGTTCACAGGCTGGCACTCAATCCACCAAGCACACCTTCCAGGGTGGATTTTACTATTTTTAAATTTATTTTTTACATTTTTAATTATCTTGTTAAAGACTGAGGCACAAACACACATCAGCCTAGGGGCCCGCACAGGGTCAGGATCACCAGTATCACCGTCTTTCACCTCCGCATCTTGTCCCGCTGGAGGCTCTTCGTCTCCTGTGATGACAGCGCCTTCTGCCGGAGCGCCGCCTGGCAGGCCTGCCTGAGGCTCTTCTTCAGGAGGTGTCACTTTTTACAGAGACATTTGAGGCAGTTTCTTTTTTTTAATAATAGACTTGCTCATGAGCACAGAAAGCTCCCTGAACGTTCCTGTCTATTAATGCAAACCTTTTGATGTTGGGTTGCTGAGGGTAAGGTCAAGCACCCTTCCAGGCATGTTTATTTTCCAGGAGGGTCTATTCTTTTGCCTGTTGTTCTATTGGCCTGAGGCTTTTTCCTTTGGATTCTGAAGGGTGCCTGCAGGCAAGAGGTCACACCTTGGGTTCTCGTGTTGGGGGGGGTGGTTCAGATATCCCCCCCCCCAATTTTTTTTTCATTTCTTCTCTCTGTGTATTTTTATTCACTGCAAGACTTTCCAAATATTCTTATATAGTCCAATCCGTCTCTTCACATTTTGGTTTCTGGGTTTATAAAGGATTCACCCTCTCAACATTTTTCTTCTCCCATGATTTTGTTTATTTTAGGGGTGGTTCTTTTCTTTTTTTTAATGTTCCAATTTTTTAACCCAAAAATTGTTTTGGAATAAAGAGTGAAATGAGATTCCAACTCTTCCCCCACCTCCCAGCCATCTACTTACTCCAAAACTACTTATTAAATAATCCATCTCTCCCTTATACAAGAAACACGGCCTTTTATGATAAGTTCCCCTGATTTTTTTTGCCACCACCTTTCCCCCTTCCCCAGTTTCTACTATATATTATCATCCTCACATTCCAAACTCAGCTATTCCCAACTAACAGAACAGCCTCCCAGGTAACACGTGATATGTGCAGTTTACATTATCTGTGACTTCTTTGCTTGATGCAAAAAGTCCTATTTCACTGAAGAAAATAAATCTCTATCTCACAAATTGGAACTTTCTGCCTTAGAAAAAGCTTTTCGGCTTGACTCGCTCCTGGTCAAAAAACATATATATTTAATGTCACCACAAGAGGTCCCTTGGGTAGTTTTTGAAGCTTCATTGGGCGGACAGCTGTGAGCAAATAAACCTTAGAAGGAAACACACCTGTCACGGTTGAGATAGTCAATATTAACTAAAACTGGTACAGGAAGTTGGTGAAACTTAAGTAATCGAGGTTTAATTTTTATTGTTTCTGTTTTAGAAAGAATAAACACATGTCCAGAAGAAATGGAAATTAAACTGGGCATTATTTTTCTTCTAGCTTTTCCTGCTTAAGATTTCTGTGTGATGTATTGTCTCAACACTATTTGCTAGGGTTAGGTATTAAGTCTCCGTTGTCCACCTGCAAAAGAAGAGTTATAGGCTATTCAGGAATAGGAATATTCTATTAAGTGGCTGGGTCTCCCCACTCATGTTCCATGCTCACCCCCATTCCCCCAAAGCCACATAGCTTGTTTCTCACCCTGCTTCTGGGTGACCCCCTCGTCTGCTTGCCCACAGGGCAGGAGAGTGGGATCACCTGGCAGAGGTGTGAATGCAGATTGTACTTGGACTTCACAGCTCCACAGGCTTAGAACTTAGACCACAGCGGTGGTGGGCCGTGGGCCAGGGCCCCGCCACGCTGAGATCTTCCTGGTCCTTAGAAATAAACCAACACTCTAATATAGACACGCATTACATATAAGGTGTTCATGAGTCTCTTATTGGGAAAATCTGTCTTGTTTCCTGAGAAACTAGCTTTCCTGAATTAGAGTTTAAATGGCTTATCTTTTATGAAATTGGCATATAGATAGTAGTAAATGTTTTAAGGTGATTGTACAGTTTTTGTCAGCATCGTAATTAATTTGTTTGCCCAATTAAGTCCTTAACAAGTGGTAAATAGATTTAGAAACGAAGGATGTGAGCTAGGACAATGTGATTTTGGTTTGAGACGGAAGGATGCATTTTTGATAGCAGGAAGGATATGGACCTTATCACAGTAATGCTTTCCTTTGCTTCAGGGGCTTCGGAGATCTGAAACCGGTGTCTTCTCTTAGCTGATCTAATAGCCTTTGCCTTTAAGTGGAAAGTTTGGTCCTTATTTTGTTGATTGGGAGAGAATGAGACATCAACTTGTTTTTGCACTTAGTTATGCACTCATTGGCTGATTCCTCTGTGTGCTCTGGCTGGGGAGCAAACCTGCAGCCCTGCTGTATCCAGACGGTGCTCGAACCAGTGCAGCTGCCCAGCCAGGGCCTGGTCCTTTCTCTTTTGAGACTATTGACATTTTCATTCGTGACCACCATCCTTTGTACTTGAAAGCTATTGTCCGGTGTAGTCTTTTTCTTTTCCACAAATGAGACATTATTATTGCGGTTTTAGATAATAAACACTTATTTAGATTTGTCTACATATTGACTAATGTCTTTGCTTACCTCTTGCCCCCCACCATATCCCAGTGTATCTGTTATCATTTCTCTTTACCTTGGAGTGTTACCCCAAAGTATCATTTTGAGTTAAATTCTCCACTTGTGGGTTTTATTATACACAACATGGGAATTTGGACGAATAACACGAGTGCCTGCGTGCAGTTTGCAACTCGAGAGAGAGAGCTGACGCCCTCCACTTAGCGTGCAGTTTGAGACAGCCACACGTCCTTCCTGTGCCCACCTAGGCAGCAGGTTTCTTTTTACTCATTATGCTGAAGGGGTAACCTTCAGCATCCCTGTTGTTACACAGGGTCTCCTGTTAGGGTCAGGATCATTTAAGGCTCCTTAGAACCCCTCGGGGCAAGAACTTAGCTGCTTGCTTGCTTCTTACGATAACTACTTTGACACTCTCTGCTTCTGAAGATTCCTACTGGTGTTCCAGCTCAGGGCTGCATTCGCAAAGGTAGTCCCCCCTGTAATCCAGCGCTGAGGCTGTTTGCATCGGAAAGGGTGCCCAGGGGCCTACTGTGCTGCAGTGCAACTCTATAAAACGTCGTTTGGAAATGGAGATTTTCCTACGTGGAGTAAAGGCGGCCTCGCCTTAGGCCTCGTTCTCATTTATGGCCCTTGCTTGAGTAACAGACGTCCCTGCTAATTTCAGTGAAAACATTAAGATCTGAACAAGGTGGCTGTGGCCTTTGATCAAGTTGGAAGCTGGTAAAATACTGGCCAGATAAGTTATATACACAGAGCTACCGTATGACCCAGTAATTCTGCCCACATGTATGTACCTAAAGGACTTGAAAGCAGGGACTCAAACATACCTCTGTGCTGATGTTTATAGCAGCAGAATCCACAGTAGCCAAAATGGCGAAACAACCCAGGGGCCCATCAACACATGAGTGGATCGGCAGAATGGGTGATTATACATCCTTACAATGCAATGTTACTCATCCAGAACAAGGAATAAAATACTGATATAGCTACAACATGGACCAACCAAGTAAACATCAGCTCTGACTGGTGCGGCGCAGTGGCTTGGGTGTCATCCCGTAGACCGAAAGGTCTCCTGTTTGATTCCCAGTGAGGGCATGTGCCTGGATGGAGGGCCAGGTCCCCAGTTAGAGCACATATGAGAGGCAACCAATCGATTTTTCTGTCTCACATAGATGTTTCTATCCCTTTCTCCCTCCCTTCCCTGTCTCTAAAAATAAATAAGGAAAATTTTTTTAAAAACTAGTAAACATGCTAAGAGAAAGAAGCCAGTTACAAAAGACCACACGTTGTATGATTCCATTCATATGAAAAGTTCGGAATAGGTAAATGCATAGAGATGAAGGAGACTCATGGTCGTCGTGGCCTGGGGGGATGGGGAGTGGCTGCTAAAATGGCCCAGGGTTTCCTTTCGGTGTGATGAAAATGTTCTGGAAATTGGAGGTGGTGCTTGTACCATACGATGTGTGTGCACTTAATGCCACCGAATTGTATGCTTTAAACTGGTTAAAACGATAAATTGTATTTTATATGTATGTTACCACAATGAAAAAATACGGTCATTGAACATTCTCAGAAGCAGGCGAGGGAGACCTGGGGTGCAGAGACTTGCCAGCTCTCTCTTTGGTCAGAGCACCCAGGGTCACTTTTCACCGTTTAAGCCCACTTTTCATGGGAAAAATGTCCTGGGCTCACAGACAGGCCTGGCCTGTCACCTCCTCTTTCTGGGGCCAGCTCAACCCCTTCTGAGCTGATGGCTTTTGAGCATTCACAGTTGACAGGTGGAGGAGCCGGACTCATGATGTAGTCTCCTGAGGCCTCAAGTGTACCGGAGCCCGTTTCTATAAGCCTGCCTGTTCTGTGGCTGCATTTAACCAGGACTTTGTCCCCTACAGCGCAGGTGGCACTTTCTGAGTAACTTGCTTTAATTCGTGCCTGGGATTTCAAAAACCACCACGCGGCGCTACCAAATTGAATATCAATTATTATCCAGTAGCTTTAGCCAGTGGTCAAGGTGTCCCGCCATTTATCCCCAGCTGCCACAAATGCAGAGCCACGCCACTAGCCTTACAAGTGAGACCTGATTCTTTCATTGTCTAGAGTGTGGCTGGTGACTGCATTCCAAACGGACAACTTGAAAGAACGAGATTGTTTCATTGACTGTTTTTAATGTGTCCTTTTCATCTGCACAGGGTCACGTCCATTGCGGACAGGTTGAATGTGGACTTTGCGTTGATTCACAAAGAGAGGAAGAGGGCGAACGAGGTGGAGGGGATGGTCCTCGTGGGCGACGTGAAGGACCGCGTGGCCATCCTCGTGGATGACATGGCCGACACTTGTGGCACCATCTGCCACGCTGCGGACAGGTACGAGGGGCAATTTGGGATAATGTTAGGATATCTCATTAAGAAGGGGAAAATGTCAGCTTTAAAAAATTAGGCCTGTTCTTCCTAATTATTGCTGGCTGCTTGGCAGTGGCATTTCAAACCAGGGGAGGTTCTAGGCGCATTTATTTTCCTTGGTAGGAAGGAAACCGTGGTCCTTTAAGACCTGCTTTTCACTTTCAAGGTGCGTTTTATGAAGGGTCCGAGGAGGCATGCCCCCTGCACCTGAGCACAGAAAGGAAGAGACCCCTTGCAGGCTTCCTCGGGCTCTCACTGCCTTCTGTTCGGCCCTCGCTCCAGCCTTCAAAGACAGTACAAAGCAAAGAACATAAAATCTCTCAATGATACTTTATATTGATATGTCAAAAGGATGGTATTCAGGCTATTTTGGTTTAAACCAGTGGCTCTCAACCAAGGGGCAGTTTTGTGCCCTGGAGGACATTTGACAATGTTTGGAGACATTTTTGGTTGTCACAGCCCAGGGGTGGGAGGCATTGCTACAGTGCCATCTGGGGATGCAGCACAACGAAGGATTTTCTGGGCCCAAGGCCAAGGTCAGTAGTCCCAGATTTAATGGCATAACAAAGCATGTTGCCAACACATACCTTTTAAGAGCCTGTTTTTGGCTACTGAATGTGAATGAAATTGGTTTCGTGGTTCCCTTTATGGAACGCTTTGCTTTTAAATTCACACTACGGGGTGACTTTTTTTTTTTTTTTTTTTTTTTTTGTCTTCTGTTTTATAGGCTGGTCTCAGCCGGAGCTACCAAAGTTTATGCCATCCTTACCCATGGGATCTTCTCTGGACCAGCTATTTCCAGAATAAACAGTGCTTCCTTTGAGGCTGTCGTTGTCACAAACACAATTCCGCAAGAGGACAAAATGATTCATTGCCCCAAGATCCAGGTACTGTCTACACTGCAGGCAGCGCCGAATGAGGCGCCTACCTTGGATCCCGAAAAATAGCATCTGTGTGCGACCGCTTACTAAGGCAGATGTCAGCAGAGGGCGCAGCTTCTCGTGTGGGGGTCTAATTCATGTTCGAGCTCTGAGAAAGGCTCTGACCGGCAGAGGTCAAAGTTAGAAATAGTGAGTGAGTCAAACCACTTACTGTAGATAGAAAGAGTAAGAGACAGCCTATGCTGCAGCTCAGCAGAATTAACATACAACCCAACGGGTCCACCTGATCAGCCACAGGTGACAGTCTGCAAGCTATGGCCCACAGGCCCAATCCAGCCCATCATGTGCTTTTTGTAAATAAAGTTTTATTGGAACACAGCCACGCCCATTAATTTATATATCATCTATGGCTGTTCTCACAGGACCACTGAGTTGGGTGTGGCCTACAAAGCAGAAAATATTTGTTCTCAAGCACTTTACAGAAAAAGTAGTTTGCTGAACCCTGAGTTAGAACGATCATAGTTGCGCTCTTACATGATACACATTTTTCTGAAACCAAGAGAAAGAAAAGCCTTCCACATAATGGAATAAAATTAATTTAGAAACAACAAACGCCCGAGACAAGGATGTCTCTGGTTAACAGCAGCCCTGAAAAGCCTTTGAGCATCTGCACTGAAAATCTCCCTTCCAGGATCCCATAGGGCAGGGCTGTCAAACTCATTGTCACTGGGGGCCACATCACCCTCTCGGTTGCCTTCAAAGGGCCGAATGTAATTGTAGGACTGTGTACATGTAACTACTCCTTAACAGTGAAGCGAGAGCTTGGTGCTGCCGCTGGGTAGAAACAAGGTGCTGGGCTGGATAAAACAAGGTGGAGGGCTGGATTCGGCCGTGGACCTTGTGTTTGCCACCTGTGCCTTAGGTTTGGTTTAACAGGCTGTAATTGGACCCAAAGCTGTCTGTCCTCCCAAAAGAAACGGGTATAGGTCTTGATAGTAGCATATCTCGCAGGCAGAGAAATTGTAGGTTTTCTGGCTTTTATGTTTTTAATTACATGTGACTAAGATGCCTCACTTTCGTCGCCCTTTTTCTGTTTGTCACTTAGGTCATTGACATTTCGATGATCTTGGCCGAGGCGATCCGCCGGACCCACAACGGTGAATCCGTGTCTTACCTGTTCAGCCACGTCCCGCTGTAAGTCCAGGATGGGAGCATGGAGCAAGCCCGCTGGTTTCTGATGAGTGTGTCTTCATCTGATTTGTTAGGGTTACGACTCAGCAGTTAGAACACAAAAGCCAGATCTTTGTATCCACCAAGCCCCGTTGTGTCCCCCTTCTATAGCTCGAGACCATTTACTTCCAGTTTGGGGGGAGGGCAGTGGTTATTTGATCTGTGAAGTGTCATAAGTCAAAAGTATTTTTGTCACCTTGACTTGCTCTGATAGGTGACTTTTCCTTTGTCCTGTTTTGAGGCCACAACTTCCACGTATGGAATTGCATTGTGGAAGTTCATAATTTATATATTTCAGGGTTGCCCAAGGTGACTTTAGGATAAAGATTTCTATGTATATATAAAATGATAATGCCTGTGGACATTTGAATAAAACCCTATATAGAATGAGCCCTTCTAAGAAAACCTTAGAAGATATATAATACCGTGAAATTTTTTTTTTTTTTTTTTTTTTAGTAGCCGGGTTTCAAATAAACCATTTTAGTTACTGTGTTTGATTTGGACCAAATTTTTTGTACTTGAAGTTGGCCACTGATAGATTTTTGGGTAAACATTAGACATATCAGAGGCCATTTAGCTCCAAATTGTTTTTGTTACCACTTCTGGAACACGTTACAGCAATCACCTGTGTGAAGTGTCGTGTTCTCAAATTCCAAAATGAGTTCAGTGATAGATCTGCTTTGGAACCCGTTTTAAGATAGTCTCTGCACTGTCGCGTCCCTGCTTGCCTCTGTCCGTCCCAGATGGACAGTTCTTTGGGCGCCACTCGTCCTGTTGTCTTGTTCAGGTCACGTTTTCAGCTCTAGCTTTGACTTTGCCTTTTGTCCAGTAATTTCGTGTTGATTTCCACGTAAACAAAAACTCTTCTGAGTCCCCTCAAATTGAGTAATCTGATCATAATTTGGCCTTTCGCATAAATAAAAAGGTGGATTTTTGTGACTTACCCTAAATGCATATTTAAGCATCATTAGTTTTGATTTTTCATGTTCATCAGCTTTTTGTAATGAGAAGTAGCGAATCTAGGCAACTGATGATTGGAACCAAAGCCACTACATGAAAAATGTAGGTGAGAAAGGCCTACGAGAAAAGTACAAACAAGTAAACATTAGTTCCTCCATTGAAAAAATATTCAAATAGGGGCCCAAGAGTGATTGTGGAGGGGAAGATTGCTTCCTCCTCAAGGTGGCCCTTGATAACCACCTCCTACATCAGGTGCCCCCCGATGCCCCGCCTCCTTCTGAATTTTACTGTGTGCACACCGGTGCGCGCCCAGCTGAATACTTCATCACTGGAAGAAGACAATTTGCCTGCATAGAATAATAAACAACAGTCTCTCCCTCCTGCTGAATCTTAAAACTTGAAGAGAATAAATTCTTTAAAATCTGCAGGCGGAAAGGGGAAATCTATTGAAGTCATTAACAAATTTGTTAGGAACCTTCCCAAATAGGTTGTTAAGGTTTCAAACTTCACTATAGCAGAGGTGGAATCGAAGTTAAAAGTATCATTTTTGTCACCGCAGAAGCGAGCATTTTGAGTTATGGTTTTTGAGATAAAATGGTATAGCCTGGTACAGCCAGCTATGCAATACGGAGTGACAATGTCTAGAAAGAGTTGACTTGAGATATGTAAAGAGTTTATTTAGATGGAGATATGTAAAGAGTTTATTTAGATGCTATGTACTTTTAATTTTTTGATAAATAAGTGATATCTGTATTTCTTAGAATTTCTATGCATAGAGAAATGAAAATGGAGTTATGAATATGCATAAGTAGACAGCCTGGCGTACAAGTGTGGGCCTGTTGGCATGACATGACTAAACCCAGTTGCTTTTGAGGTGATCATTTCCTCTAACATTTATAATTTGTAGTACAATATGGAGTTGATTTTAAAATAAGATCCAAAGGGGGGAAAATGATAGAAAATCTATTGTAATCCTCTGAATTAAGACCCGATTGTTTCTTACATTATTTAGTACCAAGTGTGTTTTTGAAAGTACTTCTAATACATTAACTAATTAGACTAGACTTAGCCATACATGGCGGCAGTGGGCCTGAGCCATTTGGTTTCTGTTCAGCAAAGATGAGGAAGGTGGCCTCCGAGCAGCTTCCTCCCCCAACTCCCAGAGCTCGCACGTTTCCTACTGCTGGTGTGGAAACCTGTCCATGAAACCACCAAACGCGTTGGTCCTGTCAGCTCTGCCGGACGGAGTCTGACTTGCTGTGTATCTAGCCAAAAAGGGGAGCCAGAGAAATGGGAACATACCAAAGTCGCTCAGCCTCCAACTTACATTAACCCACTTACAGATATTCATAGGGTCACTGTGTTTTGTTAGATGCCAACTAGATTCAGGAATATATCATTTGCTTGTATTGGTTTACTGTAACATTTTCGACACTGTACTAAAACATTTCAATAAAGTCCTACTACTTTCATGGCGTGTGTCATCATTGTGGAGCTGTGTCCTGCCCGAGTGATGTTCTATGGGTACCTGAAACTGTGCGCCACTTCCCGACTACGGCCCGCCATATAAAACTACAGAAAAGCCAGTTTTTGGAAGTTAGCTCTTCTCCATTTTCTTTTTTTATCCTCACCTGAGGACATTTTTTCATTGCTTTTATAGAGAGAGGCAGGGAAAGAGACAAACATTGAAGGAGAGAGGAACATTCATTGATTGACTTCTCGCACACGCCCTGACTGGGGACCAAACCCGCAACCTGCATATGTGCCCTACTGGGAATCGAACCCACAACCTTTTGGTTTACAGGATGACACTCTGAACAACACTGGCCAGGGCTCTCTCCTCCATTTCGAAGGTATTTCTGAAGGACTGATTTGCGGTCTCCTTGCCCCAAAGTGTAATAGTGGTGCCACATAAGGTATCCAAGGTGTAATTCTAGATGTTTCCTGTAAAAGAAGATCACACAGTGTTTACACGGCAAAGTAGTAATGTCTGGTAGCCATTGGTTGGGTCAGACCAAACTTAAAATGTACGCCCCATAGAAGTTTCTCATGTGCTTTCATGTCAGAAGTGCCAAGAAGCATTTCCTGTTCCCACAAAACAACTTCTATTCAGTGATGCTTTAAGTTACTCTCATAGGGGCAAGATGAATTTATACATACTCATGCTCTCCCAGTAATGCTCTGGTTTAAAGCGTGGGTAACCCAGAGTGGCAGCCTTTTGCCTTAAAAGTCACAGTGAAATACAAAGAACTAAACCCAGCTCCATTGGAGATCTGTTTGAGAGAATTATGGAACGTACTTGAAGGGAGGGGGGAAATGAAGCAGTTCATTTGCAGTGTGGAAACACTTCAATTCTACCTGATAATGCTCTCACGCCTCTTTGGGGTGCTTCATTTCACGTGGCAGGTCTGACCAAATCCAGTTGAACTACAGGCTAAGTGTCAGGGAAAGATGAAGTAGAGGTTCAGAGGATGAGTCAGGCTAGAGTGAGCCAAACAGGACGGCTTATTGGTGGTACCTCGTGGCAGGATTTTCCAGAACCAGATGGCTGTATTCCAGCAAGGGCTCAAGGGGGAACAGCACAAGGTGTTTGGGGCGTAGTGTGTTTGAGCGAGGATAGCCAATGAAGACAGAAGTGAGGGCCTGAAACATACTAGCATGTCCTTCATGTGTGTTGCCTGCAGAAGTCAACATGTTCAGTCAGTCCTCTTCCCTGTGGGGCTTCACTTTATTGCTTGACCTTCTGTACCCTGGAAACACATCCCTCCGTCTTGTCCCTGCCCTCGCTTCCCAAGACCACCTTCTGGATTGGTTGGCTTCACTGTAGTCTCCAAGTTCTGTTTTGTGTTCTTGAAAGGGCACGAACACAATCCCCTCGCCCAGAGGCTCATTGTCCTGACCATCTCCATCGAGGGCAGCATTACCTAATGCCACAAACACACAGGTGTTGAAAATACCTCAAACGGGCCGTAGAGATGACAGGAACGGATGCCATGCAATAATAGAGATGGTGATCAATTGAAGCCCTTCACACACACCAACCCGATTTGCGAGACCGTCCCGATAAAAATGGAACCAAAAAGCGGTGCCCTGTATAACGATAAGAGCAGTTCTCACTATCCTAAAGGCTGAGTCCCATGATCAAAAGAAAAAACAGCCAAAATCATTTCACACTTCAAAAGCAATCAAAATAGAAAAGCAAACAACACAATGCAGTGGAAAGTGCCCCAAACCGGGAGCGAGGCGATGTGGAGGCTGGTTCCTGGTACGCTGCTGCCAAGCTGTGCGGCCTTGCGCAGGTGGCCACGGCACTCTGAGTCTGGGTGTCTGCAAAATGAGGAGGTAGATGCGTGCACTTTTAATAGGCTATGGTATCGATTCTTGACTCAGTGGGATTCTACCAACTACAGCTGTGGTTCCAATGAGGCAAAGATGGTTACCTCCCCATCAGGTGAACAGCTCGTTTTGGCTGGCAGGGGGCTTTCTCAGCATTGGACGTTTTACACTGCAAGAACCCCTCAGCCCTGGGCAAACCGGGGTGCTTGGTCACCCTAGGTCTCTGTCCTCTAAGGTGAGGGGTTCTGGATCCCCACTGCCACCTTGGCTAAGGAACCCCAGGATCATGGGTCTGATCTTGCGCCGGTTGCAGTGAAAGCAGGTTATGTGACATGCCCCACAGTGTGCCAACAACCTGTGGCCTCTCCATTCTTTTTCAGTCCCTTGTCAAATAACTAAAAGCTGAAGAGCTGTAGTCAAAAATAAAAGAGGAGAAAAGGGGGACACTTTTAGAAAATGCATTCAAGACCCGGTGTGATTGCCAGTCCTTCACCACAAATGCCTTTAGTGCCGCAAGTGGTCTTTGAGACCCCAGGGGACTGTGGGCAGAAGGCAGAGTGTCCGAACACTCACTGATGGACACTGCCCTTCTGTGCACTGGTTCTTACATCCTTCTTAAGCAGCTTACTTTGGCTGTCTTTCCAAACATCCAACTCTGTCTCTTCTTGTGCTCATATTTCACTGAGCTATAATATTACAATTAATAACACAACTGACATAAACAGGTTTAGAAACAACTGAATCTTGGAAATCACCTCAACTGGTATAGTGCTAGTACCCTACTGACCTGAGATGTTAAATAGGCCCTGCGGATCAATCAACATTTATTTTTTTATAGAAGGAAAAGAGAATGCAGGTTAACCAATCAGGTTTTAAATAGAGGTCAAGTCAAGCGAGCTTCTGTCATTCCTGTTGGTCTCAAGCTTGTCTGTCGATTGAAATCAGTCGAGCAGTTCTGAAAACTCCCAATGCCCAAGCCTCACCCAGGAGTGGCTAAATCAGAACCTTTGGGTGCCAGACATGAAGATCCCTTTCCAATGTGCCACCAAGGTTCAGAACTTCCACTTTAAGCTCACGGCCACAAAGCTCTCAAGGTCTGCTCCCTCCTCCCAGCATGTAAGCATATCGGGTTTGGGACACTGCATTTAGAAAGCAAGAGAGCAGAGAAAAGTACATATAAGAACAAAGGGCCACCATTAATTCCATAAATCTATACAAGTCACCAACAATTTGGAGAATTTTAATCAGCTTGACAATAACCCACAACCTTCGGACTGACTAATTTTTGGAGAATTTAATAACATTTCTCCTTTGTTATAATTCCTACCTATGGTGTTGCTCCGTGGGAGCAATGCCCCTCTTGAATTCTGGTATACTTTAGTTGCTCACCGGAATCATACTATCAATTTACAAATCAAAGTCCCAAAATCCTGGCCAACGCTGAACTGGCGATCTTGTCCCCCTTTTTCCAATCTGACCATTTAAAAATACTGGGGTGTTGTTTTATTTGTATTACTTTAAGAACTTTATTTTATGGACTGTAAATATTTATTATATAGAATCTCTAAGATAATATAGTAATAGAAATATTATATAGATATACCCAAACCTTGTTAATCTATCACCAATTACTGCAATTATTTTTTTTCTTCAATGATATAAACACTTTATTACTGATTATAAAATAATATATATCCGTTGAAGAAATTTTGGTAAATACAAGGACAAGAAATTTTAAAAAATTGTTTATAATTACTTGGCAATAACAATGGCTAAAAGTGTAGCATATGACCAAACAAGAATTTGTTTAAAAAAAATTTTTTACAGTTATTATCATTTTCCATGTCATTCAATATTCTAATATGTGACTTCTAGAGGCTGCAGAGTAATCTAAAGTAATAGGTTTTAAATCCAGTACCCTTGACAAAATCTGAAACGACCGATCTTGGCTTAAATACAAATCCCCTTACCTTTCTCTTCCATACGTCACAAGGGGTACACTGTTACTTTGGTGGTTCCCAGTGAACCACGGCTCCCAATTTTCATGCTCACGTGCAGTGCCCTCCCTTACTGACTCTTGGCTTAGCCAATACACAGGCCATTCGCAAGGATAATGCAGGCAAGGGCTTAGTGCTTGCTCATCGGGCTTGTCTCTACTGGAATACTTGCTCGTAGTATCTAATCACCAAGAAAAGAAGCCCAAGCTAGCCACACGGAAAGCAAAAAAGCAAGAGGTCACAGCCTCCCAACCTTCCCCACTGGGGCACAGGATGTGTGAACAAAGCCATTTGACTGCAAGCGCATGCGAGACCCCAACCGCGACAGGGCAGTGAACACAAAAAATTGTAGCTGTTTTAAGCTAAGAAGTTTCAGTGTAGTTTGTCACACAGCAATACGGAATTGAAACATGACAGCATCTGATGTGAACAGTTGCATCAAATAGGGAAAATGAATCTTTAGAATCATAAACTCAAGCAGGCCTTTTGGCTTATAATGTGGCTAAATGGCTGAGGACCTGGCTGATGAGATGAACATGGGAAGTAGAGTCAAAACAACATGAACTGTAACCAGTTTTGCGTATTACCAGATATATGACTTCTTAGAGTATTGGCTTCCTTGTGGGCACATCAGGCTTTAGCACCAGCTACCTTGCAGGTGTTTTATTTTTATACTTGATGAGTGATGGTGCTTCTAACGCAGGGGTGTCAAACTCATTTTCATGGGGGGCCACATCACCCTCTCGCTTGCCTTCAAAGGGCCAAATGTAATTTAGGACTGCGTACATGTAACTGCTCCTTAACTAGGGGCAAGGAGCTCGGTGCTGCCGCCAGGTAGAAACAAGGTGCCGGGCTGGATAAAACGAGGTGGAGGGCGGGATTCGGCCCACGGGCCTTGTGTTTGCCACCTGTGTTCTAACACGATGGAATCATTAACCAGGTGAAAGAATGAATGTACAGGTGTGAGGAGCATTTTTATTAGGCAGTCGTGTCTCTAGAACACAAGAGACCGTTCTTTCCACTCTACCTTACTACTAATGGATTTACTTAACCAGTCTATGAAAACCAGATGGCAAGATCGATTCTCTGTAATGCCCACCTGCTTCTGATGTTTCAAGGCAGCAGGCAGACTGCTTGGAGACCATTACAGCCATAAATAGCCTTTCCTCTTTTTAACCAAGTCATCTACTTCGTTATTTGCATCGGGGGCTTTTTTCAAAGCATCTGACCCTTTGGACTCTTCTGGTAGGACGGGTCCTCAACAGGAAAGAAGGGTGTTGTCACATGAATTTGCATATCCTGTGAAGGACATCTTCAGAACACTTTCATTTCAAGGTAAAATGAAACTTACAGGACTGAGCAGACAGGTGCTTCACAGTTCAGCGTAAAGGGGGGAGGAGAAACAAAAGACAAGGGTAGCTGGCATGAGGCTTTGCGATGCTGCAAACACATAAATTACAAAGGCACCACGTGGCCTGTTTCTATCTCCATGTGTCACTTACAAAGAGCAGGCTCATGGTATCGGCACATTTCTAGTACAGAACATGATTTCAAAAGGGTTCATTGTCATGTCTAACTGAAAGGGTTCAGACTCCAGCCTTGTGATAAAAATACCATTAAAGTCCTCTCTCCTTTTCATCAAGCAGACCCTGACTTTCCGCGCCCAAGAGTGGAAACAGGCAGCAGGAATCGGGGAAGCAGTGGGGTTGACACCTACCTCTCACTCACCGCATGTTCGCCCAAACCGAGGAGCTTGCCTAGTGACACAGTAAGGCCTGTTCTTCCCCATGCTGGGAACGCGGCATTGGGTGGGCTGGAGCAATTCGCTCAAGGGATTTATTTAGGTTCCCATCAGCTGTAGGAGACGACGTATGATGCTACGTCCCTACTGAACCCCTTTGATGTCTATGCTGGGGTCAAATGGCAGAGCCGCGACTCAAACCTGGGCTTCTGTCCCCAGCTGTGCACTTGTTCAACCACCGCTGTGGGTGTTGGCTCCAGTCTGGCCTTCCTTTTAATTTCAGGGGTTAAATCCCAAGAGTCCTTCAATGTTTAAGTCTGAAGATTAACACGACAGTAAATAGGGCTGCCAAGATAAAATACGGATACCCCATTAAATTTGAATTTTAGATAAACAGCCAATAATTTTTTAGTATAAGCATGGCCCAATTGGCCAAATTTACCAGCCCTACAGTAAAGCTTAACTACCCACCAAGGGTGATTCCTGATCCGCGAAAAGATAAAAACCAAAATGCAGTGAGACTTAGAAAACCCACTACAAGGCCTAGCCAATAACTGCTCTTGAGCTAGCTAGCCTGCAGGAGACTGGGCCGACCACGTGGCCATCTTCTGGCTCATCACTCAGACTGGGTCATCACTGGGGCCACAACGAACTCCTCAGCAGAAGGTCTTCCATAGGTTCCAGGTGAGCCACTGCACTACCTGCTTGTAATACCGAAGACCTGAAACAACCCAGCTGCCCATCACTACAGGGACAGCTAAGTAGACTGTGGAATATCCAGACGAGGAAGGCTTTCTAGCCGTGAGGAGAGAGTGAGGATGCCCCTCTACGAAGCTGTAGTGTAGAAGGCACTCCGCATAAAAAGGCAAGTGAGGAACAAAGTGTATGCTAACGAAATATACCTAGGGGGTAAAGAGGAGGGGGATAAGAAGATAAAGAAACTCTGGACAGAGAGATAAGGAACTGATAACAATGGTTTCTTGTCCGCATGGGGCAGGGGTGGAGTTGGACAAATGGCACGTGACGAGATTTGTTTACTGTGTGTCCATCTACGCATGCGTGTATGTTTGTATGTGAGCAGATGAGTTCATAGCAGGCGTGAGGCTGCTGTCCTTAGAAAGGGCTGCTTCCAAGGTTGGCCTTTGACTGGCAGCTGGGAACTCGAATTTCTAGTGGGTCCCCACCATTCCCAGAACTGTGGCTCGCTGTGGCTAAACTGTGCTTGTAAACAATATAATTTATACTGAACACCTGCTTTCTTTCTGGAATTTTGGTACATGCTAGGCAGAGGGTGCCTACGTGACGGGCCCCCACTAAAAACCCTGAGTGCTGAGTCTGCAATGAGCTTCCCTGCTAGGTAACGTTTCATCTGTGTTTTCTCAAGCGGTTGCTGGGGGATTAAGCGTGTCCTGAGCTGGTTGTGCCTGGGTCCCTCCGGTCACTGCCCCATACCCTCCCCTGTACTGATTTTGGTTTGTACCCTTTCAGCGTGAGGATCACAGCTGTGAGCACACTATAGGATGAGTCCTGCCAGTCCCCCTAGCGAGTCACTAAACTAGGGGTGCTTTTGGGTACACCTCACACCTCTCTCTCTCCATATACATTATATATATTTGTGTACCACATGAATATATATTATACATCATTTACAAAAATAAAATCAAAATGAAAGTCCTTTACTTTTCAAGTTGGTTTTAGAAAGAGAAGAAGGGAGAGGAAGAGAGAGAGAGAGAGAAACATCAATTTATCGTTCTACTTATTTATACACTCATCAGTTGCTTCTTGTGTGCGCCCTGACCAGGGATGGACTCTGCAACCTTGGCGCATCAGGACGATGATCCAACCACCTAAGCTATCCAGCCAGGGTGAAAGTCCTTTACTTTTTATATGCCTAAGTAAAAGTCCCATTCAGTCTATCCCCCTTCCTTCATTTCTTTTTTCTTCTTTCTATTTGCTATACATACGAGTTCTTAACTTATGACTAGGTACTTTCTATTAAAATTAAAGACAAAGTTAGAAGGTCATTGCCTTGCCTTATATTTGCCTAACTAAAAGCCCCATTCAACCTGTTTTCAGAGAGTGAAATAGAAACAGAGAGAGAGAGAAGAAAAATGAAAGGAACCAAGAATGCAACAAATTTCACTGCCTTGATCTATAAGGAGACACAATTCTTGTAGCTTTTAAATAGCAGTGTTAGCTTTTTTAATTTCTTCAAACATTTTTCAGCTTTTACATATTAATCTTTCAAAATCTCAGGGCTTTGTTCTAGAAGAATATGTCCCTCTTTGTACATATAGAACAGTCCAGCACATAACTGGAAATGTAGGTCTGCCATTGAGGAGAACATTTTTGTCGCAGAGCTTAAAGTCACCTTCGCAGGGGTGGATGTCACACATTAAAGCAGGTTTTACATAAAGAAAGATTTTACAGAGATTACAGAGACACCGAGTAGCTGCTGAACCAGAGAAAAAGGCTACAAAAGATGGTTTGGGGACAAATTGGGAAAATTGGAATATAAAATAGATATGAGGTGATGTTGTGGCATTAATTCTCTTAAGTGTCATCCTTTGAGGAGATACAGGCTTCAGAGCTTGGGGTAACATGTCTGCAATTTCCAAATGACTTAGAAAAGCATATACACGTGAATATCCACATACAAAGAGGTAAAAGGGACGTGACGTGCAGTAAACAATTATTGCATTCAGGCAGCAGGCATACAGGTTGCGCTGTAAAATTCCTTTAAGTTTTCTGTATATCAAGTGTGTCCATCTACGCATGCGTGTATGTCTGTATGTGAGCAGACAACAGTTTTTATCAAGGAGAAATTTTTCAAAATGAAGTTGCTAAGAAAAAGAATTTTTAAACACACATTATAATTAGTATTATAATAGTATAATTGAACTTAAAATAGAATGATATACAATATCAGTTATTAGAAAATCAGTAACCACTCTGCTATTGAATTGGCCACATTGATTTAAGGACTTAGAATCTTTTTGAATTAAGAAAACAAAAGGCTTTATTTATGCTCGGTGACTAGACAAGTTGTACTTGACTAAATTCCTGGTTAGTTCAAACAGCTGGTGAAACTAGTCAGGTGACTGGTCACTTTAATAATGGTTAACCTGTATCATGCCTTCCTCTCAAACTTGACCTCACTGATTGAATTGTTCTTATTTTCTTGATCACTTTCATGTTTGTCATCATAATGATTTTTTAAGCACCTACTATGGACAAGATTCTGGGGACAATGCATTCATAACTCAAGCGACCTGTAATATCATTGGGAAGCTAGGAGATGTGAAGCAAAGATAAATAACATGACAAGAAAGAATAATCAATAAGCTAAACGCACAGTATCATAACCTCCATAGAAAACCTGGATGCGTCTCTACTGACCACGCAACCTCATCCCTCACTTTACAGACGAGTAGGCAGATTTAAAAAATTTTAAAGTACAGCTCATGTACGATACTGTGTTGGCTTCACGTGTACAACATAGTGGTTAGACATTCATATACCTTACGAAGTGATCTCCACAGTAAGTCTAGGAACAGGTGTATCTTTATGTAGTCAAATGTTTTAATGCCTTCTTCCGCGCTCTGGTTGTCGCTGTCAGTTTCTTGTCGTTGTCCTAATCAGAACGACTTTCCCGCTTCAGGTTATAAAAATATTCATCTATGGCTTCTTCTAGTACTTTTAACGTTGAGTGTCTTCCATTTAAATGTGTGACTTGTATGAAATTATTTTTGCTGTACGGAATAAGGTAGGACTTCGAGCCAGTTGCCCAGCATTAGTGCAATTCCTTGTCATTGATTCGACATTAAACTAATGTGCCATACGTGTTTTCACTTGATATCTTCTCTCACTCTCTTTTTTAAAGAGTTTATTAAAAAATTTGTTTTATCCTCACCCGAGTGCATTTTTTCATTGCTTTTAGAGAGAGAGGAAGGAAGAGAGAGAAACATGGATTGATAGCCTCCCTCCCATACGTGCCCAGACTGGGGATCGAACCCACAACCTTTCTGTTTCGGGGACAAAAACTCCAACCAGCTGAGCCACCTGGCCAGGGTGATAGCTTCTCTCTTTCGCTGACATGCTGGTACTCTGCCGTTGTAGTCAATATAGCATTTTAGAGCCTTTATAGGTGTGTGGGGGGGATCCTGCCCTTATTACTTTTTTCTTCAGAAATTTCCTGACTATTCTCACATGTGGTCTTAACCCAGTCAGACCCATTTTTATAACAAATAGTTTGGTATTTGATAGAGATTGCACAGCATTTACAAATCAATTTAAGCAGAATTTCCATCTTTTACAATGTTGTTCCCTGTAGCCCTAATAACGATATATTTCTCTTCATTTCTTTACATCTTCTTCGCATCCTCTCGGGTCCTGGCAGGAAACAGGTGGCACAATCAAGTAAGAAATTGTTAAGTTTCGAGAAGTGGCTATTAATGCCAGTTTGAACAGGATTTAGGGAAGTCAGAGAGGGTGGCACAGCAGTTCACAGGGGAGTCTTTACAACCCCAGACCTGAGATGGGAAGGGGAAGGAACGATTAGTGGAATTTGGGAAGAGTAGTCATTAGGAGAGTATCACCTGCTGAGAGTTTCATTAGAGGGTTGCAGCCAGCCCACAGCCTCGCACAGCTGGGAGGGAGCCAAGGCGTTAAATACTCTGACCTTTTTCCATTGGCCAACCCCAACCCAAAGCCTGGCAACTGTCGATGAAGTTGTTACAGGTCAGCCTCTCGGGACACAGAGCAGGGCGGGAAAGTGTGCACAGTGGACCTGCAGGGGAAATGGCAAGCACAAGCCTGCAAGGTAAAGCATTCATTATAGCTTCCCACCCCCTACCACCTCCTCGGTTCCCAAGCATTTCATGTCAATTTTCTTCCCAAGTATTTCATAGCTTCGTTAGTATCTTGAATGGGATCTTTCCTCCTATCACCAATCTAGATCAAATTCTGTTTGTATATAAGTAAGCTGTTGATTTTTACAAATTGTTTGCATAGCAAGGTGGTTTGATAAGAAGGCATTTGATTTTTACTGTCTGTGTGAATATTGCATAGTATGAGACCTAGGCAAAGTCAATTATCTTTTCTGCATCAATGCCATTAGTTTTTAAAAAGAAAAGAAGGGGGAGATAACAAGATATTTACTTTTTTTCAGTATTTAATGAGACAATACATATAAAGCAGTTAAAACAGTGTCTGGCCCTGACTGGTGTGGCTCAGTTGGTTGGTCATCATCCCACAAACTGAAAAGTCACCAGTTCAATTCCTGGTCAGGGCACATTCCTGGGTTGCAGGGTTTGGTCCCCTGTCGGGGCACGTATGAGAGGCAACCGATTGATGTTTCTCTCTCATGTCCATGTTTCTCTCCCTCTCTTTCTCCCTCCCTTCCTCTCTCTAAAAATAGATAGATGATAGATAGACAGACAGATGGATATTTAAAAACAGTGGCTGGCTCATAACAAACCCACAGGAAAGATCACCTATTATTATTGTATCTAATAGTTTTTCAGCTGATCTGGGGCACCATTGGCTTTTTAATTCACTTTATCAACCCTGATCATTATCAGCTGGTTTCCCACGCCAAATGGCATTTTTCAAATTCTCTCCGGGTTGACTAGGTGAAGACTTTTAAACATAAGTGGATATTTTGACTCTCCCTACAAAAGGCCCAGAAAATCAGTTAGGAAGGGAACAATTCTCTTGGGGACCCCACTTTGAGAAGCAAGGCTTTCTATCACACGAGACTGCAAGTGCAGCTGACCTTTTCTTAACTGGTGAGTGAACCAACTAGAAGCTTGGCCACTGCTGAAAACGCAGAGTTCCCTTTCAGATAGGTCTAAGACAGAACAAGGCCAATTTGAACCTATCTCTACGATATTTATAGAATAGTGGTTTTCAACCTGGAGCGCTTTCGCCCTCCAGGGGATATTTTGCAATGTTTGGGGACATCTGTGGTTATTGCAACTGGAAGGGGGTAATGCTACTGGCATCTAGTGGGTGTGGGTCAGGGACTCTGCTAGACATCTTACAATGCAGCAAAGAATTCTCTCACAGAAAATGCCAGTAGCGCTGAGGTTGAGAAACTCTCCCATGACAAAGAGGGGAGAAAGATCAGTCCACCAGGTTGCTTGGATTTAGACAAGACTTCTTGCCCCAGTTATGATGGTAGAAATAAGAGGAACCTGGTATTTCTGCAAACCTCATGTCTGGGGTGGCTCGAATAGTCATGCTCCTCCCCCTGCCCACCAACCTTGTCTTTGCACTTGGAAAGTCCAGCGCTGGAGTTTACACCTCCTGCATCTCTTCATCTCAGAAGACTCCAGACATAGCATCACTCCATGCAACCAAGAAAGGTATTTTAAACATTGGGATAATTTAAGTGATTAGATATATGAGCTGCTCTCAGGGAGCGGGGAGGAAAGGGAACCCAAATCATATGCAAAAACAAATTTTTTTTAGAACTTAAAGAAAAAATTTTGTAGTCTAAAATGTTGATTCTTCAAAGATAAAATCAGACTTCTAATAATATTAGAAATGGTTTTCTGGAATATGTCTCTAGTCTATGTAACTCTGAAGACGTAAATAGCATTAATAGGTGTTCTCAACAGCACGTTTGAAAGCAATGTTCCTAGCATGTTATGAAGCTACAGTAATTTGCTGTTATTTTTTTTAATTTTCTTTTTTTAAGATTTCATTTCTTTACTTTTAGGCAGAGGGGAAGGGAGGGAGAAAGAGAGGGAGACAAACATCAATGTGTGGTTGCCTCTTGCACACCCTCAACTGGGGACCTGGCCCGCAACCCAGGCATGTGCCCTGACTGGGAATCGAACTGTCGACCATTTGGTTCACAGGCCAGCACTCAACCCACTGAGCCACACCAGCCAGGGCACTGTTGTTTTTTAAATGTAGAGCTTGGTGTGTTCTCTTTCTCTTAGTTGATACCATGGGGCCCATCTCAGGCTGACCTTGACACGTCGCTCGCTCTGCTCTCTTCAACCACACCTCTGTACTTCATTTTGGAAGAAGACTAAAAATGGTAAGAACAGCTAAGAGATCCCTAAAAAGTTGGTCTGTAATCTTTGTGGGAAGAACCAAAACCAGCTGGCAAGAGCAACATTTAAGAATCTATACTTTGCTTATTTGCTGGAGGAAAGTTCTTGATATTTCATCATTAATATTAATCATGGGGGTATTTCATAATTTCAGATTAATCAGCACTCGTCCTGTCCAGTTTTCTACAAGAGTTGACGTGTGCTGTAGTGAGGAGGAGCAGATGTCTGAATTGCAGAAATGGGTCCAAATAGCATCTATGGGTCCAGTTTTTTTCATCCTATGTTTTTGGCTTTGAAGCCATACAGCTCACTGAAGTTACTGTGTGCTTTTCCAGATACAGTATCATCCAAATGAGCATATGATAGGGGAACACGTAGGACTAGGACAGTAGGAAGCCTGGGCTGGTGTGCTGAGAATACCAGAGCTGCGGCTTTGGTAGTACCCCCAAAAGAAGTAACAGTCAAGTGCAAGACTGTTGGATCACCCAACCTGAAGAACCATGACGACCATGACAGGTTTTTAGGATGAGTTGTCTGTGTTCATTTGCTGTCGGCTAGACCTGACAGTCTAGAATTATGAAAGCAACTTAGGGAAAAAGGCGGGGTGACACAGGACCCTGGGGTAACATCATAATGGCCTTCCAGGTCACAGTGTTCAAATTCCTCTGAACTAACTGCCTGTTGTCGCCTCTGCTGCCTTCTGTAGAGTCGTCAGATAGGGACTGTGAACCCCTGATTCTGAACATGGAGAATGGGGGTCTTGTCCTATTTGTATGTGGTTTAATTGCCAAGTGTGAAAAGCTTAATGTGCTGTGCTATGTAAATAATTTATAGATTTAACACTGGTCAACTGTCCTACTTTTGATATCAGCAAAGTTTTAGGGATAAAAGGTACCTGATCAACATGAACTGACATTTTAGCTGGAAAAAAAAAATGTGGTATGCAGAGAAGTTCTGTATGAGGAGAGGAAAACAAGAAAATAAAAGTGGATTTGAAAAATTACAAGAAAAGAAAAAGAAAGCAAAGAAAACCAGAGCTGGGTAGTAGTTAAAGCTGTAAAAACAGATTTTACAGGAACTACGGCGATGGGGGGAAAGTGAACTGGGCATAGAACTGGGCTCACTTCCTAATACAGCAAGCACAAGCAGAGATTTACAGGCATGGGGCAGAGGGAGAGTCAGTGGGTGGAAAATTACCAGGAGGGAACATCAGGGCTGGGGGAATTCGGGATAAACTCTTTGCTGAAAACAGGACAGGGAGGCCAGATGTTGCCTGGAGGTGGCAGGGGATGAGGTATAGGATCAGGTATCAAGGGCTATCCGGTATCAGGATGAGGAATTCTTGTTAAACAGATTTGGCAGGAATCTTGTGAAAATTACGCAGATGGATACAGGTGCCCCAAAGTCAAGGTCTAGTGGCTCAGAGGAGCCTGACTCAAGCTTAGTTAAGCAGCGAGTCTTTGTCAGTGCTGGCTGTCTCAGTCACTACCTAGGGGACCTCAGGACAATCCCCCAAGCCCTCTGAAACTCAGTTCCTCTGTCCATAAAATGAGCATTATAATACTTCTCCAGTTGCCTTTTATGGTCATTGTGAGCCTCAAACAACAGAATATATGTTTAAGTCTTTTGCAAGCAGTATGCATTATTAGGTATGCCAAACATTAGCCAAAAAAATACATCAGTGGCCTTTTTCTGAAATTATTCTGTCACCCAAATTAGACACGATAGATCACATGTACCAGGCTCCCTTTCAGACTGCTGGAGCTAAATGTCGGTGCCAGGGCTCATTTTGTGTCTCAGGTCTAATGAAGAGTTAACCATGGGTATATTATGTTACAGAGGAAACAACTGTTTATAGTTTCATTTCCTAGAAACTCAGATGTCTATTTTTATGCAAACCCATGCCCACATCAGTCTGTACCCCTTGAGGGATGGCACATAGGACTGATAATAAAGAGAGCTCACATTTGTTGACCACTTGCTACAAATTAAGCATCATGCTGAGGGCTTGATGACTATGATTCTATGTGGACTTCAAAGTGGCCTTTAGAGGCACTGATGAGGAAGCTGGGGCTTCAAGCCATTAACGAGCTTGAGTGCTCTTGACTGGGCACCCGACTCCACAAGCCATGCTGGAGACCCCTCTGCTCTGTGTAAACCAAGCCCAGCACACACCGTTACCCAGGAGACAGTGTATGTGGGCTTCAATGATATGTTACTAGTTAAAAAAAAAAAGAAGTAGTTGGTATAGCTCTTATAAGGAAAGACATGGATAAAATTTTCAAGAGAAAAAATACAAAGGCCAAAAATGCAAGGAAATTACTCAACCTTATTATTAATTAAAGGTCCCATCTTTTGATAGGAAAAATCTAATTCTAGGAACTCTTCTTAAACAAATGATCAGGAATGTGGCAAACTGTTTACAAAGATAGCCTATGCAGCGTGGCAAAGAGAATCTCTCATGTCCAGTGTTGGGCAGGGGTTCATTCATTGTGCTTCACTGTTAAATGGAATTTTATGTAGCCATGAAATCATTTTTTAAGATAATACTGAATGATATAAGCAAATATGCATGATACAATGGTAAATGAAAACAGCAAGCTAGAAATTGATAAGATTTGATTTTTAAATCAAATCTTTCCACTCACAAAGACCAGCAAGTACTAAAATGCTTCTCACTATGTGAAATACAGGAACGGGGAGATCAGTATTAGAAGGAAATATGCCAAAATGTAACGGTACTTAAGCGATTTTCAAAATAAAAACATTATTCTGCTCTTAACTATAGCAAATTTTTTCATGGCTAAACAAACGAATAATAAGGAATCCATTTACTCAATTAATCAAATCTAATTATTTAAAAATTTGGAAGATATTGCTGAAATTACAAACGATCATTACAGATTAACCAACCAGTGTCTTTGGTTAAAAAACAAAATTCAGCTGAGTAAATTTGAAGCTCTAATTGGCTTTATGAAGCAATTCATGAATCAGCAGCATCCTATCTGACAGCCAGAAGGGTATTCCAAGGGGTGGTACAAAATGGGAAATTTTATAGAAACAAGGGTGGGGAAAGGGAGCTATTAACAAAATGTTCACAGTTTTGTTCTTCTTATTTTTCTTAAATAAGTCCCTTTAACATTTCATATAATAATGGTTTGATGATGATGAACTCCTTTAGCTTTTTCTTGTCTGGAAATCTCTTTATCTGCCCTTCAATTCTAGATTATATCTTTCCTTTGTAGGGTGATCTTGGCTGTAGGTCCCTGCTTTTCATGACTTTGAATATTTCTTGCCAGTCCTTTCTAGCCTGCAAAATTTCTTTTGAGAAGTCAGTTGACAGTCTTATATGAACTCACCTGTGGTAACTAACTGCTTTTCTCTTGTTGCTTTCAAGATTCTCTCTTTATCTTTAACCTTTGTTATTTTAATGAACAATAAAATGGCAATAAATACATATCTATCAACAATTGATCTAAAAAACAAACTAAGCAAACAAGAAGAACAGAGACAGAACCATGGATATGGAGGGTGTTTTGATGGTTGCCAGATGGGAGGGGGTATGGGGAAATGGGTGAAGAGGGGAGGGGATTAAGAAGTACAAATAAGTAGTTACAAAATAGCCATGGGCATGCAAATTACAGTATAGGAAATGGAGTAGCCAAAGAACTTATACACATGACCCATGGACATGGACAATGGTGTGGGGATGGCCTGAGGGAGTGGGGGACACTGGCTGGAGGAGGGCAAAGGGGGAAAAAATTGAGACAACTATAATAGCATAATCAATAAAATATAATTTAAAAAATAAAAGAAAGGATTCTTCTTGTATTCATACACTCTTTGTTTGAGGGAAGAGAGCCAGAAGGTTTTTTATCATACAGATTGCCTCTTCTTCCTATGGGGAATGGAGAGGGCCCACAGGACAGATTACTTTACTGGTGCTTGACCAGAAAAATTCTATACTGGTTAATTAAGATGATGTTTATGGGATACATTGAAACCATGATTAGATCGGGTGTGAAATCTAGCTTCGGTATGGCCTTTTAGCATGAGTGACACCATTTTGAGCCTGTGGTTTTCTCTTTAACACTTAGGACCCCCCAAAGAGATCATTTATACCTTAGAAGCCCTCCAAAGTATAGGGCTGGGGTTGGCACATTGTGCTGGTGGGCCATATCCAGCCTACTACCAATTTTTCTATAGCCCACAAGGTAAGAATCTTTTTTAATGTTTTTAAATGATTGGAAAAGTTAAAGGAAGAATACTATTTGTTGATGTGTAAAAGTTATGTTAAAATCAAATTTTAGTGTCCACACATAGTTTGAGTATTTGTGTATTGGTTCATATATTGTCTATAGCTGCTTTTGTACAGCAGTAAACTTCTACAAGGGTTGAGTTGTTGTGACAGAGAACAATTGCCTGTAAAATGTAAAATATTTACTAACTGGGCCTTAAAGGAAAAAGTATGAGCCACTCATGGTTTATGGAAAACAAGTGGATAAAGTGTAAGGTCAAATAAGTTTTAAAATCTTAGTCTTTGGTGCCTGTTGTGTAGCATAATAGCTGTTGAGTATCTGATTTATGTAAGACTGCTTTATATCATTTTATACTTTTATTTTGAAAATTAAGTCTGTTGGACTAAAATGATAGGAAGTAAATAACAAAAAGTCTCTTTTTTTCAAAGTAAGTGGGTAATATTCTTGTACTTTTTTTGTTTCTCATGCTTGTAATTGTTTTTTTATATGAAGACACATTGGCATTTGTGGTCATTACAGTTTACAGAAATCAGCGTATAATTAGAAATATTTCAAAATTTGCAAAATTTTGCAAAAAGAGGATATAAGATATTTGGTCATAAATCTATTAGGAAATTTTCCAGTGGCAGTCTGGTCTATAAAATAAATAGCACTTAAGGAACTTCCCTTATTCACAGTGCTCACTTATCCTCCAGGGGGATACACACAACACACATCTAGTCATCAAGTGCTTCAGGGCCAGAGCAATATGGCAGAAGGATAGTGAATTCAAGTTGAAGGGTTTCTAACAATTGTTCCCCCATTCCTTGTCTCTTCCCTGCCCCTCCCTATCTCATTCTCCAGCCAGCCATCACCTCTAGTTCACCCAAGCCCACCCATCTGCAGGCTCCTCGTCATGACATAATTCTTGCTTCCACAGATTGGCTCAAGTGACTTCCTCCACCAGAAATGCATATTCCGATACTTCCTTTTCAACTCAGGCAACTTGGCTTTTATTTGCTCTGCAATCTTGACAATAAATCAGAGGAGCAGCTGCGTGCAAGGAGCTGTTGTCCCCTGAAGTCTGACACAGAGTAGCCCACAGGGGTGTCCAGTGGGCTTCTAAATGGTAGGTTGGATGAATGAGTGTAGGAGGGAGAAGAACAAGTTCTCTCTTAACTGAGTATAACATCTCAAGATGCATTTTCACTTGTAAAGAATTTTGCAGAAAGTAATTCAATCTAACCAGATAATGGCTATGCAAAGAGTTTATGATAAACACTGGGACTGCAAATTATTATTATTATTTGTAAATGTATTACATTCATTGGGGTGATACTGGGTCAAGGGAATGCGAATTAAATGTAGAAAGGTGAGGGGGTTGCAGGGAGTTTCTTACTGCAACCAGGTAATGACCCCCGACTTCCTCATCCAGTAGCGCTGGCCCTCCAGGAGGACTCTCTCCGCCTTTTCCTCTCTTTGAACGCCCAGTACCTCCTGCTGCCTCCTCACTCTTAGCTGCTAACCTTGCTTCCTACTCCACCAGGAGCATTGCAGCAATTGGAAAGAACTTCCACAGGTTTTGCTCTCCTTGTACACCTACCTACAACTTCACCCATATGTCCTGCCTGACTACTTATGCGGTTAACTATCACTGCATAACAGACCACTCCAAAACTCACTGACTTCAAACAACAACAACCATATACTGTTACGTGTCATGGGTCCAGGGGTTGACCGGACTCAGTTAGGTGGCTCTGGCCCTGGGTCCCTCAAGCAGTCAGTGCCTGGGGCTGAACTCGCCTGAAGACTCACTCTCTGAGGTCTGCTCCCTGGGCTGGGAGCCTCAACAGCTGTGGGCTGGAGCAGCTGGGGCTGCTCAGATGTCTGCATGTGGCCTCTCCAATGTGGTGGCTATGGTGTAACCAGACTTCCTAAAAGGCTGGTGACACAGGACTCCAAAGCAATGGGGGGAGAGGGAGGGAGGAAGCGGGGGGAGAGAGAGAGAAAGAGAGAGAGAGAGAGAGAGAGAGAGAGAGGGAGGGAGGGAGGGAGGGGGGAGATGGGGGAGAGAGAGAGAGAGAAAGAGAGGGGGAGGGGTGGGGGGGGAGAGAGAGAGAGATCGAAGGAGAACAAATGCTAGGTGAGACGGAAGCTCTCTCACCTTTTCTTTCCTTGCCTTGGGAGTCCTGTAGCATTACCGCTGCTTCTGCTCTTCATCAAACACTCACAGAAGCCTGCTTACGTTCAAAGGAAGGTGGCGATGGCCACCAAATCTATGGACTGTTAAACTAAGTGTGAAATGTCTATGCTCCTGGCAATGGCCCACCTGCCCACTGGTGCACTGGGCCTCCTCCCTGCTCTCCTACTTAGGGTCCATGCCTCAGCCTTCTTCCCCTTCTTTCCTACAGCATCGGCATCATCGTCATTACTGTTTTTATAATTACTGTTTTGCTCTCATGACCTAAAGCATGTCATTCTTACCAGCATTACAACATGCTGTTATCTCTCCCGTCCTAAAATAAATTTACTTGACCTTCCTGGCCCTGCAAACTACTGCCAGTGTCTTTGTTCCCCTTTGCAGGAAACTTCCCAGAAATGTTTGCTGTCCCTAGTCCCTCTCCTCACATTCTTTCAAGAACTTTGAAGTCATATTTTATTTGGCTTCACCTTAAAATATATTCAGGATCTGGTAAGTTCTTACCCCCTCCGCCCCTGCCAGCTGGGTCTTTTGCTCGCATTATTGTAATGGCCTCTTGACTGACCTCCCAGCTTCCACCCCTGCCCCTCACTGATTCTTCTCAACACAACAACCACCACACTCCTCCTAAAATCTAAGTCAGGCCACATTACTCTCCAGCTCAGAAACCTGCCATGGGTCCTCATGCCACTCAGAGGGAAAGCCACCATCCTTGAGATGGCTAACATGGCCCTACATACTCAGCAGGGGTGCTGGGGGCCCTCCGTCTTTGGCTTCATCTCCTGTCATTGTTCTCCTCCCCCTGCTCGAGGCACACTGGCCTTGTTGCCGTGTTCATGAACGGGCCAGCATGTCTTTACCCTGGGGCCTTTGCATTAGGTTCTTCCCTCTGCCTAGAATGCTTCTCCACTGGATAGATTTGCGTGGCCAACTTCCTCCTTCCCCTGAGATCTCTGCTCAGACGTCAATTTCTCAATGATGCCCACCCAGACCACCCTGTTTGTAGTCACAACCTGTCTCACATTCCTGACCCCCTTGACCTTGCCCTGATTTTTCTCTTTCCTTAACGCTTATCAACTCACATCTGACAGAATTTATTACAGTAATATATATTTGAGTTTATTATTTGGAGAACATAAGCTCCAGAAGAGCAGAAATCTCGTCTGTTCAGTCCACTAATCTGACCCAACACTTAGGAGCAGATACCCGGCACATAGCAAGTATTAATAAATATTTGTTGAATTTTTCATTTTTCACAATTTCTAAATTATTATGATGGTTTTAGTACTTCCTCTATGATTTTTAGAATGTGTTTTTTTAAAACCATACATATTCTTTGTAAAAAAAAAAAAACCCCAAAACAAAAAACCTCAGAGTAGATAGAGACAGATATAGAAATCACTGTTAAAAGTTTCTAATGTGTTCTTCCATACACTTCTCAGCTAATACAATATGCTGAGAAAAGCATGTTGCTGAATATTGTATATATATTAATCATAAAGGCATTATACTATGTGTTATTGTGATGCTGCTTTAAAAATTGATTTTAATTTTTTACAACCTAATAGTGTATCTTGCATAGCTTTTCATGTCAATATCTATAGCTCTACCATCTTTTTTAAAGGTGTGTTCCACTCTTGGTGGTTTCCCATTTTTAACCATTTCCCCAAATTCAGGGATCGTCATCCACTTCTTTCCATCCTTACTATTTCAGAGAGCCGAATAAAACTAATAAAATAGTTTTATCTGAAGACATACCATGTTTACTGTTATAAAAAGATGCACTAGGTTTTTCTCATTTCCCCTCTCTGTGAAATCCTTAGAAGGTTCGTGGTAGTGAGAAGTTCTGCTTACAGCATTTTGAAACATTAGCAGATTGAGGTTCTGGGCGGCTTGGGAGAATCCCAGCTGGGATCAGATCCTCGCAGATAAGTTTTATGGGGCGCCAGGGCAAGCCTCAGAATCATGGAATAAATCACAATAGAGAAGGGGCATCAATGTCAGTTGGCTCAGCCTGCACCGTTTGTGGATGAGAAAACCAAGGTTTGGGAGAATTCAGTCAGAGGATCTGACTTTCAGTTCATAGGTTGCTAACCCCCAGAAAAAAATAAGCATGAGAAGTCAGACTAATCCTGGGCTTCCTCTAACTCACTGCAAGATGCAAGCCACTTAAGCTCACTTCCTCACTCTTGCCATCTGTCCTTCTGAGTCCTCAGATTGCATCTGTGCATCTGTTACAAACTTGCCAAATCTCGAAGATAAAAATACTATCTGTAAAGCCCAAAGTTAGCAACATCTTGCTGAATGTGTTGTCCTGTTAGTCATCCTGGCTCCACAGCCACAGATGTTCTGGTAGAAATCGAATAGGGATCTCAAATCAGGACAATTCATTTCAGAAGACAGGCTCAAGTCCTGCCACAAAAGGGTTGCATGCAAGGGGACATGTTTTGCCGCTTTGAAGGGTTATATATTCAAGCTGGAATTTGAAGGGTGGGCAAGCACATTACCTTTAGGCCTGACTAGCTCTTGTCCTGCAACTTCTTGTTCCCCCTCCCCCACCTGTGGATTTCCCTGACAGCAGAGAGTCCTGTGTGCAGGAGATACACACAGCTTCTGAGATGTAGCCGCAGAGGCATTTAATGCCTAACTAGGCAGGAATGGTGTCTGACTCCTCATGGTTCTCCTACTTTGTCTAGCACAGTGCCTTGTGTAGAGTACGTTCCGATTAATGTTTGTTGAATGACTGTGTGAGCATGTGATTCTTTATTATGAAGGTAAAGATCCGCATGCCTTTAAATTTGCAAATTCATAAACTATCCTGATAGCATTGCTGGACATCAGATGTGATTTATAAAAACATAGATCATCCAAAAAGCCTTTCTCTTTTCCTCACTCAAATCGTAAATATCTTTTTTAACATTTGGAAACTTTTCTTACAAAAACTCTAACACAATGTCAAACCATTACAGTGGCAAGAACCCTTTCACTGCAAAGGAAATGAGCCAAGATGTAGACATACATTACACCGAGTGCACTGGCTGTAACTGAGACAACCTGAAGATGATTGGTCCAAAAGGACTGTGAGTCTTGGTTTGAAATTGCCCCTCCAATCTCTGCTTCCTCATCAGTAAAATGGAAATATTTATATGTTCTGTAAGTTCACTGCCAGGGCTCAGTGATGGAATATAAACAGCGCGCGCGCACACACAGCCCCTGCCCACAGTAAGGACATGATAAAAGGCGGCTCTGATAAAGAACCAAAAACATAAATGCCTGATGACTGTTCAATGTGAATTCCACATTTTCCATTTGAACAAAACGAGATAATTTCCTGAAAGAATAGAACACCTGTGCATACAAAATACAACGTCCCGCTTTTACCATAATTAGCTGACTAATTGAGCATCCAGATTTACCCAGTGGATTTGCATGTGTAATTAGCTATGATTCATTACCGACGCTGGGCTTTTGTCGTGGTGTATTATGCTATTTTACACATCGCGGTCTTGAAAGATGGATGTCTTTAGGCAATCGTTGCCCCCAAACAACAAGCAAAAAGAAATAACGTGGATTATTTGTATCCAATGACAAAGTAGACCTGGCTCGATGCTGAATGAACGCCTACATTTAACAATAACGCTGGCTGACACTAAGACAGTTCCCAGTGGTTTGAGAGGGGAGATTTCCATACTTAAGAAAATTTCCATTGGAATAAAGAAATATTTCCCAATTTTCCATCATCTTCTACAGACTATCTTTTAAGTTAGGAGGCCTCAACGGTATTATTTCTCTTTAAACAACAGGTTTACAAAAACTCCGTTCATTCAGTAAGTTTTCTTCCCTTACCTGCAAAATCAGAACCCAGCCATCTTGCTGTAGTTAATTTCCTTTTGCCACAGATATTGGAATGCACACTTGCTCTCGTCTCCGAGGCCCAGGCTGCCCTGGTGCAGCTGGCAGAAAGCCAAGAGACATCTGGTCTGGCATATAGCACTCCAAGGGCCAATTGGGTTGGGGCTCAACTATGGAGCACAGGACAGGGACAGTCTCATCCTGGCTGTGCCTGTTTCCCAGGAGAGATAAATGAGCCCCGCACTATGCAGTCTCATTGGGGTTTCAGGTTCATGGGGACAGTTCTTCCAAGAAAGCTGATCACGTAGCAGTCTTTCTGCAGCGCCACTTCCCGTGGCCTTCCTCTGACACCCCTGCTTTCCTTCTGCGGCACTTTTCTAACGTCAACTCTTCTTTGAGAGGCCCCAAGCCATGCTGCTTTCTCCTCATCCCCTTGTCAAGGAGCTGATCGTTGCAAACGCTTTACTATTTGTGATCATTCAATGTGCGTCTTCCATGGGACTTTAAGGGAGTTCAAAGCCTTGATTTATTCAGCAAACATTTGTTTTGCGCTCACTATGTGGCAGACATTATAGCGATAGGGTACGTGTAAAGACAAGCAAGGTTCTGGATCTAGGAATGTTCACCACCTAGAGGGAGAAACGGGAGAGTTGACATGGAGACTTCTGGAAAGGTAGTATAGCAGAGTGGCTGAGACTGCAACTCTGTATCTGAATGGCCTGGGTCTGACCTTTGGCCTCTGTGTCAGTTTCCACACTGTAAACAAACCTATCCCTTAGAATTGGGATGAGGACGAAATATTTTGCCAGATGCTATTGGCTGAAGTTAGTGGCATGTAAAGTGCCTTACAGGCTTTCCAAGTAATAGAATGTCTAATATTTGGCAGTCTTGGACTGAATTTGCTTAGAGCTCATTCCATGGATAAGTTTCACACAGCCTGAGATTTCTGTGCACACCAGGGGTCTGCGCACTATAGCCTGCGGGCCCAGTTTGTCCGGCCACCTGCTTTTGTCTGGCTTGTGAGCTAAGAGTTGTGGGGGGTTTTTTTATAATAACTTTAATTAGTTACATTCTAAAAGTTATTTAAGTACTCACACAATATCCTCAATTTTGTCTAAATTTGAGGCCAAATTTGGCAAAATTTGTCTGGCCACCTGCTTTTGTACGGCTGGTGAGCTAAGAGTTGGGGTTTTTTTTTATAACTTTAATTAGTTACATTCTACAAGTTATTTAAGTACTCACACAATATCCTCAATTTTGCCTAAAATGTTAACTATGCAGCCCTTTACAGAACAAGTTTGCTAACCCCCAGTCTAGGCCAACACTCTCCAGCAGAACCGTCCGCAATGGTGAAAAGTGTTCCATATCTGCATGCGCGAATACCGCAGCCTCCAGCCTCGTGTGGCTTTTGGCCACTTCCAATTTGGTTAGTGTAACTAAGAAAATGTATGTTAATACTGCATTTAATTTTAATTAATTCAAATAGCCATGTGACTGGTGGCTGTCGTATGAGACAGAGCAACAGTAGACAACTTTAAGTCTAAAGAGTCTGTATTGTCAATGTTCCTCTCTCTCAATTTAATCAACCCCCCAGAGGCTGCATAAGTCAAGGCGAAGGCAGTGCAATTAACCAGAGTCTTTGTCCTAAACTAGCTCTCAACTGTCTGCTAGAAAAATGCTTAATGGAAAGTGCTTGAGCTGTGGTTGGTGTGGCTCAGTGGATTGAGCACTGGACTGCCAACCAAAGGGTCGCTGGTTTGATTCCCAGTCAGGGCACGTGCTTGGGGTGCGGGCCAGGTCCCCCGTATGGGACGTGTGAGAGGCAACCACGCACTGATGTTTCTCTCCCTCTCTTTCTCCCTCCCTTCCACTCTCTAAAAATAAGTAAATAAAATCTTTTTTTAATGTTTAAAAAATTTTTTTAAATACTAAAAAGAAAGAAAGTGCTTGAAAAGGGCACGTGAGCATATGCTTGTCATCTTAAGGCTGTGACTTTGACTCCATCCATTACATCTGCTTTAGTTTGGGGTAAAGCAGTTGCCTTTTTCAACCCTGCAAGGCCCCAAATTAAGGAGTTTAATCAACTTTATACAGTTCAGGCTAGAGGCAGAGAAAACCTCACTTAGCAAAGCTGTATTTTCTTGCAAAGCTGAATTTTCTTGCATCCCTGCTTGCAGACTGGCTAACTGCAACCTTAGTTCATTTCTCTCATGAGACTGCTAAACACGGTGAGAAGCTGTCAACATGCATCATCATTATGAATATAGTTGACACTTGAATAATGTGGGCTTATGTGCACCGACCGTGTGTCCAGCTGAAAATCCACGTACAGCTATGGTTTACCCTCCGTATACCTGGTTTCCTATTTGCAGACTGAAAATTCTGGTTTTGATCTGCAGTTGGTTGAATCCTCTGATGTGAAACCGGGGGATACGGAGGGCCAACTCTATAGTTATTGGAAAAAAATCCACGTGTAAGTGCAACCGTGCATTTTAAACCCTTGTTATTAAGGGTCAACCATGTTGCCAAACCATTTCCCCTAAGAGTAAAGTCACAGATGGTATTCTAGGGATGTAATGTATAGCGTGGTGACTATAGTTGCTAAGAGAGTAGATCTTCAAAGTTCTCATCACCAGAAAAAAATTGCAACTACCTAATGTGATAGATGTTAAATAGACTTACTATGGTAATCATTGCTCAAGTTAGGCTGTACACCTTAACCTAATACAATGTTAGATGTCAATTATATTTAAAGGTAGCCGGAAAAACGAAAGTCACAGTTGGCAAGTGTTCTACCTTCCAAGAGGGCATAGGTGATAGTTGTGTCAAGTGTTTGGGGACGGCATAACAGGGGTCCCCAGCTTTCCGGCCTGCGATATCTGAGTCTGTCTTGCCCATAGACTGGTGACTTCAATGTCAGATGTTTTAGGTTCTCTCGTGGCGGCAATTTACTTCCCAGTTCTAAATTCTACGCTGGCTAGAATTGGGTTCACATGGAAATCCAACAGAAATAGAATTTTCGATAAAAACAGGTAGAAAGAGAAAATGACATAGAAGATCCAATTAACATGGGCTTAGCATAACAATTTTATGATTTCTTATAATCTCCTGGAAGTCAGCAGTTCAGAGCCATTGCTTCTGCTTTGCTCTGTGAGATCATGCAAGGATCCAGATACGCTGAACCATCTACCTTGTCACCCTATCATCCCTAGTACGTTTTCCTCATTTGCTTTGTGGCTGGCTACAACATCCATATTATAAGAAGCTAGATGGAAATAGACAGGAGGAAGGGGAACAGACCCACTGTTTAAGGACATGTCCCAGAAATTACACATTTCACTTCCTCTCATTACACATTGCCTATAACTTAGTCTCACAGCCATGCTTAGCTACAAAGGAGCCTGGGAAATATAATCTTTTTTCAGAGTGGCATGTCCCAGCTACAAATGGTGAGTGACTAGGAGAAGAGAGAAAGGGGGAAAAGATGTTGGGCGATATATAACAATCTCTGAATTCTATGAGGATAATAAAAAGAATGAATTGGAAGTATCAGAAAATACCCCTGGAATAAGAACAACATGCAGTTAAGCTACATGCATATAAGTACTGGCAACTTGTCTGGAAAGAATTAATGGGCTTTCCACATCGTATTTTAAATCAGTATATATTTTCTCTCCTCCACTAGATTTTGAACTCTTTAAGAGCAGAGACTATGTCTGCTGACCCTAGTATGTATTCGATAAGTATTTGTTGAATGAAAGAATAAGAATTCTGATTTTTCTTAAACAAATTCTTTCTCGCAGATACTTGGTACAATTGTTGGGTAACTTTCTGGTCCAAGTCCATTGTCCTGGTCCAGAAGGGTTGCCTGTGTCCTTGGTATACGTCATATTATTATTTCTGTGTCAGCCATTTTCTTGTGTATGTTGGGGGGAGGTGTGCTGTTCTCCTGAGCCCAGGACCTGCCTCTGAAGGCTATAAGGGTAGTGAACTTCTGAGCCAGGACTAGGATCTAATTCTTCTTCCAACCCTCAATCCAGACTTCTTTTCCCAAGCCCATGCGTGATCAGTGCAACAGGAGATGGGGAGAGGGCAATTACTTCTGTCTAGGCTGATCCCAGAAAAAAAAAGCAGATCTTCTTAACTCTTTCCTCCAAGGAATCCCCAGGGCAAATAGAAGAAGCAGAACATGACCCCGGGGAGTCTGGGTGTGTGGCCTGAAGGCACCTACTTCGAGGAGAACTTTCTTTAAAGTATTTTGCTTTATCTCACTGTTTATTTATTCATGGCCTTAGTACACAACATGGAATACTAATTAATTGCCAAGTATTGTTTCACACAAGGATAGGCCCAGCCCTGCTGTTTTTGTTCTCAAGCAGAATGAACATTAAACAAATAAGCACATAAATCATAAGCACGCAAGTTATCAACAAGTTCATTTCTGGCTGTGCTAAGGGCTACGCAGGAAATCAATCAGGGAAGTCAAGTACAGTTGTCTCGTCTGTAAAACGAGATAATGATGGAGGTCTGCAATTCCAAAATCCTCACACTGAAAGCTGTGTCCTAACTCAGCTGATGCAAACATGACGTGATCTGAACTATGTAAAGGTGAATCTTGACCTGAACGGAATGAGCTAGCTGTTTCTTTGTTTTCTCTAATCCCACTTAAAGTGACAGTCCTGTGCTTCACCGAACCAACTGTTGTATGTTTGATTAGGGAATGCTGCCCCAGGCCCCAGGAGTATTACCTAATACGGGGTACACGCATCATATTACCTTCTAAAATGTGAAAAATTCTGAATCCCATAACACTCCTATTCCCAAAGTTTCAGGATAGGGATTGAGGACCTTTAGTACCACCTCCTGTGGTTGTCATGATGATTAAATGAGCTTACATATGTAAAGCACTGAAAGTGATGCCCAGCATATAGTAAGTGCTCCCTAAGTTAACAAATGTTACTGTCATTATCGCTATCGTTACATGGGAAGGCGAGATTTCGGTAAGTTGGCCAAAGAAAGCCTCTCTGAGGATGGGCCACTGAAGCAGACACCTAAAAGATGAGAATGACCTGGCTGTGGGAAGAGGAAGAAAATAATAATTTCAGGAATGGGGAACAGCAAGTACCAAGACTGGCTTAAATGCAGAACAGAAAACAAGTCAGATGTCTGGTGTGTGGTCAGAGAAGGGGAATGATAGTTCAAGGTCACAGAGGTGGGCTGGAGTCAGAACATTCATGATATAAGCAATGGTAAAGACTCTGAATTTCATTCCCTGTATAACAGGAATTCTCTTTAGTTGATCTGATTCATGTTTATAAAGAATGCTCTGCCCTGGCCGGTGTGGCTCAGTGGATTGAGCACCGAACTGCAAAGCAAAGGGTCACAGGTTTGATTCCCAGTCAGGGCACATGCCTGGGTTGTGGGCCAGGTCCCCAGTAGGAGGCACTCGAGAGGCAACCACATATTGATATTTCTCTCCCTCTCTTTCTCCATCCCTTCCCCTCTAAAAATAAAATCTTTTTTAAAAAAAAGAATGCTCCGATGCTGTTGGATGAATGAATTGTAGAGGGGAAGGAGATTCAGGGAGACGGACCAGTCTGGAGTCTAGTGTGGTAGTCCAGATGAGAGCTACTGGCTCATTGGAGTAGGGAGGTGGTAGTAGACAGGGAGAAAAGTGGACAGGTTCAAGAAAAAGTGTGGAAACTAGGGAGAAAAAGCACTCTCTAATTATTTTTTGTTATAATTTATAATGTGTCCATGTGTAGAGGCTAAAAATGCCAGCTTCTTTGTCTCAGATACGTTGCGGTCAGTGGTTTGCTGGCTCCAGGTCACACAGCCTTGCCAGAACAGTTGTGGACATCTCTTCCCAACTCTGTGTTCAGTACCTTCACACAGGGAGCTTGAAATGGCCATGGTGGGAGTATTTACAACATGGGAGTTGGCAAGCGCCACAGATCAGGACTTAACAAATCAAAGATTGGAGGTCGGGGAGGAAGAAAGCCACTTGTTAATCACTTCCCAGCACACCACTGTTATTGTTTTTATAACTCAACTTTCTTCATCTTAGAGCCTCCATTCCCACCAAACACAAAAAAATACTTCAACTAGGCAGATCCTGAAAAACTCAGTTTGATGACCATTGTCTCAATCACTTCATATTTGTAATTCAGTTAATTCAGGGATCTTCCCACTTCTTCCCAGGCTGTCATCTAAGGTTCGTGAGGATGGGATCAGAAGAGGCATCTGGTCCATCATTTTTTTTTTTATATCCATCTGGCCCTCTCTGTAATACCCCACATCCCTGATCCCAAATATCCCTCTTAGCACATTCCTTATCGCCTTCTGATGGTGGAGTTCATGAACCCATTATGTCTTCTGGCAGAAGCATAGCTGGTGTGGGATCTTATTATCAGGGACCATACACATAGCTTGCTCTACTTCTCTCCTTTCCCTCTTCTAAAGCCCTTCGTCATTCTTTTTTTTTTTTAAGATTATATTTATTTATTTTTAGAGAGGGGAAGGAAAGGAGAAAGAGAGGGAGAGAAACATCAATGTGTTGTTGCCTCTCAAGCGCCCCCCACTGGAGACCTGGCCTGCAACCCAGGCATGTGCCCTGACCGGGAATTGAACCAGCGACCCTTTGCTTTGCAGTTCAGCGCTCAATCCAGTGAGCCACACCAGCCAGGACGATAAAGAGAGAATCTTAAAAGCAGCAAGAGAAAGGCAGAGTGTTACCTACAAAGGAGTTCCAATAAGACTATCAGCTGATTTCTCAAAAGAAACTTTGCAGGCAAGAAGGGACTGGCAAGAATTATTCAAAGTGATGAAAAACAAGGACCTACAACCTAGATTACTCTATCCAGAAAAGCTATCATTTAGAATGGGAGGGCAGATAAAGTTCTTCCCAGACAAGGTAAAGCTAAAGGAGTTAATCATCACCAAGCCATTATTACATGAAATATTAAAGGGACTTATCTCAAAAAAAGAAGAAAATCAAAACTATGAACAGTAAAATGACAACAAACTCACAACTATCAACAACTGAATCTAAAAAATAAAAACAAACTAAGCAAACAACTAGAACAGGAACAGAATCACAGAAATGGACATCACATGGAGGGTTATCAATGGGGAGGGGAAAGGGGAGAATAGGGAGAAAAGTGCAGGGATTAAGAAGCATAATTGGTAGGAACAAAATAGATAGGGGGAGGTTAAGAATCGTATAGGAAATGGAGAAGCCAAAGAACTTACATGTACGACCCATGGACAGAAACTAAGGTGGGGGTACTGCTGGAGGGAAGGGGGTGCCAGGCAGAGGGGGGAAGGGGGAAAATTTGGGACAACTGTAATAGCATGATCAATAAAATACACTTAAAAAAAGAGTGCCAGGGAAGGTCAACTGGACTCAGTGAATGGTTTTAATGATGGGGAGAAAGAGACAGGGTGGTGAAAGAGAAAAATCACAGAACATTGTGCCTCTAATTCCAACAAACTTTAGGGATGTAAGGATGTGTGAAGAAGCTCTTTGAGACCCTTCTAAACCATCTCACATTAGAGGAAAAGAAAGCTAAGGGAAATGTCACTGATTGACCTCTTATTAGAGGAATCAAGGGAAGTAGGCAGGCAGTTTATAAGACATCACCATGACTGGCTGATTCGGTCAGTCAGGAGAACTGAACAACTGTTGAACGAGAGCCCTGTTGCAGACACACGGACTGGATCACTCCACAAATAAGCACCAGTTAAATGAAGACCAATGTTCTGATGTAAAATATCGATAGAAATCCTAAAGCTTCAGATCAAGTCCATGGTTCAACCACTCTCTAAGGCAGGGCAACTTCAAGGTACTATGGTGATTAGTAAAGTTCTTCTGTGCTTCCCATATTCCTTTTTAAGGTCTTTCTCCCCAGGGTCCAAGTGTCTCTTGTGTTAAACCCAAATGCCCAAGAAACACCATTGAGGCTAGTAGGTTCCCGTATATGCCAGTTTTCCTGAGAAAGTCTTAGTTTATGCCTATAGTTTTGGCATCATTATTTTTTAAAGATTTTATTTATTTATTTTTAGAGACAGGGGAAGGGAGGGAGAAAGAGAGGGAACAAAACATTGATGTGAGAGAAACATTGATTGATTACCTCTTATACGCTCCCTGATAGGGGACCAAGCCTGTAAACCAAACATGTGCCCTGTCCAGGATTTGAACCGGCAGCCTTTCACTTTGTGGGACTACTCTCAACCCACTGAGCCACACAGGTTAGGGCTGGCATAATTATTAACAGCTCCCCCTGCTTTCACTTGCATAAGTATCCATCCTGTTTAATCAGTTGGGGATCACCCAGGCAATGCCCTGACTCTCTACTCCTTTCCAAATTTATGTAATGTAAACTCAGTATGTGAGGAAATTTTCATCCCAGAACCACCTTGGAGATGATTTCCAAAAAAATCCAAGAGGAAAGCCAGCAGACAGAATGGCAGTGCCAAAATGCAGGAGTTGGATGGCCTTGGGCCAGATTAAGATACACACAGCTAATGTCACTGAGCTGTGTGTATCTTAATCTGTAAAAAATGAGGCTAATGGATCTCCTTTGTTTCCCTACTTAAAATATTAAGAGGCTAGAATGTTGTGAAAGACTCTTGTAATGTGTATCAGAGAAGGTTTAGCAAGCAAACGTCAGTCACACTAAAGTTCACGTGTTTTTCTTCCCAGCTGTATTTGTATTTTAACATTCCTTCACCTTTCAAATTTCAGACTTTGACAGCATTTAGATAACGATGAATAGGAAAATGCTCCTTCTACTACCTTAAGAGCCATGTAACTTAAAAGTTAAGAACCTAAAAGCTAAATATGTAACTAAATTATAATTAACCTCAGTGATTGACAAATACAGTCATGGGTGGAGGGTGCTATGTGGACAATTGAGAAAGTAGCTGAGTTTTTTATTTTAAAGTGTAGCAAACGGGGATTTTCAATTCCGATTCTTGTTATATTTTGGAAGGGTGATTTGTTCTTTCTTAAACTTTTAGGTGTTTCCAATGTGGACATTGAAGAGACCATTCCTTCTCCTTTTTAACATGATCCTAATTTCCAAACTTGGTGCTAGATGGTTTCCTAAAACTCTGCCCTGTGATGTCAGTCGGAATGATTCAAATGACCAAGTGATCGTAGACTGCACAGACAAGCATTTGACGGAGATCCCTGGAGGTATTCCCGCCAACACCACCAACCTCACTCTCACCATCAACCACATACCAGACATCTCTCCAGCTTCCTTCCATCAGCTAGACCAGCTGGTAGAGATTGATTTCAGATGCAACTGTATACCTATTCGACTGGGGCCAAAAGACAAAATTTGCAACAAAAGTCTGCAGATTAAACCTGGAAGCTTTCATGGACTGACTTATTTAAAATCCCTTTACCTGGATGGAAACCAGCTTCTAGAAATACCACAGGATCTTCCATCCAGCTTACAGCTGCTGAGCCTTGAAGCCAACCACATCTTCTCCATCAACACAAATAATCTAACAAAACTGGCCAATATAGAAAAACTCTACCTGGGCCAAAACTGCTATTATCGTAATCCCTGTAATGTTTCATTTTATATCGAGAAAGATGCTTTCCAAAAACTGCTGAACTTAAAACTGCTCTCCCTAAAAGATAACAATATTACAGCTGTTCCCACTACTTTGCCACCTACTTTAATAGAACTCGATCTTTACAACAACATGATTGCAGAAATCCAGCAAGATGATTTTAAGAACCTCAATCAACTGCAAATTCTTGACCTAAGTGGAAACTGCCCTCGTTGTTATAATGTCCCATTTCCTTGTACACCCTGCGAAAACAATTCTCCCCTACAGATCCATATAAATGCTTTTGATGCGTTGACAGAATTACAAGTTTTACGTCTACACAGTAACTCTCTCCAGTCTGTGCCCGAAAGGTGGTTTAAAAACCTGAACAAACTTAAGGAACTTGATCTTTCCCAAAACTTCTTGGCTAGAGAAATTGGGGAAGCCAAATTTTTGCATCATCTTCACAATCTTGTCCAATTGGATCTGTCTTTCAATTTTGAACTTCAGGTCTATCGTGCACAGATGAAACTATCAGATGCATTTTCGTCACTGAAACACCTGAGAGTTTTGCGGATCAAAGGATACGTCTTTAAGGAGCTGGAATTCTTGAACCTCTCCCCATTGCTTTCTCTTCCCAATCTGGAAGTTCTTGATCTCGGCACTAACTTTATTAAAATTGCTAACCTCAGCATATTTGAAAAATTCAAAACATTGAAAGTGATAGATCTTTCAGTGAATAAAATATCACCTTCAGGAGATTCAAGTGAAGTTGGCTCCTGTTCTAACACCAGAACTTCTGTAGGAGCTCATGGGTTCCAGTTCTTTGAAGCATTGCATTATTTCAGATATGATGAGTATGCAAGGAGTTGCAGATTCAAAAACAAAGAAACTCCTTCTTTCTTGAGTTTTAATGAAGAGTGTTACCAGTATGGGGAGACCTTGGACCTAAGTAGAAATAGTATATTTTTTATCAGGTCCTCTGATTTTCAGCACCTTTCTTTCCTCAAATGCCTAAACTTGTCAGGAAATAGCGTCAGCCAAGCTCTCAATGGCAGTGAATTTCAGCCTTTAGTGGAGTTGAAATATCTGGACTTCTCTAACAACCGGCTTGATTTACTCTACTCAACAGCATTTGAGGGCCTACGCAACCTGGAAGTTCTAGATATAAGTAGTAACAGCCATTATTTTCAATCAGAAGGAATTACTCACATGCTAAACTTCACCAAGAACCTCAAGTTTCTCAGGAAACTGATGATGAACAACAATGATATCTCTACCTCCACTAGCAGGACCATGGAGAGCAAATCTCTTAGAACTCTGGAATTCAGAGGAAATCATTTGGATATTTTATGGAGAGATGGGGATGACAGATACTTCAATTTCTTCAAGAATCTGACCAACTTACAGGAGTTAGACATCTCAGCAAATTCCCTTAGTTTCTTGCCTCCTGGAGCTTTTGATGGTATGCCTCCATATCTAAAGACTCTTGTTTTGGTCAAAAATGGGCTCAAGTCTTTCCATTGGGAGAAACTCCAATCTCTGAAGCATCTAGAAACTTTGGACCTCAGCCACAACCAGCTGAATATTATCCCTGAGAGATTATCCAACTGTTCCAGCAGCCTCAAGAAACTCATTCTTCACAATAATCAAATTAGGCGTCTGACAAAGTATTTTCTACAAGGTGCTTTCCAGTTGCGATATCTGGACCTCAGCTCAAATAAAATCCAGGTTATCCAAAAGACTAGCTTCCCAGAAAATGTCCTCAACAATCTGGAGATGTTGCTTTTGCATCATAATCGGTTTTTGTGCACATGTGATGCCGTGTGGTTTGTCTGGTGGGTTAACAATACAGAGGTGACTATCCCTAACTTGGCCACAGATGTGACTTGTGTGGGGCCAGGGGCACACAAGGGCCAAAGCGTGGTCTCTCTGGACCTGTATACCTGTGAGTTAGATCTGACTAACTTGATTCTGTTCTCTCTCTCCCTATCAGCAGCTCTCTTTCTAATGGTGGTTATGACAGCAAGCCACCTCTATTTCTGGGATGTGTGGTATAGTTACCATTTCTGCAAGGCCAAAATAAAGGGGTATCAACGTCTGATATCCCCTGACTCTTGCTATGATGCCTTTATTGTGTATGACACTAAAGACCCAGCAGTGACAGAGTGGGTTTTGGATGAGCTGGTGGCCAAATTGGAAGACCCAAGAGAGAAACATTTTAATTTATGTCTTGAGGAAAGGGACTGGTTACCAGGGCAGCCAGTTCTGGAAAACCTGTCCCAGAGCATACAGCTTAGCAAAAAGACGGTATTTGTGATGACCGACAAGTATGCAAAGACTGAGAATTTTAAGATAGCCTTTTACTTATCCCATCAGAGGCTCATGGATGAAAAAGTGGATGTAATTATCTTGATATTCCTTGAGAAGCCCCTTCAGAAGTCCAAGTTCCTCCAGCTCCGGAAGAGGCTCTGTGGGAGTTCTGTCCTTGAGTGGCCAACGAACCCACAGGCTCATGCGTACTTCTGGCAGTGTCTAAGAAATGCTCTGGCCACAGACAACCATGTGACCTACAGCCGGGTGTTCAAAGAGACAGTCTAGCTGTTCTTCCCAAAACGGGACTGCCTAACTTATGTAGGAGAAGCTTGGCTGCCTAGATTTTCTCAAAGATGTCTCTCCAAGAGTGGTTTTAAGTTCTCCGATACTTGGGATTGCCAACATCAGAAAGGCTTCCCAATATATGACAAGGGAATTGGAAAAATGGGATTTATATAATGCATTGAGTTGTCTTTCCTATCTCTCTGTGCTTCCTTTGGCACTTGAGTCTCCCCCTTCTGCTCCTGTAGGAAATCCTATTGGGAAAAGGAGGGCAAGGAGAGGAGTTAGGGCTCTGATTCCCTTGTAATTGTGCTTATTAAGTATACACACAGTCAGAAACTTAAGAACTATACTTCCACCCTTAAGGACTACTGGTATGTATGTAAATAGGGTTAGAAATGCTCGGAGTCTGTCTACATGACATCAAAATGTACCAGAGTGAGTTTAATGAAATAAAAACCCAATTAACTCCTCAACTGCTGACTTCAGTGTCATCGAGCGCCCGCTCTGTGCAGACCAAGTGCTGGTGCACGGCAGAAGGTTGCTGCCTGTCCAAATACCACTCGCTCTTCTCCCTTGGACCTGTTACTGGGTTCCATGGGGAATTAGTAAAAGGGATCTTTACCATTGCTGAGCATAGTCTATTTACACATGGGGAAAAAAATAAAGTCATCTGCTTTCATACAGAGTGATGCTCTTTACCGTTGATAATAATTTACCTGCTTAAATATTGTATGGACTTTTTTGTTTGCTCCCCCCAAAATTCATATGTTGAAGTCCTAACCTTCCATGGGATGGTGTTTGGAGTCGGGGCCTTTGGGAGTTGATGAGGTCCTGAAAGTGGAGTCTTCACGATGGGATGAGGGCCCTTATAAGAAGAAGCCAAAGAGCTAGCTCTCTGTCTTCCTACCATGTGCGGGGTACAAAGAGAACTCAACACAGTCTGCAATCCAGAAAAGAGGGTCTTCACCAGAACCAGACCACAGAGGCACTCTGATCTCAGACTTCCACCCCCAGAACTGTGAGAAATAAATGTTTGTTGTTTAAGCCACCCAGTCTGTGGTGTATTATTATAGCAGCCTGAGCTGACTGACACAAATACTTTTATCTGTATTGCAAAGTACTTTGTCCAAAGTAAAATCGCCTCATCCAGTCATCTTTCAAACTGCTTTGTTAACTAGTACCATATATTTATAAGTAATACTGCAACCTTGAACCATCAACATTAGATGGTTTGGGTGGTAAGCTTTAAAAGAGGACCCAAGAGTATGTATTTATAGTTATCAGGCAGGGATGACAACAATATGGCTTTCTTTAAATTTGGGGGGAGGAAAAAGTGATGTTTAAAGACCTTAACACTGAGAAAGCTTCAGTCTTGAACTTCAGCTTTACATCTCAAAAACAACAGAAAGGACCAAGACATTCCAAAAACACACATACTTTCAACTGGGTTGAAATTCACATGAGTTCATTGGTTGGAGATATTGTATTTTCCTCCTAGATGGAAATGCCAAAGGTTTAACTTTAAGTATGGTTGTAAATACATACTATATGAATTGTTTCCAAAGGACATGCAATCAATTACTAAGGGTCATGAATTTCCAAATTAATCTCTGGAATGAATAGAGAGATGGTTAAGTTGCCAGAGCCAACCATTTGACAGCTTCTGTAGTTATAGATGCTTTCTTTCTTCAGCAAAAACAAAGATAATGACATAGAAAATTGCCTTTTGGCCGTCATAAATCTTCTTCCTTTAAAACACATAAATACATGCAGTTTAACTATTTTAGCAATTTCTAAACCATAAGGGCCGAGGACAACTTAAACATCTTCTGAAATGCATCAAGAGGAAGGGAAACTGAAAATAACATGACTTGGAAGCCACAGTGGATTTTGACATGAGGTTATAAGTACGGTGGTTTGTTGTAAGAAACAACCAAAAGCACATGAACAGATGGTTTTAGTTTTAATTCCTTTGTAATCTTGACAAGTCACTCTTTTAACCTTCTGAGGACACTGTGGAGTTCTGTACGACAGGAGCCACTCTGAGATGGCTCAAATCAAAAGCCACCAACTCAGGCTACCAGGACAGTGTGACTGCCAGGTTACCTGCAAAGCTCTGAATGTCCTGCATCTCCACGGACTCACTTTTGCTTGCCTGTGCTCTGGAAGGGACTCCTTATTCTCCATAAATCCCACACCACCATCAAAGCTTGGCCGCCAGCCCCTTTCAACCCTGAACCTGGCCAGGGTGTGTCCTTCCTTTACAGACAGATGCTGTGCCTCAGCAAGACGTGGGCATTTTCAGGATCCAAGACAGGAGAGGCATTAGGCAGGGCAAATGTCATGGCTGATAAAAAGGCAAAGTACGTGTCTGCCATCTGTAGAGGAGAGGGAGGAGGAGCCCGATCATAGCCCTGTTGCTGAGTCAGTCTCCTTTGACCCCATCCTCATGCTTACTTTCAGCTCTATCTGTCTGAACACTCTTAGGTCTAGAATGATCTCTTAAATGTAGTCAGGGAACATAGAGTACGTGACTTGAGAACCCAGACATCTTGTTTCCCAGTCTCCAAATAAACTCTAATGGGGATAGCAAGTATACACACTGTTCATTTTTGTGAGGCTTCCCCCCAACCCCCATAAGACAGGCTCTTTATTTACCTCCTCCTTCTCATCCTAACCACGGAGAACCAGGTTGCATATCCTGCAAGGTATTTATGACCCAATTTTTAAACTGGGATGGGGGTAAGGTTCAATTTGTCCCCCACCTCTTCTGCGTGTGCTGAGAACACTGCTTATGGGGCAGATTTACTGTGGGAGGTCATCCCTCCTTGGAGCTTTGGGGTGCCAGGCCTCAGGTGTAGTTAGTAATGGGGCACACTGCCAGTTGTATCTGCTGGAAGATTGAGCCCTTGGCCTTAAGGAAACTGGGAATTACCCGTATCTTCTGAATACAAGTAGCAGTGTGGGAGGGAAATGACCAATGGACATGACTGAAGGAAACTTGGAAGGACATGTCCTTTGGACCAAAAATTAGTCCATGTGTCCATTTCACTGAATTAATGTAATGAAGGAGAACGTGAGACCAACCAGCCAACCAACTAACACAGTGAAGGGGAAGGGTTAAAAAGAGAGGGAAAAGTCTCCAACTCATGATGGGAGTATGTGGAAAAAGGCCTGGTGACATAGAGCCCATCCGTGCTGGTGACAATGAAATCACAATGGGACAGTTTCACATTGTTTTAGGTTTTTTACCTTTTCTATCTTGTTTGCCTCCCCCTCCTTCTCAGTTTCCTTTTTGGCTTTAGACACCGATGGTGAGTCTCATGTAATGCACCAGAATGAAGAGAAAGCTGTTGTCGCAGGTGGATTCTTCTGTTTGGAAGCAGTGGTTTTGTATGCACTTTGGTTTAAAACTGATCTCTTTCCCACACTCGCGGAGTAAATCCCCACCTGCTTCAAAGAGCATGACCTTCTATAATTGGCCCGGTGAAAACTTCCCCAGGTAGCTCCGGCTGGACTCTCTGCCACATTCAAGTTCATACGCTTTCTACTTCTCTCAACCTTTAAGCAGGTGAGTCAAGAAACTGGATAAGACCTGGTGGGCTGCCTCTAAGATTACCCTAATCTCAGTTTGAAATTAATTTCTAATATGTTTGCCATGACATTTTGTTGGTGGTATTTCTTTACATACTAGTATATATCTATATATCTATATTATAAAACATTATTCAATGTTTTAGAAGAGCCCAGAATGAAACTAACCAAGGAGGTTTGATTCGCAGTGTTTCACAACGAGCACCCTTCAGAAATAGTCTGGTAGGATCTGGAGGGAAGAAGGAAGTCACAGTGGCTCTGTGGAAGTTTTCAGACACCCCTAGAGCCCACCAGTGGGCAGGGTGAAATGGACAGTTGCTTCCACACACAGTAAATGGCTCTCAGTGTTATCCTGGCCTGCGGCAACCCCCAAGGCTAAGGCCAGACAGCAACAGCCAACTGGGATGCCACACTTGTCTTGTATGGTGCATGTCACTGCTTCAGTCCTCACTGGCTGAAGAGATGCAGTGAGTCGTGGATTCCAGGGCCTTTCTTAACAGTGAATTGTGTGAGTTGATGTCTCGGGCAGTGGAACTTTGTAGTAACATCTCCATGGACCCATATGCGAGGCTTGGAAGTTAGAAGCAGTGTGCAGCCCTGCAGTCACCCTGGAACGGTGAGTAATACTCCAGGGCCAGGGCCACATGGAGGCCCAGCAGGACTTTGTAACCAGCTGCTAGCCATTAAATAAAGACAGTTTACAGGGCCTATCTCTCCCTCCTAAGTCTGCATGTCCCATGATTTGTTGCCTTTTGATTGAAGCATCATAATTGAAATACCCAGTTAATTTATGACCTGCCGGGGGTTGTCTCAACACATTACTCTTTTCCATTAACACATCATGATGGATTAATCTGTGGGGTGATCAACTCTGCAGAACAAGCCCCCTATGTAGACAGAACCCAGGAAGCATGTTTCTGAATGGGGACGGTGGATTTTAAAATAATCACGCGTTTGGCTCCTACTCCCGGGGGCAGGCCACCAAAGGGAATGACGGGGCAAGGGGAGAGTGAGGAGGATGTTAGGAAGAAGGGTGTAAGATGAAGTCACTTGTACGTGGACAATGTTACTGAGCGGCGTGTGGTGGAGAAAGAGGAGGGAAGGAAGTCATGTTTATTAAGCAGCAAATGCAAATTAAGTGATTCATTTATTCCATGAAATCTTCACATTACCTCTGTGAGGCTGGTAGTAGGAGCTCCACCTTAAAGATGATGATGGGTCAACACAAAGTTGAAGGTGGCATCAGAGGGGTTAAGTCAAATGCCCAAAGTCACGGAGGAAGTAAAGAGCCCTACCCCAAACTGCCCCTGTTCTGTCCAACCAGTCCGATTGCTTCTCCAATTTGACTGGGAACCAGAATCACCTAGGGTGCTTGGAAACCATGTCGATTCCAGCACCACACACCAGACATCTGGCTCTCAGAGGCCCAGGAGTCTGCATTTCTGGAACTAACCCAGGTGCTTCTGAAGCAGATGGTCTACCCACCCGGGTTTGGGCAGCACCACGTCGTCCTTTGGGATACCAGAGACTAACAATACAGGGATCACTCCAGCTCGGAAAGCCTGGGCCCCTGGTGAGGCTCAACTTGTTCTTCTGTGTGGGACTCTCGGCGCTCTTAACTCACTGCCGGGGAATGGAGCTGTACTTCCACTCAAATTGCTTCCCACTTGGCACTTGTTTTGGAGGAATATAATTAATGATACAGAGCTGGCAGTTTTGTTCAGGGCTGAAAGGTAAAGACAGCTTGGACAAATACACTGGGCGGATTTAGGTAGAGACAGGGGCAGGTGGCCAACTGATTCACAGCCCCATAAGTCCTCCTTACAGTTATGGTTTAAAGGATGTCTTGAGTGTAATTTTCCTAGTGTCTGACTTAATTAGACACTGATTGTTGTTCTACGTGTGTGGGGGATAGTGCCACCTAGTGGAATGTTATGGATGTTGATGTTCAGATACCAAGACCCTTGGCTGGGGCTCCACCAAAGATGGAAGTGGGAAGAAAATATAACAGATATACTTATCTTTTAAAAAGAGTGATTTTGGCTCTTTTACCATATACCCAGTATATTAATACAGATATGTGCAGGGGTGTGTGTTAAATGTTGTTTACTGATGAGAGGACTATATAAAAGAAAGAGGTTGAAGACCATACACAATCAAATCTTTGTTTTGACCATTCATTTCCATTGCTTTTGCTTGGTGTCTCAAGAGGGGGCTGGCCTGGCAGGTGTAGATGAAAAACCTGAGTTAACCGAGTGAGCAGCCCTTTTTTCCCCATGACGTAATGACACGTTCCCTCCTTTCATAGAACATGGCCCCCAATGGTAAACTGATTTAAGCAGCAATGGAATCCCTCTCTCTTAGTATGTCTGTCTCTCTCCATCTCTGTCTCTCTCTCTCTTTCCTCTCTCTATCTTTGGCATGTCTGTCTCTATCATATTTCTGAATAATCTAACCATTAACCATTTGCTCCCACCACCCTTCTCCCACTCCAGCCCATAAATGGCATCTTGAAAGCCTGCTGTAACTCGGTAGTTTGAGGGTTAACAGTCCTTTTAATCCCACTTCAACCAAGTCACAGATGATGGAATGTTTATTTGCTGTTTTATATATATATATGTAATAGTCCACATACAGTGAATATTTTTCATCTTTTTCTTTTAGTATACAGTATGTGGGAATTTTCTTCTAGCAAGCATTTCTGCTTTGTATAAAGTTTTTGCTCAACATTTCATATGGTAAATTTATATATTATATTTAAAATAATTTTTTATTTAAAGGGTAATACTCAATTTGGTAGCCTTTCCATTCAGTCTCAATCACTGCTTGGTCTGCTCTTGTTTTCTTTGGATGTAAGCCCATCAAACTTTCCAGAAATGTCTCAGATACCCCGAGCTCATTTCTGTAGGCTTTTAAAAAATATATCATTTTTTATTTTCAATATCTTCTTGCTACCATGACAATGCTGACCACTTCCTGCTTAAAACTTCTGAGGGAAGTCCCTTTTTGTAGATCCAAGTTCCCATACATCTCCAGTTCTGCTTTTTCCTGTGATCCTGCAAGAAGATAATCCAAAAGTACGAAGTATTTTCAAATGTTGGTTTTCATGAAACTGTGTAATGGTTCTTAACCTGTAAGAATCAGAATTCACCTCTTTCTGTGCTTACGCCTTTCCTCTTATCCTGGTATTTCCACTACTCTGGGTATAACTGGTCTTCATTGTCATACAGGAGTTTACACTTTTCTCGATAGAGCCTGTTTTCATAAAAACTTCCTTTAAAAAGCTCTGTTTAGAAAGACCACATCAAGGTTTATATACAAGAGTGTAAAGTGCTTTCTTCTGAGAATGTGATGGGCAGGGTTTCTTTCCTTAAGGAAAGAAGGACAAGTCCCTATTCTTCTCCATTTCAGCAGTTGATGTCAAAATGTAAGGAGAAGAGAAATCTCCCTCTAAACTACCATTGTGAATCAGCAATAAATAAATACAATCTCAGTTAAAATACTAATAAATTCATCTGCAGAACATCATGCCTTCCTGGGTTCCTGGTGTGAGGGTGACTTCCTTTTAGAGCCTAGGAAACAAAACTTATAGATTTCCCACCCTTATGTATCTACCTTACAGAAGATAGTCCTTACTTTTAAGGGTATTAAAGACATCATTTCTAACACTCATCATTATTAATTAGTTTACATCATCTCCTTGAAGCATTTATAAGATAGTGTAGAATGTAGTTACAAAATTTGTAGTCTGCATTATGTAGATGTAGTATTTAGAAGCTATCAATTACATTCATTCATTCATTCATTCATTCATTCATTCATTTTATTCAGTCAGTTAATACATATTTATTGTGTACCCACCATGGACCAGGCATGGCGCTAGGGGCTAAGAAGACACTGGTTAAAAAAATAGAAATTCTTCCTGTTGTCCTTCCTAGAGCTTATTCAGAAACCCATTACTCAAATAACCACATTGAGGTAGACTCCAGTGCTTTGAAGGAAAAGAAGAGTGTCCTGTAAGATTATCTAATTCTCATTACAACTTGGGGAACTGAGTCGGATGGAGGAGGGGGAGACGTAGGCTGCCTAAGGAAGACCACTGGAGCTGAGATGTGAAAAATGAGTTAGCTGAACAAGAGGACAGTGAAAGAGGACCAGATCTGTGGGTGAGAGGTCATGACTATGGCTTAGTCATATTCAGTTTGGGAGGTTTCCAATACCTAAATGGGAGATGCTGACTAATTGGCCCTAAGTCTACCGAGCTCCAGGAAAAGAGCTAAGCCGGGGAGAGACGTACCGTATTTTTCGGACTATAAGACGCACTTTACCCCCAAATTGGGGAGGAAAATGGGGGTGTGTCTTATAGTCCGAATGTAGCTTACATTGACATTGGTGAAATATTATGTTATTTATGTTATTAAATATGTTACCACATCTTTTGCTTCAAAGTTGTTTTTCCTATTTTCCTCCTCTAAAACCTAGGTGCGTGTTATGGTCCAGAAAATACAGTAGTTAAGTCTCCTGTGGCGATGACAATAATGGACACCTCAGGCAGAGACAATGCAGCCTAGGGCTTTGCTACTCAAACCGTTGTCCCTGGACCAGTAACATCGGCATCTCTTGGGACTTCATTAGACTTGGGCAATCTCGGGCCCCACTTCACACCTGCTAAATCAAAATCTAAATTTAAAATGAGACCCAGGTGTTTCCCAGGCATGTTACAATTTGAGAAGCACTGCCCTACAATAGAATTTCCCAACCTCAGCGCTATTGACTTCTGAGGGCAGAAAATTCTTTGTCGGGCCTGGCACTGGGATAGTGTGGGGGAGGGCTGTCCTGTACATCCAAGGATGTTTAGCTGCATCCCTGGCCTCTAACCACTAGATGCTAGGAGCAACCTCCCCCCCAAAGTGTGACAACCAAAACACATCCTAAATGTCCTTTGGCAGACAAAATACATTGCCTCCTAGATGAGAACCATTGACCTGGGGGCAGGAGCTGGATAAAAAGGAAAGATGATGGGAATTGAGCTTTGAATCCTTCCAACCTTTCAGAGCTGGTAGAACAGGAGCCTGAAAAGGGAAATCACAAGGAGAAAGAGAGAAAGAAGCAAACCCTGGAGAGCAGTGTCCAAGAGACCCAGGAAGCCAGGCTGATGAGGACACTGTCACATGCTGCTGAGATGAAGATGAAGATGAGGATTGCAAAGTACCTGTTTGATTTAGATGTGGAAGTTACTGGTGAGCTGAGAATAAACTCTGTTGGCAGAGAGGAAAGGCTCAATTCAGATCGGAAGAGGTGAGGAAGTGCAGAAACCGAGACAGTGTGTAGAGTTCTTGTTACTCCGTGTGGCCCACAGACCAGCAGCATCAGCACCCTCTGGGAGCTTGTTAGAGATGTGGCTTAGTTGATTGAGCACTGGCCTGCAAACCAAAGGGTCGCTGGTTCAATTCCCAGTCAGGGCGCATGCCTGGGTTGCAGCCCAGGTCCCCAGTGGGGAGCGTGCGAGAGGCAACCACACATTGATGTTTCTCTCCTTCCCTTCCCTTCTCTAAAAATGGATGAATAAAATCTTAAAAATGTCTTTCTTTAAAGAAAAGAAAAGAGCAGAATCTCGGTCCTACCCTGCTGAATTACAATCTATATTTGTATAAGAGCACTGCATTCCCAGGTGAGTTCCATGCACTTTAAGATCTGAGAAACATTGCTAGAAGGTAAGTCTTTAAACCAGTTTGGTAGTGGAGGAGTAGAAACTTACATTGTGTAATTGTATACACAACTGATTTGCTACACGTGACTGCCTTAAATATATTTACCTTCTATAAATAGATTTAAAAGAATCAGTTGAGCATTGTGGATATTTAAACAGGAAAACATGCAATTTATAAACTCAAAAATCAGAACTCAGTTGCACTCCTATTTTCAAGACACTTGATAGATTCAAAATTTCACAATTTTATTAAAGTCTCAAATACAATTGCTACTTTATACTTTTATCCAGGCAGTTAGTGCCCATGAGCAGATGAAAATGTTCACCATTAATTGGCTTGCATAAAAGAAGAATAGTTAGTATAGTTTAGTGTAAACAGAAAGACAGAATCGTACTGTTTATATTCATTCTTTTTATGCCAGTGGACATATATTACCCAACTACTGATTTTCATCACCCCAGCTTTGCTGATGTATAACTGACAAAAACTGTATGTATTTACAACATGATGGCTTGATGTACAATCTGTACACATTGTGAAATGATTACCACAATCAAGTTCATTAACACATGCATCATCTAACATAGTTAGCATACATTTTTTGGTGTGGCAAGAACTACCTTAGCAGATTTCAAGTATACAATACAGTATTTTGACCTATACTCACCATGTTTTAGTTGTATATTAGATCCTCAGAATTTATTCATCTTCTAACCGAAAGTTTGTACCCTTTGACTGACAGCTTTCCATTTTCCCCACCCCCTCTCCCCCAGTACCTAGTAACAACCACTCTGCTTTCTGCTTCTGTGAGTTTGACTTTTAGATCGCACGTGTAAGTGAGATCGTACAGTCTTTCCCTTTCTCGGCGTATTTCACTCAGCGCAATACCCTCCAGGTTCGTCCATACTGTTGCAAGTGGCAGGATTTCCTTTTTATGATTGGATAATATTCCATTGTATATATACTACATTTTCTTTATTCATTCATCCATTAATAAACACTTAGGTTGTTTTCATATACCTTGGCTATTGTGAATAATGGACAATAAACCAGGAGCGCAGATCTCTCTACAAGATACTGATTTCATTTCTTCAGATATGTAACTCGTAGTGAGAATGCTGGATCATACGGTAGTTCTATGTTTAATTTTTTGAGGACCCCCCGTACTGTTTTCCTTAATGTCTATACCAATTGACATTCCCACCAACAAGGCAGGAGAATTCCTCTTGCTCCACACCCTGGCCTATACTTGCTATCTCTTATCTTTTTGATAATGGCCATCCTAACAGGTATGAGGTGATGTCTCATTGTGCTTTTGAGTTGCATTTCTCTGATGATTAGCAATGTTTAGCGCCTTTTCATATATTTGTTGGCCATTTGTATGTCTTCTTTGGAAAAATGTCTATTCGGTTCTTATGCCCATTTCTTTTTGGGGGGTGCGATTGAGCTGTATGAGTTCCTTATATATTTTGGATATTAGCTCCTAATCAGATATAAGGCTTGCAAATGTTTTTCCCATTCTATGTGTTGCCTTTACATTTTGCTGATGGTTTCCTTTGCTCTGCAGAAGATTTTTTAGTGAGATGTAGTCCCACTTGTTTATTTTTGCTTTTGTTGCTTGTGCTTTTGGTATCATTCCCCCCATCCCCCCAAAAATCATTGCCAGGATCAATATGAATGAGCTTTTCCCCTGTTTTCTTCAAGGAGTTCTATGGTTTCAGGTCCTACATTTAAGTCTTTAATCCATGCAAACACACAGGTGAGAGAAATCCCTGTCCCATCTACACCAAGGGTTGCAACCAGAGAGATTCTCTGGCTGTGGATAATACCAGGATATCCCAGAAGGGAAAATATATTTATTGTGAGACAGCCCCAGAGATTCATAGATCAACTCCCCCACCTGTTACAATGCTTCTTAACCTTGGTTGCACCTTGTAATTACCTGGCGAGCTTTAAAAATCCCCATGCCTGGGCCCCACTCATGCAGATTCTAACGTAATTGGCCTGGGATATACCGGTATGTAGCCTGGGCTTTTGGATTTTTAAAGCTCACAGGTACTTCCAATACGCTGGTGAAGTTGAGAACTCGAGCTCTGCTGAGTGATTTTCAGACTTCATTGGTTCACTGGCCCTGCCCTGAGCTCCTGGGTCAATATATTTGAGGCCTGACAGCTGCATTTTAAATGAGAACCAGATGATCCCTATGCAAGTGATCTAAAGGCAACCTTTGCAAAACCCTGCCCTAGACACAGTGTATGTTTACAATGTTAGGTGCTGAGTTGACGCTAGCAGGCAGAGTAATCTTTGAAATGTCATCTCTTTGCCTTTTCCTTTGCTTGCATTCAAACCGACCTCAAGCTCTGTGCACATTGCTTCGGGGGACACACGCAGGGTAAGTTGTTTGGATTCTGTCTTTGAAGGCCTAATGGGATCAGGGTGTGGCAGGGTGGGGGTAAAGCTACTGAAGGACTCCTGGGTCTCCGGGGATGCTGAAAGGAGAAAGCTACGCCTCCACCCCTTTTGGAGAGAGAAGCAGAGAGGGAAGGGAGGAAAGGCAATAGGAGGATTGGAGAGGTCTGTTGGTTCTGAGCAAAGAGGGAGCAACCAAGTTTAAGTGGAAAATGATTAAGAAACCGATTGCGCATGCACGCGTGCACTCACCGCCCTGGTGTACCAGCACATCAAACCCAGAAACTGTGCGCAGCCCGGGGCAGGCGAGGACCCCAGTTCCCCGAGGGAAGCTTCGGGAGAGTCAGGTAAGAGAAAAGCTCAAAGACATTGCAGTTGGTAGATTGAGGGTCATACCAAGGACATCAGATACGTGTTGAGCTATTTGAACATTTCCCACGTGACTATTTCTTATGTAATCTGATTTTGTCTTGTTTTCTCAAAATCTAACTTGGTAACTGGATATAGGCTATGCATTGGGAAGTCGGAGCTTTATTTCATGTCATTTGTAATTTTACGAAATTGACCCTTCTCTAGCTCATTTAGTTAACATTATCTATTCTCAAATGGGGGAGTAAAACCCTATTGTTTTAAGATGTTTGCTTTCCTTAAATCTTATACACTTTGAAATCCATAGGGCAAATTATGAGAAAAATTGTTTTTATTTGGAAACTTGGGTTGTCTTGATTGAAGCTGCCCACAAACCAGGAACAAAGCTTGTATACATGTGTATATTTTTTGAACTTTTACAGCAATTTAAAGTATTATGCTCATTTTATCCTTTACATTATCACACAATTACCTGCCTGCCTGTTCAGAAAGTCCCATATACTGGATAGGGAGCGCCACCTGGTGGCAGAATGGTTATTGACGCCTTTGCCGTTGGCTGGATCTTCCAGCAGTCATTTGTGACCCTAAAGGCATTCTTTAAAGTTTAAAAAAAAATTATTGATTTTAGAGAGACAGAGAAACATCAATCTCTTGTTCCACATATTTATGCATTCATTTGTTGATTCTTGTATGTGCCTAACCGATTATGCAACCCACAACCTTGGCTTGTCGGGACGATGCTCTAACCAGCTGAGGTACTCAGCCAGGGTCAGAAGGCGTTTGTCAGAAGGCGTGTGTGAAGTCCTTTGTGGTGCAGGTGCAGAGAGGAAGAAACAAACCTGCTTCTCTCCAACTCTAAAAGCACCATTTTGAGAGATACTGAGATTGGGAAAGGAGGTTTAGAAGGAAAGAAGAATAGTGTGTTGAGGTGACGGGAGGGAAGAGGGACACTTGGGATTGTGGGGAATCAAATGAAGACCTCATGGAGTCTGCTCCCAGCCCTGGGCGTCAGACCTCTCAGGTTGTTCTCATGCTTTCAGCGCGCTTTCATGTATTTGAATTAAGTGGGTGTCCCCCAAATCTTTCTGCACATTTTCAGCCTCTGGCATTGACAACCCCACCCTCCCCCAGATGCTTTCCCTCCACCCTGGCCCGTACCTAACCTCACCTGCTACAATACAACGAATAGGGCATGTCTTCAGATCCCCTCCCCTCAACAGCAAAATAGGTTTTTAAAAAAATTTTTTAGAAGATTTTATTTATTTATTTTTAGAGAGGGGAAAGGAGGGAAAGAAGGAGAGAAACATCAATGTGTGGTTGCTTCTCATGCGCCCCCTACCAGGGACCTGGCCCACAACCCAGGCATGTGCCCTGACTGGGAATCGAACCAGTGACCTTTTGATTTGCAGGCCAGCGCTCAATCCACTGAGCCACACCAGCCAGGGCTCATCTCTTACTTCCGTTTAACTTCTTATGACCTAGCTTTGGATTCCGTAACACCGTCAAAACTACCCTCCTGATTGTCACCAGTCACCTTGTCTTTGCCAAATTAAGTGACTTTTGGTCAGTCCCTGGGATCCTTTGGTTGTTGGAATGTTGGACTGTGGTAAGAGCACAGCTCTGAACCAGGGTAACCTGCCTGTTTTAACCTCTTTGTGCTTTAGTTTCCTCCCTGAAAACAATGGGAACCATCATAGTCCCTACATCATAGGGTTCCTGGGAGAGGTAAATAAGTTAATACAGGAAAATGCCTGGGACAGAGTAAGTTAGCTCCATTTTAAGGATCAGCTATGGCCATGCAATGCTTCCTTCCTTCTCCTGCTCTTCTCCCTTCTCTGTTTACCTCTCCTTCCCTTTACTCCAAAACATTTACCCTAGCGCACAGCCACTGGGCTGGGAGCGTGGAGATAAAATGATACAGTGCCTGCCCTCAGGGAGCGCCCAATCCAGAGTGGGGCACAGGGTAGTTACAATGAATGATTAGAGTTTTGAAAAAGGGGCCCAGAGGATGGCTCGGCCCTTTGGCAGTGCAGAACATGGGGCCCCACCGAGCCAGGAGAGGAAACTGATTCAGGCCCAACATTTCAGACTTGACAACATCCAAACAGGGGCCTGCAGGCATCGCAGAAGGTGGTCCCATTTTGGTGGAGGGGAGAGATGGGGACAAAGCGAGTGGGTGCCCAGAGGCGCGTGTGAGTGGGACGTGGAAGGGGAAATTCGAGCGGCTTTTCAAGACTGGAGTGTTGGGTCAGAAGGGGGACAGCTCATGAGAAAGTGTCTTGTTTGTAATCCCAAGAAAGTTATGCTTTATCCTGAAGGCAATGGAAAATCCTCTGAAGAACTTTTGTAAAGGGTTGGGGGTGGGCAGTGGTGAGGTTTTGAGAGCTGCGTTCTAGAAAAACCAGCCTTTCCCCCTAATCTTTGCCATATATACCGTTCAGTGCTGACTCGCCCCTTCCTCGGATTACTCTACCTCTGGCTCCTTGGACAGCTCCATTTCCATCATCTTCACTCAACAGTGAATTTTCACGGAGCCCTTACTGTAGGCCAGGCCCTGTGCAAGGAATCACCTCACAAAATTCAGCTTTGTGTACCCAGTGCACTCGAAGGCCAAAATGGTGAGACATCAGTGCTTGGAGACAGAAAAAGGTTAATTTGATTTGGGTGGGAGAGTGAGACTCTCAAATTTGGGTCTCTCAAAAAGCAGGAGAAGGGAATTTTTGTGGCTAGAGGGTCAGGAGGGGGAGTTCCAGGGAGCTGAGAGAGACAGCTGCGTTTCTTTAGTCACAGCAAAGGCTTTTTTGAATGGGAGTCCTGGTGGCCCCGGAGTCATCTCCTCCTGCCTGGCAAAGAAACAGCCCATCAGCAACACGGAATTCTATCGTGGGAACAAGGGGCGCTGGGTGGAAGAACCAAGATTCTGCAAAATATCTCATAATTGTGCGTCAATGACGTTATCTTTAAAGCCAAAAGCAGAAACTAGAAATCTTCACTATCATCACTATTTAAGCTATCCTTGTTTTGTGCTTCACTGGCTATAGTTTTCTATCATCTCAGGCAAAGTTTACTGTGAAACATTTCTCCTGCAACTCGCTTTACAGAACACGAGGAACGTACTTCCTTAATCTTCGACTGTAAGCTACGTGACAACCACAGCAACTGAAACATCCAGTTAAAGCCTATACCCATGTCCTCGTCAAGAATTAAATCATTTCATTCTAGCCACCCAAAACACTAGGACATTAAAATCCGGAGGGGCTCAGCTATAAGAACTCTTCAGAAATGTCCCCGCCCTCCGCCTTTGCTCCTCCCAGGAAAAAGCTTAGTTCATCTCTCTTTTTATTTTAAGGAAGAACATTCACATGTTATTTTATATACATTTGCAAATAGATGCAAATTGGGAGAGTCTTAACCTTTCTTGGTTTACACGCTCATTTATTTTTAATTTTTCAATAAACGTTTTCTTTTAAAGACAGAACAGAGTTCCTGTATACCCCACACCCAGTGTCCCCTACTATTAACCCTTTATATTACTGTGATACATTTGTCACGACTGATAAACCAACACAGCTACATTATTATTAAACTCCGTACTTCATTCGATTTTCATTCGTTTTTCTTCACTGTTCCAAATATCACATTACATTTAGTTGTCACGTCTCCTTAGGCCCTAATAAACTGTGACAGTTGCTCAGATTGGCCTTGCCTTTGAGGACCTTGCCAGTTTTGAGGGGCACTGGTCAGCTCTTTCGTAGTGGGCCTCTCAATTTGGGTTTGTTTTTTTTTTTGTAATTTCGTTACCCTGAGACTGTGCTTATGAGTTGTGAGGAGCAAGCCCCACAGAGGTGAAGTGTCATTCTTGACACATCATATCAGGGGTGCCTGTTAGCAGCACATCTGCTTTATATTCATCCGTCGGTGGCTATATTAAGCTAAATCCGGGTTTATATTGATGTCTCCAGCTCCAGCGCAGTGCCACGTGGTTTATTCTAGCCTTCCCCCTTGTATGAGCTCGATTTTTGACCAAGCCCTGCTGTGCTTTTATAAAGACTTCCTCTTCCCCCCAGGTCTTTACCCACTGTAAAAACATTTCCTTCTGACTGTAGGCGCAATGGAACAATCACACAGGATGGTCTTGCTTTATCAACCAACTCCTTCAACCGTGGCCTGTTAGTTCACACTGCCATCCACTGTCCCCTCCACCTGACTCTGAAATCCTCTCAGTGTCTCAGCCAGTTTTCACTCTCTTCTCTGAAGCATTTCTCTCCCTGATATGCTGGGGCTCAGAGCAAACCAGGGCTGCTGTCTCTGGCCCTCTTTGCCTGAAAGTTCTAAATGGGAGAGGGGCATGAGAACCATAGAAATTAACTTAGGTCAAACAAAGCGAAGTCAGGGGTTGGAATGTGCTGCTTGACAGGCAACTCAGCTGACGGGAGATGCAAGCGGACCAATAGGAAGGAGCCTGCAGACAAAGAAAATTCCTGCAAGTAGCTATTCCTGATTAACAGCCACTCACCCATTATCTTATCATTTACCCACACCATGAAGGGAAAACAGACCACAAAATATGTGTTGTAAGGGTTAAAGTTAATCCCAATGTTTTTTCCACTCTCTGTTTTCCCAGAGCAGCCATTTTCCCTAGGTACTGAGAAGAGATATAAGCTCACGTTCTAGAGACGGCTGGGTTGTCTCTTCCTTCTTTTGTGAGGGGAGTCCTCTATTGCCTCTGGAGTGGCTTTTCTTGCTTGTTCCCTCTTCTCAGTAAAACCTGCTTTTCTACTGTAACCTCTTGTCTAGGTCTCGTCTGAAGTGCTTTCCTGTGCAAAGCCAGGGACCCTCTTGGCTCGGGGTTTGGGTCTGCACGAGGGCCTCGCCTCTCCAGCATCAGTTCTACATTGCTGTCACGCCTTGGCAGTGAGGAAAATTCTAGACACGGCCCCTTATCACAGTTTCAGATGGGATATGAGGAGCACTCCTGATTCCCAAAACACGTCTGAGGGTTCTAAGTTTTTCCTCTGCCCCTGAATTTCCCACAGTCCAACCCAACTGGCATCTCTCTGTCACACTCGTCTCTGGCCATCTTATCTTCTCCGAGCTGAAATACAATCTTGTCCAAGGGAAGGGAATACTGTTTTATGTGTTGTTTCATGTTTTTCATACATCTACAGCTGGGCTACAGCTTTTGAAAGCGCTCCTCTTTTTGTTTTTAGGGAGAGGGAGGGGTGGGAGAAACACAGGGAGAGGAGCATTGATGTACAACAGAAACATGGACCAGTTGCCACTCGCCACGCCCAGCCGGGGACCTGGCCCACGGGCCAGGCATGTGCCCTGACCAGAAATCGAGCCAGCGAACTTTAAGTCTGTGGGACTGACACGCAACCCATTGAGCCACAGCAGTCAGGGCAGAGCAGCGTCAGCATATATGCGGTCCATCGGTGAACAGATGCACTTAAGGATTATGATCAAATTTTAACAAAACAGGTGGGGAGTAAGAATAAAGGGTCGATGGGAGCCAGAAAACACACCCTCATCCTTGTCTCAAAATGCTGATCAAATGCTCCATACTGTTTGGCTTTTCACCTAGGGCATCTGTGAAGGGAGAAGCTGAGAGAACACAAGAGCGGAAGTGCGGTACTGCGCTCTGCTACTTCTACCACTATTGCACTCTTGACCTTTGGCTTCAGTTCCCTCATCCAGGAAATTACAGGGCACTGCCCACTCTACAGTACTCTGATTTTCTGTCTTTTTTTGGGGGGGAGGGTAGTATCTTGGCTAACTGACTTCAGGAAACAGGAATGGGTTGTAACTGATGGAAAGACCCGGGTTTTCACATAATTGCTTGCAACTTGGGACTGACTCAAAAAGGGAATTTGCAGAGAGCTGTAGGAACCTTGCCTTGCCCCTGTATCTGTGTACTTAGACATGCCGATGGAAGGATATGGTCCCATTCATCACAATGAAATGACCTTCTGTTTAGTTTAGCTGGGCCCCTATGTACAGTTGCACAGGTTGGCTACAGCCAAAGGTTAGTTGGCCATATGGCCAAGTGAGGCTGTAATCCTTCCCTCCCTTCTCTTAGCTAGCTCTGTGCTCTGATTTGGGGCTACTCAGTCCACAGGAAGAGTGCCTTTAATGAACTTGTTCAACCAGAGGGCCACCATTTTTCCAACATGTACTGAAGTGTTGTGCAGACTAGCACTTGAAGCTTTTGTGTGAAATGAGAAATAATAGGACAAATGGAGAAGAACCAGTTGCTGTTGGGAATGAGCATCATGGGGTAGGTGTGAGGCAGGGTGAGCGCTAAGACAGAGAGGGTTGAGGCAGACTGGGTTAAGGCACCCAGCATGAGGGAGGAAGGAGAGGTGGGAAGGAGGACCATGAGACCCAATACCTGCTACATGTGGCCTGCAGCCCATCTCACCTGTGTCTGTGCTGACCAGGGAAGGGCAGCTTGTTGTCCCCTCAAGAGCTCCGTACCACAACTGAAAACCAAGGTGTGCTCCCATCAGATCTGGCCTCGTGTCAGGGAATCCTCTTATATATTTCTTTGTCCAATGTTCATCCAAATCCTTTGCTTCAAAAATGTTTCTTTTTGCCCTGGCTGGTGTGGCTCAGTGGATTGAGTTCTGGTCTGTGAACCAAAGGGTTGCCAGTTCCATTCCCAGTTGGGACAAATGCCTGGGTTGAGGGCCAGGTCCCTAATAGGGGACACGTGAGAGGTAACCACACATGGATGTTTCTCTCCCTCTCTTTCTCCTTCCCTTCTTCCCCTCTCTCTAAAAATAAATAAATAAAATCTTTTAAAAAATGTTTCTTTTACATGACTCCTTTCACTTTAGCCTTTTCCATATTTAATGTTGATTTCTTTTTGGGGGATAAACAACTGGTTCCTGGCAGCTGGTATTGTCCTAGGTCCTGAGGCATCTCCAGGGCTCCATGGTATTTCCATACGTGGCACTTTTTGCCACAGTCTTGATGGGGAGGAGCCATCTGCTGCCCCGTCAGTGCTCTGGTGCCCATCAACACCACAGCAAAGGGTTGCGGCCAGCATCCTGAGTGCTTCTCCCGGCCTACCATGGGCAACAGCTGATAGATGAATGAATCATCTCACAGCAACAATATTACGAGGAACGATAACACTAGGTCTACTTGTGGAGTGCTTACTCTGTGCTGGCGTCTGTTCTGAGGCTTCCACACGCATGAACACGGGTGATCCTCAAAGCTACCATAGGAGGATGGTTGGGTTATTGCTCTCCCCATTGGAGACGAGGAAACTGGGGCTCGGAGAGGCTCATGTGCTACAGCTGGGGATTGTGGTTCTGGGCCATCCACGCTGCCTCGTAGGCTTGCCTGGCAGGGGCACGTAATGACAGATCATCTCCATTGTGAAATAAAGGTCTCTGTCAGTGTGGATGGGAAGGGGAAGAACAAAAATGGAGACTCCCAGGAGCTTTGTGTCCTCCCAGGGCAGGACACACAGAGCAGACGTGGCCCCGAGAGCCAGTTTCTGGGCTCAGGCAGAGGGCTGGGTCCTCTGGCCACTTTCCTTGGGTGACTAAACTCCTGATTTGCCATGACTGTCCTGTCTTGCCCTGGTGTGGATTCCATTTTCTTTTTCATCTTTTATGGTTACCGGTTGTGTGGGAAAACCTGGGAAGGCTCATTTGATTTGAATCTCTAGCTAATTTTGATGAGCGTGCCAGGCATAGGCAGTAGATGGTTTGTAAGTATAACCCTACTGTGTGCCATGCTTTATGAAATCCCAATTAACTGGCCTATAATTGGATGGCACATTGTGTCCCAGAAGCCAGGGCATGCGTATCTGGCTTCTCTAGAAAGGCTGACAAATGCTCCAGCCTGAAGGGGTCTTCTCAGTACAGACTGCCAGTCATTTTTACTTACCTTTTGTTTTTATTGTATTTTCCCATTACCATTTGGTCCCCTTATACTCCCCTCCCCCACCCCCACCCCCAATCACCACACTGTTGTCCGTATCCATGAGTCCTTTTTCCTTTTTGCTCGATCCCGCCACCCCCCAACCCCCCTCAGCCGTCAGCCTGGTCTGTATCTATAAGTCTGTTGCTATTTTGCTTGTTAGTTCAATTTGTTCATTAGATTCCACATATGAGTCAGATCATAAGGTATTGTCTTTCTCTGACTGGCTTATTTCACTGAGTGTAATGTTCTCCAGGTCCATCCATGGCCCGTGGCTTCATCAGCTCACCAATACCCTTCATGATAACAAGCTTGAAGACCTCATCTGGGCCACCCAGTCTCTTGGTTTCCCTTGAAACATTTGCTCACAAATAAAGTTAGTGTTGTTACCATCTGATTGATAGCAAATGTTCCTCTGTCAAAGTTCTTCACCCCCGGGCCAGACTTGGCTCACAAGCTATAGTTTGCTGACCTCTCTTCTAGGTTAAACCTTTGAGACAGAGCTTACAATCCAATTCACTTATCAGGCCAAATCAGGAAATTAAATTTCCCGGCCTCATGAATGAATTCTCATGGTCATCCACGCACTCACTCATTCATTCAATGAACAGTTATGGAGCTCCTGTTCTACTGTGTGCCACATGCTGGCTGACTGCAGAGACACCCAGGAGAAAGATGGCCTCTCTGTGGCCACAGCCTGGTGGAGAACCCACACCCACGTTGCTCATGCTGTCCTGGAAATGTGTGGAACAAAGATGAAGCAACACAAATGATATTTACATCTGTAAATTATATAACAAAAGGTGAATTTGGGTAATCCTAAATTGAGTACAAATTTATGGCAAACTTTTAAAAAAATACCCTAGAGTTTTCTAAGTAAAAAGAAAAATCTCTCCATCTCTCTCTCTCATTTTCCCCCAATCCTGCTCTCCAGAACTAAATGGTGTTAACGGTTTGGCGAGAACCCTCCCAGCTACCCCTCCCCCACCTACACACACAGACACAGAAACTCACAAAAATACACTGGATATGTCTGGCTTGGGCTATATTTAAATCATTTTATAAATGACTCCCCAATTTCAGTTTTGAAATTTTAAAGCACGGTCAATAAATGATTTGGCAACAGTTAAGAAATCACAAGTTCCCTTCTTCGCACATAAACTTCTGCAAACCACATGCTAGGTTTCACTGATGGTAAAGCCAACACTTTCAGGAAGTTAGTCAGTTTCTCTTCTCTGCGCGCACCTGCTGCACAGAGGGTACCACTCTGCAGTGCTGCGTGCGGGCTATGGACTGAGAACTTACAAGGGCTGGCAACAGAAAAGCGGTAAGCTACTTCTATTCCTTTAACAAAGCTTTCCAACAAAATGTGTGATTTCTGACCCTGAAGAATGGTTTGGTGGGCAAATAGTATGAAGAGAAAGTGATGAATGAGCAAATATGCATTAAAAGCTTTAGTATTGAGCCCTGACCAGTGTGGCTCAGTGGGTTGGGTGTCATCCCACAAAGCGAAAGGTTATGGGTTCTATTCCTGTTCAGGAAACATGCCTGGGTTGCAGCTTTGGTCCCGGTCAGGGCGCGTACGAGAGGCAACTGATCGATGTTTCTCTCCCATATCAATGTTTCTCTCTACCTCTCTTTCTCCCTCCCCTCCACTCTCTCTAAAATAAATAAATAATTTTGAAAAAGGTTTACTGTTGAAACAACTCTAAATATAGCAAAGTGTCCTGCTATACAGAAAATTTTAAAAATCAAATGCACTGGTCTTATTAGTTTGGACAAAAGGGAAGCCAATTCCAACTTTGGAATCGAACTGGAACATTACTCTCTGGTCCTGCCAGAAACAGTGTCCTCTTCTAGAACCAAAGGGTTGGAGTGAAGTGGGTAGGGAGGTGTTTCTCCTTCGCTACTTCTGCAGAAAAGGTCAAACTCTGTTCCCTCACATGCACAAGTAACTTACTACTGCCTAGGCAAAGCCTGAAATTAACATTACTAAGAGGAGCTTAATGTTCAACATTAATTGCTACTTTTCTTGTTCGGAGAGTTTAAGGAACACATTACCATTTCTCCAATGGTATTCTCCAGTGTCTAGGCATAGCAGGAGGTCAGTTTTTGTTATTGTCAAGAACTGCCAGATTGAAAAACAAACTTTATAATTTGTAAAAATATGTCTTCTGGAAAATCCAATGAGGTCTAAGAACAACGGAAAAGTCTGACTTCAAGAGAAGCTCATCCAAAATTTACCCTATTTTTCTCCACACTCATTGAGTGCTCATTAAAGATCTTGGAGTCATTTTCTAGCACCATTTAATGTATATGTAAGTTTTAAGTTAATTTTTGCATCCTTTTAATGCCCAGTATAGATCTTGAAAGTAAATTAATTGTGCACTGAAATTTTATAGTGCTCCGCAAAATGACTGCAATGGCTCATGAAGAATTGAGGCAACAGGACCAATGGCATGCATGGAATGGCAATTAAAGTTACTTTCTACTTGATGTTTATAAACTGCCTCGGCTATGTATTAGAATCACAGAGGGAGTTTTCAAAGTTCTGCTACCAGGCTGAACCCCAGACCAATGAAATCAGAGTCTGGGGGTGGAGGTAGGACTGGGCATTGTAGCTTTCCAGCTTCTCAGGTATCTCAATGTACAGCCTTTCTGGTCCTTCCACTGAAGAGTGCTGTCCTTTTTAGGGTGTGGCAAGGCTCCGGGAAGACCTGAAGCTTATTCATTAGCCTCTGGGTTTGCTTTCTGCAAACAAAATGAAAGCTCTGGATGTGCCTTGTCTAAACGGCTGAGGCTGTGGATCAAGGAGAGGGCAGTTGAAGTTCATTGTCTCTTGCAATCACTGCTGCTCATCCTTTCATGTAATAACCCCCAAACAGTGCAGGTTTACGAGACGGGAGGCCGCCTCATGGAAACGCCACACTTAGGGAGTGTTAGGTTGTGTCTCATGGGAGAGGATGTCATTATTGGATGTTGGTTGTAAGTGTGTCTTAGCACTACCTGCAGAACCTATTGAAGGGACGTCCTGGCCAGGTGGCTTAGTTGGTTGGAGCATCATCTTGTATACCAAACAGTCGCGGGTTCCATCCGCAGTCAGGGCACATACCTAGGTGGCAGGTTTGATCCCCAGTCGGGGCATTTATGAGAGGCAACTGATCAATGCTTCTCTCTCATATCAATGCTTCTCACTCTCTTTCTCTCTCCTTTCTTCTAGCTTTAGGATCAACAACCATATCCTCAGGTGAGGATTAAAAAAAATTAAAAATTAAAAATTCTATCGAGGGGAACATCATTCCAATGGAATATATTTTAGTTCAACTGAGTTTTTAAATGGAGTTGAGGGATTTGTTATTTTTAAACTACTATCCTCAATTTATGACTATTCAGGTCTACAAGGACATAGTAAATTTAAATGCATAACCCATGGTGCTAGATCAGCATTAGCAAGTAAAGGCTGTGTTGACTTTTCAGATGGTTACAGAGAGCTGCGAGTTGGTGTACATGTCTGACCAGGTGTTGTATGGGATTATAGAGTGTTCTGTCATAAACTGGTCGGTGCAGAGAGGCAAGGCGGGTAATCCACCCCAGCATTTGAATCCTGAAAGTTCCGGGTATGACTATGGTATCTCTGCTGATAATCAAAACCAGATCATTGCTGCCCTGGCTGGTGTGGCTCGGTGGGTTGAGTGCCAGCCTGCAAACCGAGGGGTTGCTGGTTCAATTCCTGGTCGGGGCACATGCCTGGGTTGTGGGCTGGTTCCCAGTTGGGGCGCATGCAAGGGGCAGTGATCAATGTTTCTCTTGCATACCCCTGTTTCTCTCCCTTTCTTTCTCCCTCTGTTCCCCTCTCTCTAACAAATAAATAAAACCTTTAAAAAAACCAGATCATTGTTAACTAGCCTCTTGATTCTCACCCTACCAATTTGTTCACTACTCAGGTACATGTTGACTCAGTTTCAGCTCTGCCACCTACCACTGAGTGACCTTGGGTAACTCAGCCTTTCTGAGCCTCAGGTTCCATGTCTGTAAAGCAGGGGCTTGTGAAGCAGCCATCTGACTGATTTGTAGGAGGCTTGAACCAGAAAATGCATGACTTGTACTCAATGTACCGTGTGCCTCGTGGTAAAGCACTCACCAAATGCTCCCTAGCACACTTCTCAAAATTCAAATAACCTACCTTTCATAGAAAATCAAGCTCCATCTGCTCATTGATTTGTGCATTTAATGTGGTAGTGGTTTCTTGCACCTCCAAAGCTGTTCATGAGTCCGTGGAATTTGGATAAAATAAAACGTTATTGTCAGTTTCAGCTAAGGTGACAGAGCCTATCTGTACATCCATTTCTTTATTAATTCACTTTCATAATATGTCAGTGGTCAACATAGTCAACTACAAATGAATCAGCACCCTTGAAAAATTAGAAATATATCCAGTTTGGCAAAAATTCAGTTCTGGTTGAATTCCTCACCATGCACAAACAGCTCAGTAATTCAGTTGGGGGGAATGAATCACATCTTCTAACCAATAGGTTCTCACGGCACTGCAGTGTCAGGGGGCATGAGCGGGACCCATCCTGAGAATCGGGGGAGATGAGCCAAGGCAAAGTACATCTTGGTGAAGGAAACCTTGGAAAAGAGAGAAGGAAGGAGGCATCCTTGCAAAATGTCCGCTTGCAAGCTAGGAAAGGTGCGTGAAAAGATAAAAAGCCCTTTACTCCAGGAAGGCAGGTTTAGGCACCTGGCACCCCACCTTCTCCTTAGATTGTGTGGGGAAACCTGCAGAATTTATTTCGGCCTCACCTGGAGGGGTCAGTCTTTTTGAACCCAGACTCTTCCCTGCCTGCAGCCCTCACCCCCTGCCCCCTGCCCCCTGGGGCTGGGCCCCGGGGCGGGGGGGGGGGGGTGGCCCCTTGGCTTGCTCTTACTCTCAGGGTTCCACAGCTAAGGTAGACTGCTCTTCAAATTGCACTGGGGTTCTTTCTTCTTTTGTTAGGTTTTATTTATTTTTAGAGAGAAGGAGAGAAACATAGGAACGTCGGTTGCCTCTTGTATGTGCCCCGACCAGGGACTGAACTTGCAACCCAGGCACGTGCCCTGACTGGGAATTGAACCGTTGACCTTTTGCTTTGTGGTATAATGCCCAACCCACTGAGCCACCTCAGTCAAGGCACCTGCACTGGTGTTTTAAAATTGTGTTTTTGGTGTCCATCAGGGTCGAAGCTGAGAAGGGAGATTTGAGTGAGGACTGAGACGGGTCATATTCATTGTACTGTTTGGCTCCTTCCAAACCTGAAGGAGAGAACTGGCTTTTCGTGTGCCATGGGCCCAACTGAAGACCTGACTCTGCATGGAAAATAGGAAAACACTTGTGAAATTGCTTCCTCAGTAGCTAGGAACAGCTGTATTTGTCAGGGAGGGGGAAGCTAAGCAGTTTTCTGTGTATGTGATTCATACACTTTCTCAAAAGAAATGGGTCATCAGTTTTTCTGCGTGTTCCAAGGCAACACGCAGTGAAAGATCCAGAAAGCACAGACACAGTCTTCTTCATCAGGGTGTTCTCCGCACTAAGCTCACCAGCCTGTCTGGACCAAGGGCTTTGATTTTGCAGCTTGGACTTGTCTTGACAAGCAGTTTCCATGGAACAACTCCTACTGATCCGCTCTCTGCTCTCACTCTCTGTTTCCTGCAGCTGCTGTAACAGAGGGCCACAGACTCGGTGACTCAAACAGCAGGGATTTACCCTCTCCCCATTCTGGAGGCCAGAAGTCCGAAATCTAGGTGTGGTCAAAAGGGTTGGTTGGTTCCTTCTTGGGAGCTCAGAGGGAAAAATCTGTCTCATGCCTTTCTCCTGGCTTCTGGTGCTTGGTGTTCCTTGGTTTGTAACTGCCTCACTCCAATCTGGGCGTCCGTTTTTATGTGGCCTTCTTTCCTGTATTTGTCTGCGTCCACATGTCCCCGTTCTTATAAGGGTATGAGTCATTGGATTAGGGCCCACACCAACTCAGTATGACCTCATCTTAACTTGATTCCATCTTCAAGGACCCTATTTCCAAATAAGGCCACGTTCACATGTACAGAGGTCAAAACTACTTCAACATATCTTTTGGGAGGGACACAATTCAACCTGGGACACTTTTGGGTTTTGATCCTCTATCCTGCCCGTCCTAGCCCTTTACATCAGCAGCTCACAATCGAATACGGAATTTACTCTCCAGGAAGTTTCTCCTGCTTTTCCCTGGGGGACCTGACCTGAGCTCCATTGTGCCATCTTTGGCAACCCGGGCCAACTTCTCCTTAGGCACAGAAGGCCCAGGGCCTAGGGCCCACTTTAGGCAAAGATTTTAATGTCTTTAGATATCAGCAAAATAATGAATATATTCCAGTCTGTATTATATTCATTTTTATATTGAATACCAATGGGATTATAAAATATAATTTTACTTTTTTTTCAAAATCCTCACCCAAGGGTATGTTTATTGACTTTTGAGAGAGAGAGAAAGAGAAACATGGATCGGTTGCCTCCCATAGGCGTCCTGACCAGAAATCAAACCCGCAATCTAGGCGGTATCCTGACCAGGAACTGAACCCGCAACCTTCTGTATACGCGGCGATGCTCCAACCAACTGAGCCCCTTGGCCAGGGCAATTTTTACTTTTTTTTTTTAATGGAGGAAGGGAGCCACGGAGGCCAAAGTGACTTGGGCCCATGAACATCACAACTTGGCCCCGTTGACAACCACATTCTACTTCCCAATTCAACAGATGCCAAGGAAAATTCAGGAGTTGCTCGTGTGTCCCCAATGAAGTAGATTTAAGTAGTGATCCACAATCCCTTATCTGGAACCCACGGGTCAGAATTGTGTCAAAGTTCAGAATTCATATTTTAACAAGATGACATGTTACCCGTATATGCCACAAAATACTTCCACTGGTCCTGGGTCCTGCACATGGCTGTTTCTGCTATGAAACCAGAATGTTCACGCTAAGTGGGTAACTATAGATGAGAGTAGCCTTGGGGTCCGTTCAGATCACCAAAGACATTGCGAAAAATGAAACAAAATCTGGGGCTCAGATCTTTTGGGATTTCAGAAACACAGAGAGGGAGTCATGAACCTGTGCACGAACCTGCAATAGTAAAAGAAACCTGCATTAGTGAAGGAAACCGTAAAGCGCTGTCCTGGCTGCCAGAGGCCCTGCTGCTGCTAACTGCTGGGTCTCTGATTTTTCTTTTTCTTGTGGTAACTTCCCTGTCATACTGGATGACTTCCCAGGTGACTGGTGCAGGCTGTTATCGACAGGGGCACCAAAGAGCTGATCAGAAACTGCAGTGGCAAGGACAGGCTGAGTGGGTGTGATCAGCTCTTGGCTAGGGTTTGCCAATGTCCCCCAAGATCTTTTCTGTGGTGCTGGACCAGGACTAGGGTCGAGCAAGTGAGGCACTCAGTTTGGGTGCAAAATTTAAGAGCGGCGGGTGCCAAACATCTCAGTAATCAAGATCAATAATATTTTAATGTTATATTTAAAAAAAATCAAACTGGCAAAATCGGATCACCGGCTGGTTGCCTGTTTTAGTAAATTGACTTTTATAGGAGCCACAACCGAGCGAGGCAGGTGGAGCAAAGCCTGGCAAGTGCAGGGTCAGAGTGTGTCCCTGTTTAAAATATTGATATTTTGTCCATCAGGGATTTTAATCTCTTTAAATAGTATTCATCTTGATGATTAAGTTTTGGGGTGTCTCCTCAAATTTTGTACTCGCAGCACTGCTACTGTGCCTGTCTGTTTTCTCAGCGCGATCCTCCAGTCTCTTGCCCAGGGTGCTGGAGTGGGATGCTCATAAGCCCGCACCTGCCAGAGGCCCCAGAGCCAGGGCCGGGCAGAGGTTCAGGTTCTGCGCTCCAGATACAGACTGTTCTTTAACCCTTGTGTTTTCTCTTTGGCAGTTGCCCTGGCCTTCATTTGTGCCTGGAGGCCTGAACCCAAGGCTCTGGATTCAACCTTTTGACCTTTGGAGATAATAAGTCTCGGGGAGGGCACCAGGAGGGGTCTGACTTCTCACCAAGACTCTCACTCAGTCCATCCACTATGCAGTCCCACCTGGCATGCCACCTGCCAGGAGCTCTGCCTCCAGTTCCAGAGTCTTTTCAGGCTCCACGATGGGCATGGACTTGGCTCTGGTTAACCCTGAGGCTTCTCTGCTGCGTCACCTAATGCTCAGCCACCTACACTCGGCATCTTCGTCAACTTCCTCTGCATTCTTTGTCTGCTGTGGTCTCCTCTTACGCCTTCTCTGATCTTGTCAGGGTCCTAGTCCTTTCCTGTCACTTTATTGGGAAACTTCAACTGTCAGGCTCAAACAACAGAAGCATATTCTCTCTCTCTCTCTCTGTCTCTGGCTCTCCCTCTCCCTCCCTCTCCCTCTCAGGTTCTGTTTTATTTGCTTAGTTCTACTTTCTATCTTATTTGCATAATTGCCCTTTCCCCTCTATTTTTATTTGTAGAGTGGCCAGTTTCTCTCTCTCTCTCTCTTTTTGCATCATTGCTATTTCTCTAATTTATTTGCAGAGTTACTTTTTCTCTTGTGACAGGCTGGTTGCTTCCATCTTAATAAGTAAATTCTCCCTGGGTCCCTTCTCACTATCTGGTTTCCTCTGAAGCCATTTTGCAGCCACAACTTTTGGTAGCCGGAGGCATGGGTGTGGCCAAGAAGAAGAACTTGGCTGAGGAGATGCAGTTCTTGCTGGGGCCTTGAGCTTTGTGCTCTTTCTCTGTCTCTCCTCAGATCCAGCTGGATGATATGAGTTAGGGCTCACTCTCTGAGTGAGGAGCCTTTGCTGTCCATTCCGCCTTTGCGAGGCCCTGACGTGGATGAAGAGGTTTGAACAGTAAGGGTTTTCTCCTCAACTTCTTTGATAGCTGCCTGTTCACCACTTCCTATTCCTCCCACCCATACATTTTTCTTCAAATTGAGATTATTTGGAACTTGTCAACTCAAGTTCTTACATCAGGACTCTTTCCAGAGGGTAGAGGTAGGAATCTCAAGCTCTTCATTCGGAACTCCCCTCCAGAATATTCTGATCACTTCCGTGGAACAAAATTTACTTTAATTTTTTATTGACTGATGAGAGAGAGCAGGAGGGAGAGAGAGAGAGAGAGAGAGCAGGAGGGAGAGAGGGAGGCAGAGAGAGAGAGAGAGAGAGAGAGAGAGAAACATCAATTTGTTGTTCCACTTATTTATGCATTCATTGGCTGATTCTTGTATGTGCCCTGGCCAGGGATGGAACCCACAACCTTAGTGTATGGGAATGAAGCTCTAACCAACTGAATTACCCAGCCAGGACCACAATATTTACTATAAATTGCCACATATTTCCCTGGGAGGCCATGTTCATCCTGAAAATACAATGAATTTCAAAAGGCTCCCCTCGTGGTCTCTAGCACCCCCTAGAGGCTGTTCTCAATTGCTCGGCATTGTATGAGAGACAGTTGCATGTGAAATTAGATATTGAGATTAATATCAAATTAATATCTAATTTGCTCCTCCAAACCCATCACCCCAGACTAATCATGATGAAAGCATCAGACAAATTCCAGATGAGGGACAGTCTACATAATCATCTCCTTTTTCATTTTTATTTTTCTCCATAGTACTTTCCACCATCTAACACACTATCTGGTAATGTAAGCTCCAGATGGGCAGGTATTTTAATCTGTTCTGTTCATCGCTACATTCCCTTCTTGAAAACAGTTCCTGATCATGTCAAATTTAGTGAATAATATTCACTTCCCCCTCTCTCTGGCCCCAAACTATCTTTTGTTCTCAGTGAATGGCACTCTCATCCATCCAGTGGCACAGACCAGGAACCTGGAAGTCACCTTGAATTCTTCCCTCTCCCGCACTCTCCTCCCCGCACCATCATACATCTGTTGCTATGTCTCTTAGTTTTACCTCCTAAGTATCTCCTGAATCCACTCCTCTCCATTTCCATTGCCACCAACTTAGATCAAGCTATCATCATCTTGCTCCTGAAGTCCTGTGCCCTCTGATCAGTGACCACTGGAGAATCAATGAGCATGGGACCACTCTGGTTAAAACCTTCAAAGGTTTCCATTGCTCTTCAGATAAAGACCAAAATCTACTCTCATCTTTTCTTATGTTCCTGGCTGTCTTATGGTCCCTTGTATTCACGTGCTCATTAAGATGAGCACTGACCTGGAGATACTGATATCAAATGCAGAGACATGGAGATACTCAGACCCTCAGCAAAATCTGTTTGTCGCCTCGTACGTGCCATTCCAATCCTCTTGGCCCTGCCTGTTATTCTGGGTCCTACTGTTGCAAGCAATTCTCTGCAGGTTCCAACCAACTTTGAGGACTTGAAACCTGATGCGCTTTGTCTCAAGTCCACACCATGCCACTCCTGCTTCCTGCCCAAGGCTCCTCTAAAGGCACAGCATGGGGAACTTGAAGGAGCACGCTCAGGGCCTTTGCCTATGCTTTAACTTCTTTCTGCCTTATGCATGCCCATTCAATTTTAGAATCGCAGCTCATCTCACTTCCTCATGAAAATCTTAAATTCCTCTCCTTTAGGCTCATATGGTATCACACACTTGTTTGTGTCACAGTCAAAATCTTGAAATGTTGTGTTTGACTTGTGTATCTTTAACTTGCTAGACTGTGAGCTAACTACTAAGCTGCACATGTAATCAGACAGACTCCCCAGGCCATCCACTAGCTAGGAAAGGACAGGGAACAACTGGGAAGTGAGCCCTGAGCAGTGCGGCTCAGTTGGTTGGAGCATCATCCCACAAAGCAAAAGGCCACCGGTGGTTCTATCTGCAGTCAGGACACATGCCTGGGTTGCAGGTTTGGTCCGAGGTCAGGGCACAAATGGGTGGTAACTGATTGATGTTTCTCTCTTACATTGATGTTTCTCTCCCTCTCTCCCTCCTTTCCCCTCCCTCTAAAAATAAATAAATAAAATTTTAAAATATTAAAAAAAGATTTTGAGAGTTCTTTTGACCATAACCCTTGATCAAACCAATCTCATTAAACTATTTATTTCATTGTACAATTACCAAAAGTAATATAGTCATCCTCTATTAAAAAAGTACAGAAAGTAAGGCACACTGTTACAGACAATGCGTACAAATATAAAACATCTTGTTTTCCCTATAGAAGTTTATGCTGTTAACATAGAATGGTTATTAGTACCAATGTTTCTGTGATAAGCCACATATGACTAGGAGCCATTCCACAAAAAAAATTTAAAGATTGTACTGATTTATTTTTATTTTTTTAAGATTTCATTTATTTATTTTTAGAGAGAGGGGAAGGGAGGGAAAAAGAGAGGGGGAGAAACATCAATGTGTGGTTGCCTCTCACTGTGGCCCCCAGTGGGGACCTGGCCTGCAACCCAGGCATGTGCTGACTAGGAATTGAATTGGCAACTTTTTGCTTTATGGGACAACACCTAAAAAACTGAGCCACACTGGTCAGGTCCCACAAAAATTTTTAAAGTGCTATCTACATATAAGGCATTGCTCTGGCAGGAAGATTTCAAAATGAGATTGTGTAGCATGGGAAGAAAAAGTCACCCTCATGCACTGTTGGTGGGAATGCAGACTGGTACAGTGACTGTGGAAAGCAGTATGGAGTTACCTCAAACAGTTAAAAATGGAACTGCCTTTTGATCCAGTGATTCCACTAGGAATATATCCAAAGAAACCCAAAACACTAATTTGAAAGAATATGTGCGCCCCTGTGTTCATTGAAGCATTATTTACAATAGCCAAGATATGTGAATTAAAAAGCTGTGGTACATTTACACAAGGGAATACTACTCGGCTGTAAAAACAAGAAGGAAATCTTATCCTTTGCAAACAGCATGGATAGACCTGGAGAGTATTATGCTAAGTGAAATAAGGCAGTCAGAGAAAGAGTAGTACCATATGATCTCATTTATGTTGGAACCCAAAGAACAAAATAAATGAACAAACAAAATAGAGACAGACTCATAGAAACAGAGAACAGACTGACAGCTGTCAGAGGGGAAAGGGGTTGGGGGCTGGATGAGAAAGGTGAAGGGATTAAACAACAACAAAACAAAACCCTCATAGACACAGCCAACAGGATGATGATGGTCAAAGGGAAAGAGGGTGGGGGAGGTAGGAGAGGGTAAAGGGGGATACATGGTGATGGAAGGAGACTTGACTTGGGGTGGTGAACACACAATACAGCATACAGATGAGGTATTATAGAATTGTACACCTGAAACCTATATAATTTTATTAACCAGTGCCACCCCAATCAATTTAATTTTTAAAAAAAGGATGTTGGAATCAGATTGGCTCAAGTACAAGCTCTACTATGAGCCACCCTTCTGAAAGTTGCTTACATCTCAGTTTGTTTCTTCACTTACAAAATACGGTTAATAATAGAACCTATCTTGCTGTGTTGTTGTGAACATTGATGTGGGTGAGAAAATGCTTGACACAATAACTGATACCTTATTATTATTATCAACAGAAGGCATCCATTTTACTGTCCTATAAGGAGATAAGAGAACTTGATAGTACCACCACGGTGGCGTAGAAAAATTGTGGGAAAAACCGCCAATAATCAGATATGGCTGTGTAGATAAGGTAGAGATAACTCTCGCCTGGAGATCATGAATAATACCGTAATAGAAGCTGGATATAAACTCTCCTTGGGACTGGCCAAAGTTTCATCAAGAGTTATATTGTCCTGGCCGGGTGGCTCAGTTGGTTGGAGTATTGTCCTGTACACCAAAGAGGTTGCAGGTTCAATCCCCAGTCAGGGCACATGCGTAGGTTGTGGGTTTGATCCTTGGTTGGGGTGCATGTGGGAGGCAACCGATGGATATTTCTCTCTCTCTTTCTCTCTCTCTCTCTCTCTCTCTCTCTCTCCCCCCCCCCCCCGCCTCCCTCTCTCCCTCACTGTCTCTAAATCAATAAATATATCCTCGGGTGAGGACTAAAGAGGAAAAATAAAAGTTATATTAGTAGGTTGAAACTATAGCTTGTGGGCTACAGATCTATGAGTCACATCAGGTCCGACAGCAGCAGCCGGACATTATGCAGGTGGGGGCATCTTGATTAATGCTTCTGCGAAAGCTTCCCAGGTTTCCTCATCATCATAATCTCGCATAGCTCCATCTTCAACTTCTTTTAGCACCGTGAAGCTGAACACAATGACAACTGAAAATCGTTCTGAATGTAACTTAGTGTGATTTATTTAATTTTTAAGTGAACTCCCACTTCCAAACTCATACAAAGTACCGTGAAGCACTGCTGACTCCATCATGAAATACCTGGCAGATCTTGCTACCCTAATATTGTGCCCGCACTTCTGCTTTTCCTTAGGAAAATATGACCCTTTGGGCTTTGCTTCTGACCTGCCTTTTGCTGCTGATCCTTGATTCCTGGGAGCTCTTCACTAAAGCAGATTATTATAGAAGAAGCTATCCTTGCGATGAGAAAACCCAAGGCGTCTCTGTCATTGCGGAGTGCAATGACCGTCGACTACAAGAAGTTCCCCAAACTGTGGGCCAAGATGTCACCGAGCTAGACCTGTCTGAAAATTCAATCACACACATAACAAATGAATCATTCCAAGGGCTGCAAAATCTTACTAAACTCAATCTAAACCACAACGCTGTGCTACAGCCCTACTGGGAAAGTTATTATAGAAATAAAAAAGGCATGAATATTACAGATGGGGCATTCCTCAACTTGCAAAACCTAATGGTGTTACTGCTTGAAAATAACCAATTAAGCAAAATACCGTCTGATTTGCCAGGGTCTTTGAGAAGACTGAGTCTAGTAGAAAACAACATAATTTCTGTAACTAAAAACAACACTTCTGGACTGAAGAATTTGGAAAATCTCAATTTGGGCTGGAACTGCTATTATGGCAATGTTTGTAATAAAAGTTTTGAAATAGAAAAAGGAGCATTCGAAGAGATGACAAATTTGAAGGTGTTAATATTATCTTTTAGTAACCTTTCCCACGTGCCCTTCAACCTGCCGACCTCCTTAACGGAACTTTATCTTAGCAACACGCATATCAAAAACATCAGTGAAGAAGACTTCAAGAAACTGGAAAATTTAACAGTTCTAGACTTAAGTGGGAACTGTCCGAGGTGTTTCAACGCCCCATTTCCCTGTACACCGTGTGCAGGGGATGCTTCGATTTACATACCTCCTAATGCTTTTGATAGCTTGACCAAACTCGAATACCTCAACCTCTCTAGCACTTCCCTCCGGAAGATTCCTGCAAGCTGGTTTGACAAGATGCCTTATCTGAAGGAGCTGCACCTTGAATTCAACTATTTGGTCCAAGAAATAGCCTCTGGGGAGTTTTTAACAAAACTGCCCAACTTAGAAATACTGGACTTGTCTTACAACTACGTAAAGACAGCATATCCACAACGAGTTAATCTTTCCCAAAACTTCTCTAATCTTACATCTCTCCGGGCATTGCACTTAAAAGGTTATGTGTTCCAGGAACTTGTATATGAAGACTTCCAGCCCCTGATGAACCTCTCAAATTTAACAACTATTGACTTGGGCGTTAACTTCATTAAGCAAATTAATTTTAGCATTTTCCAGCATATCCCCAACGTGAAAGTCATTTACTTGTCAGCAAACAGAATATCACCCTTGGTGGATGATATCAGGTCACGTTCTGCAAGTTTCTCCACTGTCCGAAGTCATGTCCGTAAACCACGCTCAGCGGATGGTGAGTTTGACCCACATTCGAATTTTTATCACAGCACCAAGCCTTTAATGAAGCGAGAATGTACACACTACGGCACAGCCATCGATTTAAGCTTGAACAATATTTTCTTCATTGGGAAAAAGCAATTTGAAGCTTTTCCTAACATTTCCTGCTTAAATCTGTCTTCGAATGGCAATGGTCAAGCATTAAATGGAAGTGAATTTTCAGCTCTGCCTCATGTCAAATATTTGGATTTTACCAACAATAAACTGGACTTTGATTATGATAGTGCTTTCAATGAACTACCTGAGTTAGAAGTTCTAGATCTCAGCTACAATGCACACTATTTCCAAATAGCAGGGGTAACACACCGTCTAGGATTTATTAAAAATTTAACAAAGCTGCAAATTTTAAATCTGAGCCACAATGACATTTATACCTTAACAGAGTACAACCTGAGTAGCGAGTCCCTGAAAGAATTAGTTTTCAGTGGAAACCGCCTTAACGTTTTGTGGAATGGTGAAGATAAGAGGTACATGTACATTTTTAAAAATCTCAAGAACCTAACACAACTTGATATATCCTTTAATAACCTTGTGCATATCCCAAATAAAGCATTTATTAACTTGCCCAGGAGTCTCACTAAACTATATATAAATGATAATAAGTTAACTTTCTTTAACTGGACATTACTCCTGAACTTTTCTTGTCTCCAGTTGCTCGACTTAAGTAGAAACCGTCTATATTTTTTAGATGATAACCTATCTAAATTTGCAAAATCTCTGAAGACGCTACTACTGAGTGGAAACAGGGTTTTCTACCTGCCCCCTGGCTTTCTTTCAGAAAATAGCAGTCTGGTACACCTTGATTTAAGTTCCAACCTGCTAAAAACGATCAACAGGTCCACGCTTGAAACGAAGGACAGGCACACCATGTTAACTCTTTTGAAGCTAGATGGAAACCCTTTTGACTGTACCTGTGACCTGGGAGATTTTCGAAGATGGCTGGATGAAAATGTGAATGTCATAATTCCTAGACTGACAGATGTCATTTGTGCCAGTCCTGGGGATCAAAGAGGGAAGAGTATTATGACTCTAGAGCTGACCACATGTGTTTCAGACATCACTGCGGCCATATTGTGTGTCTTCACATCCCTCATCACCATCACAATTATGTTGGCTGCCCTGGCTCATCACTGGTTTTACTGGGATGTCTGGTTTATCTATCAAGTGTGTTTAGCTAAGATAAAAGGCTACCGGTCTCTTTCCACATCCCAAGCTTTCTATGACGCTTATGTTTCTTATGACACCAAAGATACCTCTGTCACCGACTGGGTGATCAATGAGCTGCGCTTCCACCTCGAAGAGAGTGAAGACAAAAATGTGCTCCTCTGTTTAGAGGAGAGGGATTGGGACCCAGGATTAGCCATCATTGATAACCTCATGCAGAGCATCAACCAGAGCAAGAAAACAATCTTCGTTTTAACGAAAAAGTATGCAAAAAGCTGGAGCTTCAAAACAGCGTTCTACTTGGCCTTGCAGAGGCTAATGGATGAAAATATGGATGTGATTGTGTTTATTCTGCTAGAGCCAGTATTACAGCATTCTCAGTACTTGAGGCTGCGGCAGAGAATCTGTAAGAGTTCCATCCTCCAATGGCCTGACAACCCCAAGGCCGAAGGCTTGTTTTGGCAAAGTCTGAAAAATGTGGTCTTAACTGAAAATGACTCACGGTATAACAATTTGTACGTTGATTCCATTAAGCAATACTAGCCGATATTAAGCCACGGTTTCCCAACATAATACAAAGGCAAAGTGATGACTCTTCTGCTTTAGTAATCTATTGCTGTATAGCATATTACCCCAAAGCTTAGTGGCTTAGAATGACACAGTTGGTTATCTCACAGTCTCTGTGGGCCAGGGAGTCCTGTATGGCTTAGCTAGGTCCTCTGCTTGGGGTCTCCCAAAGGCTGCAATCTAGGCGTTAGCCAGGGCCATGGGCATCTCCTGGGGTTAGCATTGCAGTCTTTAAGAGACCCCTAGCTCATATTCATGTTGTCATTTTCAAGATTTGGTTCATTCTGGACTGTTGGCCAAAGGCTGCTATCAGTTCTTGTTTACACGGACCTCTCCCACATGGCAGTCTGCTCATTGAAGAAAGAGTTTGCTGGCAAGACAGAAGTCGCCATCTTTTGTAATCTGCTCCAGGAAGTGATATCCCATTCATTTGGCCATATTCTATCTGTTGGAAGTAAATGGCAGGTCCCACCAGCTCAGCGGGAACAATCACCTCTGTCTGGGGAAACAGAGGTGATCTGAGACTGAGACGGGTGGCTGTGCTGGCCTCAGTCAGACACTGTGACTGTCAGGAGGTGGGATCACTGTGAGCCGTCTAAGCAGCGGCCTACTCCACCTTCTTTTCAATCCCTAAGAACTCTTGAAACTCACGAGTCTTTCTGATGTTAAGTTGCTGTTTGGATTTATCATACATCCGTGGCTACCTGATTACATTATGCTGTGGTTACATTAGTCTTTTAGAGTTACTTCTACAAATATTGGCTATAATATTTGACTTCTAAGGTTTAGATGCCACTTAAAGGCTGAGGTAGATCATTTTTAAGTGGTTTATTGTTTTACTTCTTAACCATTTTTTTAGAGTATGCAGCTGAATGAGAAGCATCGGGAGTATCTGTTCATCGTCATTGCTGTGACCCTTGAAAAATTAAAAATGCTTCGTTTCACAGGATGAGCATAGGATAAATAAATAGTAGGGAAATAGACCTATAATCTAAAAGAAATTGCCATCTATGCTGGGGATTTTGAGAACACTTAAAAATCTTTGGTAGAAATCAAAGGGGGAACAGTTTTCATGAAATTTGTACATTCTGATAATTATTGACAGAAAAATTAGTTCTCACTTTACCCCCTACTCAGAAGACATAAAGTCGGAATGCCTGTGTGTTGGCCCATTTTATGCTTTCCTCCCAAATGAAACAACTGCGGCACTCCCCACCATCTCTGCCATCCCCTTGGTTCCTGTGCATCCGTCCATAGCATCCTCTCTAGCGTAGGTATGAATCCTGGAGAGACACCTTATGAAGTTTACCTGAGAATAGCTGGAAGTTATCTGGGCTTAAGGAAACAAAGTCCCTTCGGAATGAAAAGAAGAAAAAATCTCCAATGCATCATCCTTCCTTAAGTACATACAGTCGTGAAGTCCTCTCGATCGGGTCACCTCGCTCCTTTGCTTTTTTCTTGCAGCTGTTCAAGATTTGCCAGATCCCTGTTTGGCACTGGTCTCTCTCTGTTGGCCCCTGTTAAAATAAATAAATAACCCCTCCCCCAAACTACAGGTATTGGAATGCCCGGTTACGGTCATGGCAAAGGAACTGGGTGACTCTGGGCAAATCACTGCGCCTATCTGAGCGTACTTCCTCATTTGGAGAATGCACTAAATGATCTCCAAGGTATTTTCAAATATCACAACTGTATTTGTTTCCTAGGGCTGCCATGAGAAAGTACCGCAAACTCAGTGGCTTAAAACAACAGAAGTGTATTGTCCTAGTTCTGGAGGCCGGAAGTCTGAAATCACAGTGTCTGCAGCGCTCCTAGCCCTCCGAAGCCTGTGGGGAGGATCCTTCCTTGCCTCTCCTGATTTCTGGTGTTCGCTGGCAATCCTTGGTGTGCCTTGGCCTGTTGCTGCATCACTGCAACATCCCTTCATTTTCACATGGTTCTCTTCCCTCTGTGTCTCTCTCCTCTTCTTATAAGGACACCAGTCATATCAGGATCCATCCTACTCCAGTCTGACTTCATCTTAACTAAGTACATCTGCAAGTGCCCTATTTGCAAATGAGATGACACCGGGAGGTTAGAATTTCAACATAAAATTTAGGGGGGGGGGGCGAGGGTAGCATGCAGTTCAACCCATAACAACAACCATGGCTTTTCTTCAGAAATGACTCAGAATTCCATGAAACTTGAAAATGCCCTTGGGAACGGGAAAGTCATTTATGATTGTTGTACAAATAAAGGCAATTTCCCTCTCAGCTATTAATAAAGCTGTTATAGCCATGTGGCCAGGTTTCCACTGTCATTATCTTTGAACTTAAAGCCATAATGATATCCATCATTTCCAGTGAATATAAAGGAAGATCACACATGTTCTCTTCCTTTCCGCCCTTGAGGGTTTGCAGGGAACGGGGGAATTGGTAAAGCCCCACGTGTCAGCAATCACGCTGTTGTTTTGCAGCTGAAGGGGACATCTCAGGACTTCCTGTGCCAATGACCCAAAATGGAAAATGGTCTTTATAAATGTCCCTCCAGTGTGCAAAGGGAGCAGACTAGATTTAAAATTCTTAAGATATTAAAAAAACAAAAACAAAACCCCACTTATGATAGCAGAATATTGCCATCAGGACACTGTTGATTATCAGAGCCTTATTTTCCTGGTGAAAAACGCATTTCTAGGAGTAGGGAGAAAAGACCCCTCTGTTTTATCTCCCCAGTCTTATTCCCTTTTGACATTATACCTGCGCTATTTTAGGGATAACTCCGTAGTTATGTCAGCAACAATGACACTGGAAGCTCAGAGAGTAATGTCTGGGCTGACAGGAAGTGCCAGAATCCTCAGGCTCACTGTTGACTTTTCCATCTCCTTCCCAACCATTCAGCAACTACTTTTTTTTTTTAAAGATTTTATTTATTTTATTTTTAGAGAAAGGTGAAGGGATGGTTACCTCTCTCACGCCCCACAGTGGGGACTTGGCCCGCAACCCAGGCAGGCATGTGCCCTAACTGGGAATCAAAGCGGTAATTCTGCTTCGCAGGCTGGAGCTCTGTCCAGTGACCCACACCAGCCAGGGCTCAGCAAGCACTCTTGATTTGACCTCCTAAATTTCTCTCACATCCATCCTCCATCTCCATTATCCAAACTTCTTGTCCAAACTACCAGCATCTCTCATTGGCTTCCTGGCATCCACTCCAGTCCCTCCAATTCCATTCTAGAACCAAGACCAATTCTTCTAAAAGATGTGCTTCTGAATTCAGTTTAAAATCTTAACTCCTGAACTAGGCTCACAAGGCCCTCAGTGGCCTCCCATTTGCCTGTCCCCCAGCCTCCCCTCTAAGCACCCCCAGGAAAAGTCTTCAGTTCATGCTGAGAACGTACCAAACTCTCACCTCAGTGCCTACATAGATGGTACTGCCCTGGGGCACCTCTTCCTCCAGACTTCACTTGGCCAATTACTGCTCACCCTTCAGGGAGAGGTTAAACGTTATCTAGAGAGGCTTTCCCCTAACCACTAAATCTTACTTAGATGCTCCCTCATCGTCTCAGCATTTATCACGAGTTTTGTTGGGTAAGTGATAGAGAAATGGATAGAGTGGTATTAACACGTGGGTCTTCCATTAGACTATAGGCTCCAGAAATGAGGGAAGGTGCCTTTTTGTCCATCACCCTGTCCCCAATATTCTTTACCATGCCTGATACACAATAAACATTCTCAATACTTTTCAAGTGAATGAAGGAAGGTTCAGATAAACTCCAGCTGCACGCTAAGACAGAAGCCAAGTACGCAGGAGGCGCGCTGCCCCATGTCACACTGCAGCGCCTGTGCATGGGGGCAGGGCTTTTCCTATCACCTGTCCTCCACCCATGGCAAGAAGCACTTATGGAAGACAGAGTTTCTGTTCTCAAGGATCTGATTGTTTTGAAATGTATTGGATTGACCTTGTTCATATGTTCCATTTCTTGTTCAATGTCAAACTCGTAATTGGAGGAGTATCAAAATATATCCCAGGATCCATATAAAATGTATGGGTTTTATTTCTGTTCAAAACACTAAAAATTCTGCCCTACATTGTTCATTTTTCTAGGTCTTTTTCTTCTTAGTACATTTGAAAAAAAGTTCCCCTTTCCCACTCCTAGCAGCAAGCATGCGGTTGTCTCTTGGATACTGTACAGCGCCAATGACCTTGGATGCCACAGTGCTGATTCCATGAGGATTCCGCTCTAAGCCTGGGCAAGAGTGACTTGCATTCTTATCTGAGTGTTGGCCTGTGGTTCTGAGCAAGTGCGGCACAAACGAAGAAAAAGGGAAGGGAAGATGTCATGAAATAGAAGTGAGTTGAGAACTACCGTGTAGAGATATAGGATGGTCCATAAACAAATACATAATAGCCATGAGTCCAAATTCAGGCCCACAGAATGCGGTCCTTGGCTGGGTCAGCACTGGATATTTTTGCAGGGGTGTCCAACCCATGGGCCACATGAGTCCCAGGATGGCTGTGAATGTGGCCCAACACAAAATTGCAAATTTACTTAAAACATTATGAGACATTTTGTGATGACGTGTTGCAATGTATTTAGTGTGTGGCCCAAAACAACTCTTCTTCTTCCAGTGTGGCACACAGATGCCCAAAGGTTGGACACCCCTGAGTTCTATGGCACCATTCAAAGCAAAATCTCCATGTGGCGTTAGTAAGTGCTCCACCAAACGTGCTCCTGAGGTCAAACAGCTTTAGGAACTGCTTCATTATTACAGTGTCTCTAATATGCATTGTGATCTCCAAAGGGGAGCTATATTACACTGTGTGCCAAACTTACTTGACCACAGATTTTTTAGGGTGGGGGGCGTCTTCTCTCTCTCTTTGGGAATGCTGATTTGAAGGCCTGATAGAGATTCACCCAACCTGGCGAATCCCTGGAAACGTTTTCAGGCGTATGGTGACAGTCACTATTCTGATATGGACTGTTCTGTTTTAAAAGCAGAGAAGAACAATAATCCAGGCCCCGTGGCCTGAGGCCTTTATAACCAGTTGATTAGCTCCTTGAATGGGTCCTACTAGGTCTCCAGAGAGCACATTATTGCTTCTAAAGAGAGAAGTGACAACGAAGCAGATTATAATCCAGAAGAAGCAAATAATGAAACTGTAAAAATGATAGATTCTTCTTTGGTATAAGGCGAAGAGGTTAATATTCACTTCTAAAGCATCGTTCGCTATATAAAGGATATGTTTAGTAGTTGACATAAACTGGAAACAGACATCATACTTCCACTGATTGGGCTATCCTTCGCTGTGGCTGAATGAACTCTCTAGGAACCTATTGTGCTTTCTTCAAAGATGTTAAATCCAGTGGAATTGACTAAAACAATTAGTCTCTGATCGTAAAAGAATTTCCACCTTGGAATCAGCAAACCAGATCCAGTCCAGGTTGTATACTATTGAGACACTATTTATATTGGAAACCAATATGAACTGTGGATATGCAAGGACAATGTATACGTGCACGCGGCGAAGTACCTATATGTAGTTAAAGATGGAGATTACTGACTGATTAGATGTTAACAAGTTCAGTGAATAGAATGTAAAACAAAAAATTAGGAGGAAAATGAGAGCACGACACAGAAATTTCTCTATTTTTGTTTCAATATTTCTCTGCCCTCCACTTCATAATTGCAGAGTCACCAGAAAGCATCACCTCATCACAAACACACCCACACACACAGGACAAAGCCCTGAAGATTCCCTGGCAGGCATTTCTCCTCCTGATTCAGTACATACGCTAAAAAAGTTGCTAAAGGTGAGCTGGTTTTAGCTGCGTAGGGTGGTGGGAAAGAGAAGAGAAGAGCGAGCTGGGAAGTATGGCAGTGAGTGTGCAGGCGAGAGAAGAAATGAGGCTGGGAGAGTGGGGAAAAGCCACAGTTTGAAGGCTGTTGAGTGAAGGAACACGACGATTGACAGGTGAGAAGGCACGTTCTGAAAGGTTAAAGCACTCACGCCTGCTGACATAGCTTTGTGTCATAGCGAGGATTTGTACCCAACTCATGGTTGCTTTTCTACTTCCATCTCTGTCTCATGTCCTGTTGTTATAAAGGTCAAATCAGATATTAGGGTACAAATCACAATGCCAGCGGAAGGGATGAATAGAATAAAAATGCCCTTCCACAATCCTTGAATGATAAAAAGCCTGCGTTTCTAGGCAGTCAGTGGTTCTCAAACGTTGGCATGTATCACCTGAAGGGCTTACAAAACACAGCTTGGGACAACCCTGAGAATTTGCATCCCTAATGAGTTCCCAGATGACGCTGATGTTGCTGGTTGGGAGCACATTTTGAGGTACCTACCCTAGCCGGGAATTGAACGGGCAACTTTTCGGTTCCCAGGCCAGCACTCAACCCACTGAGCCATACCAGCCAGAGCTCTTTACTCTGTCTTGATCATAGTAGGTTTCTCTCCCTCTCCAACAAGATTGTAAATTCCTTGATGGCAGGGGCCACAATTTATTCTTGCATGTAGTCCTCGCAGTGCCAAACACAGTGCATCTTAGGAAATGTTTAAGAAATGTTTGTGCAATAAAATTCTGGATCTAAGAAATATGTTTGTTATACAAATTGTACACATATTAACCTTTCTAGAGATTTTTACGGTTTGTTCACTGATGGCAATATGTTAAGACCAAGTGAGTGTCTTCCTAATGATATCCGTTGGAGCAATGTTGAGGGGAGATCGTCTGAATAAACGCCTGTTGAATGGCACTTAAACCACACCAGGTTGGCCTCTCCTAGCCTTGCTGTTCCTCCAACTCCTAGGGACAGCTTTGCTCATTCCCTTTCTGCTTCCAGGGGCCAGAAGTTTAAAGTTGGGCTGATCCGAACACATGATCGTCATTTTGTGATCGCGGAAGATGAAACATTGCAACAGGAAGGCTCATTGAAGATTCACATGAACTCGTCCAAAGATAAAGTACTAGATGAGTACCTCTCCCTGTTGTCATTACCCAATCTGATCATTTTAAGGGGAAAATTCTTCCTGCCTCCAGTACTGTTAGGGTAATAGGGAGCTACAGCAAGAGATGGGCCCAGGTGAGGTTAACCACCACCAGGGGGCGCTTATAACGCTCTCTCGAGTCAACACCAATTACTGCAGGTAGATGGCAGCAACAGTCTACCGAAGGCTTTGGTTTTAAGCACCAGAAGGGAGAAGGGCGGGGGGTGAGGGGGAAGGCTTCCCCTTTGTTTGCTCTGAAACCTGGCGTCTCTCTGGCCAGTGGACTGAAAGCCTCCTGCATCCAAAACTACAATAGCCTCCGGGCAAACGTGTGGAAGCTAGGAGTTGACGAAAAGCTGAATCCAGTGCAAATCAGGCAGTGGGCTCTGTCTCATAAAAAGAGCAGTTTGGGCAGGGGAGCCTAACCCTAGGCACCTAGTCCAGCAATTTCTAGCTTTAATCCATTTAGACCCGAACCTGTAAACTCATGTGGAAGTTTTTTTATTGGCTCCTGGTGATGTCACGCGAGGCTGGGAGAACTGGTTTTCTATGTGTGGGGCTTCTTTATTCCCTGAAACATCTTCTAGAAAACAAGCCCTGAGGCCTTTCACCCGGGCCGAGCCAGGGCCTCCGGTTGTAACCGGATACTAAGCCTTTCCCAAACACTTTATAAACAACAACCCCTCACCCCAGAAGTAGAAACATAAAGTGGGCGCAAGGAAAATAAACTCTGCAGCGGCGGTGCTCACCTTGGCGGCATGCGGAAATCACCTGAGAGTTTCAACCTGCCCACACGGATGCCAGGCCCCACCCCAGACATTCTGAGTCACTGGTTTGGATGCAGCCCGGGCAGCTGGGGATTTTGAAAGATCCCCACGCGATTCCAACGTGCAGCCAAGACTGGGAACCATTGTTAGAAACGCAGCCTTTGCTCCTGTGTTAAGTAAATTCTCACACCCACTAACTACAAGCACCCCTCGTTTTATTGCGCCTCGCTATATTGTGCTGCATAGGTATTGCGGTTACCCCCACCCCCAAACTGAAGGCACGACCCTCCCCACCGGCAAGAACATTAGAGCTTGTTTATTGTGATACTTGCTTTATTACGGTGGTCTAGAACCGAACCCGCTCTGAGGTATGCCTGTAGTTTAGATTCCTTATGCCTTAAGCAAATTTAAAATAAAACCCAACAATAAGAAAAAGCACAGGGTCAGAGGATTAGGAACCTGATTAATATCGAACATAAAGCAAAATCAGACTCTGGATGGTGTGGCTCACTTGGTTGGGTGTCTGGTTCAATTTCCGGAAAAGGCACATGCCTGGGTTGTGAGCCGGTGCCCTGTAGGGGGCGCATAAGAGGCAACAGAATGCTGTTTCTCTTGCATAGGAATGTTTGTCTCCCTCTTTCACTCCCTTCCCCTCTCTCTAAAAATAAATAAATATAATCTTTTTAAAAAGCAAATTCAGCGTTTTTTCCTCACTGTTGAATTGCTACCATTCAGTTTTCCCGAAGAATACCAGCCTGCTATTTCCTTCATCCACTTCTGAATGAAGCAATTTCTGAATTGCTGACCTTCAAATACTTCCGGGTCGTGTAAAATGAAGCCATACGGGACTTTGAGTGACCTGCCAATTTGTTGGCATCAAATCCCTTTAAACCTCTGTAGTTGACAGTGGAGACTCGAGTGTTTTCTTATGCTGCCTAACCTCTGGACTGGAAGGCTTCCAACACAATTTAGGTCAAGTCTTTTGAAAGGCAATACAACAGAGCCACCAAAGTAGGCAGCGACTTCCGGCAGCCCTACGAAACCTCATTTCCACAGCCAAAAAATGGCCATCTAACCCTTTAGGATGACGGTTACATTTTTGAACATGCTGTAAGTCCCACAGCTCCTGTGGGCAGTTGGTTAGACTAACCAGCTCTCAGGGTAGGCAGCGCTCGCTGGAGGCGCATAGTGTGGTTGTGAGGGTGTGGTAGAAGGACCAAAGCCTTGGAGCCTATGTGACAACTTGGCCTCACCACTGTCTCACAGTACTGTCATCTTAGGCATGTTCATCACCGTCTCTGAGCTTCAGTTTGCTCATCTCTACTAGAAAGGAGTAATAGCCATTTCCGGCGTGTTTTCTGAAGTAAATAGGATAAAATTGTGATGTGCTGGTAAATGTTTAACAGCTGGGGTGCTTTTTTGGGGGGGAACACCTCCATTTGTAGTGTTTTCCAATTTCCGTGGTGTAAATACTCCCACCATGGCTGATCCCAATGTGGTGTCACCGACTGTGGCGCTGGGAAGAGATGTGCACCACCTGGGGTACAACATCCTATAGTGATAGTCCCCCCCTACAGTGTAGCAGATACTCACAAAAGATTACACTCACATGGTCCCTTCCCCCAATAGGAACATTTATGTTGACGGGGGGCTGGTTACCATTTTTAAAGCATTTAACCTACATGATCTCATTCCATTTCTGGGGCAACACTGTGAAATGGGCAGGGTGGGTATTATTTCTGTTTTACAGATGAGAAGCCTAACGCTCAGAGACACTGGAACGGATTACTCAAGGCCATGCAGTGAGCAATCTATAAAATGGGTGTAATCAGCAGAAAAATCCCCCCCACCAAGATGTGCACATCCTCACCCCTGAAACCTGCAAATATGTAGCTGACACAGCAAAAGGGTGGGAATTAAGCTGCTAGTCAGGTGACCTTAAGAGAGGTAGAGCGCTGAATCATCCAGGTGGGACCAATGTAATCACAAGGGCCCTTACAAGTCAAAGAGGCAGAGAGGAGAACCAGAGGGAAATGTAGTATTGTTGGTTTACGGATGCGGTGACAAGCCAAGGAATGCGAGAGGCTTCTAGAAACAGCAAAAGGCAAGAAAGCAGACCCATCCCTAGAGCCTCTGGAAGGGGACGCAGCCCTCCATTACCTTGATTTTGGCCCTGTGAGACCTGTGTGAGACTTCTGACCTCCAAAACTGTAAGATACCATATTAATGTCCCTTAAATTGCTAATTTGTGTAATTGCTACAGCAGGGATAGGAGAGTAATACAAAGTTGGGCCTCCTCATTCCTCAAGTCTCAGCTCAAATTCCCCCTCCTGGGGGAGCCTTTTTTTTTTTCTTGCCCTTTTTGTAGGCCTTTGCTTTCTTCCCTGAGTTGCCATAAAACCTGGCTTTCAGGTTTTACTTACCAATGCTTATAATTCTTGGTGTTCCTGTTCACTTTCTTCCTAATTCCTAAGGGCAAGGTAGTATTTCGTCACTTTTGCATCATTTGCTGCCAACATGGGTCCTTCCCCCAGACCAAAGCATAATAACTAGATTGAGAATGTATGAATAAACCAGGGAATGAGTGCTGGACCTCTAATGTTAGCAACAGCGCCGCACTTATCACCACCTGGACCCGTGCTGCTGAGCTGCATGAAAAATCGTCAGTGCCGCAGGACAATGGAAAGTGCGTCTCAGAAGGCTGGATCTACCCAGCACCCTCTTCCTGCAGTACAGTCTGCCTTTCATGCCACTGGCTCCCAGAAGTAGCCTTCCCCCCAGACCAGCCCCTTTCACAGAGGAAGGGGAGTTCTGGCTCAAGACGGAAGAGAAACAGGCATGATGAATGGGTTCCAGGAGCCCCTGACTCCAACGCTGCCATCTTTGTCTCAGCAAAGCTCGTAATTGGATTTGGGCCTTTAGGCCAGTCACTTAGTTACTCTGTTCTCATTTATCAAATGTAAAGAATCCCAGTTCTGTGCTCTGCTTACTTTCAAGGCTTCTGAAAAAGAAAGGAAAGATGCATGCACGGGGCCTTTGCTAACCCAGTGAGAGCAGATGTGACCACGTGATAAGAAGAGCAAGGGCTACGTAGGAAAGTTCACATTCTCATGGGAAGTGAAAGTGAACCGCGTCACTTTCTATCATGTGACAGCTGTGGGGCCCTGAGAAAATTACTGAGGCTCTGTTTCCTCTGTGTGAGATAGGGACAATAACCCTCCTACTTACTGATCACTTCCAGTGTGTCTGACCCCTTCCCAGCCCTACACCATTATTCTTATTTAACGGGTAGACAGCTTGTCAGTGTCAGACTTGGGACTGGCCACAGAATGTGCAAACCCAGTGCTCTCCTTCAAAAAAGACTAGAATTCCACCAAAGGGTCACCGGTTCGATTCCTAGTCAGGACACATGCCTGGGTTGCAGGCCAGGTCCCCTGTACAGGGTGCGTGAAAGGCAAGCACACACTGATGTTTCTGACCCTCTCTTTTTCCTTCCCTTCCCCTCTCTCTAAAAATAAATAACTGAAATCTTTAAAAAAATACGAAAAGACTAGAACTCCGAGGTGGTGGCAGCAGAGCATTAAACACGCACGGGGACCCCCCCTGAGGGCGGCCCCTATGTGACTACACAGTCTGCACACCCCTGAGGCCAGCCCTGGCCAGTGTGACGCCAGAGCCTTCTATCTTAAGATCTGTTCTAGGATGTCTGTCCCCTAAGACTGCCATAAGGATGGAAATGAGTCTGCTGCATTCTTAGCAGAGGGAACAGCTGGAATGGTCTGGACGTGGAGGCATGGAGAGGAATATGCATAAAGAATGATTAAGCCCTGTGGCTGCAGCGTTGGTTACTCGGAGGAAGAAGTGCACTGCTAGATAGTCCAAAACTGTGGCGCTGGGAAGGCCACCCAGAGGCCCTTGTACTTTCTGCTGCTGCCGGTGGGGAGAGCTGGAAGGCTGAGAAGCACGAGGTAATGAAGAAACAGGCCAGGGAACTGACTCCCAAGGGCAGTGTGGAGCAGGGCAGACGAGGGCAAGCCCACCGGCTAAAAGACGGGGCACTAGAGGGGCGCAGCGATGAGGGGCTCTTGGAGCAGAGGCAGGGGAAAGGGGGAGAAGTGGACGACAGCGAAGCCAGTCCAAATGAGGCGGAGTTACAATCTGGATGTAGGGGAGGGGGGAAAGGAAAAGCTTCTGATGCCCGGTGGCCTGGCCTTTTGTTTGGGGGACGTCTGGCCTGTCTTGTGGTTTTATCACAAAGTGTACAATTGGGCACAGAGCAAACAGGATACATTTCTTCAGGAAGTAGAAACTCTTTGAGAGAAAAAAAAACGATTTAATCTCCGAAAAAATCAGCTGTTACTGGCTAGAAACTCAGTCACTTCTCAATTTGGGTCTTCCCCTGCCCCAAATGTTCACTTCCAATTTTTAGAGGTATTATTAGTTCTTTATATTCCTTGCATCACTATCATATAGTAATAATTGTAAATTTTCAGAGAAAACCAACTATGCACTTACAATGAAACAAAACAAGAAAAAGAAAAAACATCTCCCAAATCTCTCCCAGATTCTTCTCACAAACTTGGAAGGGGCGCGAGGAGTGGGGCACCTCACGCCTGATTGCCCGGATTGAAATCTGCTGACACCGTGGTGGTGAGGTTGGCTGAAGCCTCACTGCTGTTCCAGAGGCCTGGAAAGAAGGACTTGTGGGTTCTTCCTTCCACATGGGCTGCTGATACGCAGTCTCTGATGGGGAAGGCGAGCTGAGCAAAGCCACAGGACAGAGGGGAGGCGGAGCCACATCTGCACCTGTTTTGGAAGAGGAGCTCTGCGGAATAGTAGGAGTCTCCTTACTTTTCATAACTCAGGGCTGGGACCCTGCTGCCCCAGTGTAGCCCTTGGGTGAGCTCTCAACTAGCATCGCTGATGTAGGGCTCATGTGCCTCAGCACTGGAGACACAGAGAGAAGTCAGGCCTGAGCCCACACTGAGGAGACCCAGTCTGGGAGAGAAGACAGGGAACAAACATGTGGGAACTATAGGGACAAATGTCACGGACAGAAAGGCTTTCTGTGGCGCGGGGCTGGAAGGACCGGATTCTGCCTCAGGAGGTCAACAAAAGCATCACACAGTAGGCCACCATTTAAGTAAAATCTGTAAAATAGCTGGGAGACAAGGAACTTTCTGGAAATATCCCGTATCTCATTTGGGATGGTGGTCACACTGGTGTACATGGTTGTCAACAGTCGTGGAATGTAAGTTAAAATGAATGCATTTTGTTTTATGTAAATTAAACATCAGTCAAGGTGACTGCAAAAAGAGTGTGCTAGGGCAGGCGCCGTGTTTTTAGGTTAGCACACTGCCTCGGCACTAAGTGCACTCTCGGTAATTCTCTGCTGAACGGAACTGAGACCGGGAGGGTACAGACCGGTGACGACGCTGATGCTTTATGTGTCCCCAGGAGCCTCCCTTTGCTCAGGGCTCCTCATCCTGCCTTCGGGTGACCATAAGAAGCCTCAAGGGCCCATGCGAGCCTGAGGGAGTTTAGAGAGTTCAGGGGAGTCTTTTTGCTCACTTGTCTTGTCCCGTGCTCTCCCGGTCTGACCACAGGCTTGATTGGCAGATCAGCTCCCAACTTCGAGGGCCTGCTTATCATGTCTGCGGTTCCCACCTCTCTCGGACTTGTCGTCTACAGTCTCTGCTGGGCCCAGCTGTCAGCCACCTCCCCTGACACCCAACCTCTCCCCCTCCTCCACTCCCCTCCCCTTTCCCTTTCCCCCTCCCTCTCTCTCCTGGGCCCCAGGGCCCAGCTGGGCCAGGCTGGCAGGAGCCCCTAGGGAGAGAAATGAGAGTGAGAGACCTGAGACTTGTGAAGCCCTGTGTGTGTGTGTGTGTGTGTGTGTGTGTGTGTGGATCTGGATGGACAGACAACTGAAGTAGTCATCGATTTGTGAAAGGTCTAAGTTTCCCCCTTCAAGGTAGATAAAATACAAGATGCCCAGTTAAACTGGAGTTTCAGATAGTGAATAATTTTAAAATATAAGCATGTCTCATATTGCATGGGATAATTTATACTGCAAGCTATTGGTTCTTTACCTGAAATCTCAGTGTAACTGGGCACTGTGCGTTTTGACTGGGGTGTGATGGGGAACGCTGGGAGAGGGGAGAGGACACAGCATCCCTGTGAGCTGGCGTGTGGCACTGTCGGGACAAGCATGGCCAGGCTATTCCAGGCTTCACCAGAGGCAGCAGAATCAATGCCAGGAATGGCAGAAACGATGGCGATTGTAGGGCAGGTGTGTGAGGCGCCTCTGCTCTGCCTCCAGGGAGGTGTGATTAGCCAGTACTTGAGAGGAAACCGGCAGTCAGCAGACGGAAAAAGGTAACGAGGTAAAGGGGAACGTATACAGCAGGCCCTCTCCCACTCCCACATCCTCTGGGTGACACCTTCTCATCTCCCATGCTATGAGGCTGCATGAGGTAGCCACCTGAGAGTACCCAGAGATCAAGGGCGTGGCCAAGAGGCTGAGAGGGGGGCAAGATGCCACTCCTGCCCTGCCCCCCCTCCAGCCTCACCTGTTTATCCAGGCTTTCCCCATCTGTGACCCTCATTACCCACTTGGATCCCTCCCTTGTCAGAACCCCCACTGCAGGGCTCCACTGGTACTTAATTCTCGAGGTAGGCGGAGGACAAGTCAGTGGAAAGTTACTTTCAAATAAACGGATGGAAGGCTGATGAAACCCCAGGAAACCGCAGCTCCTCCCCTGCTGGGGCCCCATGCCAGAAGTCAACCTGCTAGGCTTGGGACCCATTTCTGGTCTCCCTACCTACCCAGAGACCAGGGGCAGGTCCTTTACCATGTGTCTCATTTCTTTACTTACAGATGGGACGCCAGCTGCCCTATCACAGCCTGACAGGGCTGTCAGGAGGCAAGAATGAGCGAGCAGATGCAAAACAATGGCAACATTTTCAAACGAAGCATCTGTACAAATGTACACTTTTACAGTGCTTCGACCTGCTACAGGTGCTTCTACTTAAAGAAATCCAATATATGAATATTCAGACCCATACACACATCGTGATATGATTCCAAAAGCCGTTTCCCTACATCACTGAAAATGTGATTCAATTCATCAAAATGTAATGTGCTCACATTTTACGGAAAATCCCCTAAGGAATAGCTGCTCTAATTAAGAATGGCTCTTAACTGGGCCTGCAGTGGGCTGGCTGACTAAATTCTGTGTGCTTCGGTTGCATTTTAGAAAGGAGACCTGCTGTGGCCCTGTCTATAATCAGTTTGATTCACAATTATAGGAGCATAGTCTTGATAATAACTGTCCTCCTCTGCCCCTTTAAGAATGCAAGTTCCTTCAATTGCAGGCGAGCAGGAAGTGCCACTGTTTGGCTGTATGTTTCATTTCCTTTCAAAGGTGTATTCTTACTAAAGAAACCCCAAGTCCTATTTCTATTTCTTTTAAGGCATACTCAACTGTGTTTGTGTTGGTTTAATGAAATTACTTGGGCAGGAAAATATACAAATCATATATACATATTTTAGTTTTTAATAGGCTTTACTTTTTAAAACAGTTTCAGGCTCACAGCAAAATCGAGGGGAAGGTACAGAGATCTCCCACATACCCCCTTCCTCTGTACATGCACAGCCTCCCCTACTATCAACACATAATATTTGCTAAAATATAAAAGATGAAAGCAAACCAAAATGACATTTAAAATATAAAGGTATGCATGCTTCTGGGGAAATGTAAGTGGTAGAAGATCCTCCATTCCTCTTCCCCAGAGGAAGCCTCCATTAACAGTTCTTAAAACTCCCTCCTGGAAGTTGTCTCTACACACCTCGCCCTTTTACTGCACAGAGGGCACCATACGATATTCATGAGGGCCTCTTTTTTCCACTTAAGAGTATACTTTGGACATCCTTCCATGGCATGACGAAATCTGCCTGATCTTTTTCTAGCAGCTGCATGATTTCCCACTGTTTGGGTATTCGATCATGTTCTTCACTAATCTCCTAATTCAAGAGACCGTTAGGTTGGGTCTAACTTTTCCTCTTACCTGTGGTGCTATGGGGACAAAGCTGTATCTGTACGTGAATGTAGATGTGGACACATATCTTTGCGTAAGTGTTGAAGGGTTCAGAACAGGCCTCCCCAAGATCTGCCACGTTGGCATGTGAATTATTTTGAGCTGAAGGCAACAGAGCCTTTGAGGGCTCATGGAAAACGTTTACTTCTCCCTTAAAGAATGGAAATTAGGGGCCTTGCCCATAACGGGAGTTATCACTGAAAAATAACTTTTTATGACCTAGCTACAGGACAGGACAAACTTCTACTTACTGAACATCTGCTCTTCTTATCATTCCGCAATGACCTTTGAAGTCCCAGGTGCCTTAGCTCAGAATGCCATATATACCTGATTTGTCCTGTCTCTGAACTTCTCATGTGTGTGGGGTCTCGGACTCCCATGTACGTAGGGTTCCCATATGTGTGTATGTAATTAAATTTGATTATTTTCTCTTGTTAATCTGTCTCATGTAGATTGAATTATTGGGCCAGTGGAAAAGAACCTAGGAGGGTAGAGGAAATTTTCTTCCTCCGCCACGGTGTCCAATATTGCCATAGAGAAGAATTCTAGCAGGGCGACCACTGGATCAAACTGGAAATGCTGTTTTAATTGTGAGAGCCACTGGTACCTCTGAAAAGTCTACACCAGTGTACACTTCCCATAAGGGCACGTGAGAGCTGCCTTCATTCTTCTTTCCATGCATTCTGGCCAATGTCAGACATCACTCAACCTTCCCATTTTGTCAGTCTGAAAGGGGCACAGAGGGCCTCCTTGTGCGGTTTGCACTTGAAAGCCTACTGTCCAGGGACATCTTCCTGCATGAGTCCGGAATCAGGGAGGAGGAGCTCAGAGGCCAGACTTTGGAACCGGATAGAGCTGGATGCAACCCCAGCCCAGCCACTTGCCAGTTGTGATCTCTGCAGCCTCAGTTTTTCCTTCTGTAAAATGGGCATCCTGAGACAGAATTCATGGGGTTATTGAGAGGACCCAGCAAAGCAGTACAAACTGGCTAGCGGTACAAATGTTCGTATGTTTCCCAACAAAGAAAAAAATATATATATATACTAATTTTGACTGACCTAGGCAAAGGTGGCTTAACAGTATCTGGGATTTCACCTTTTCCTTACTTGCTGCCCCTACTTGAGAGAGGAAAGCGCAAATAAAATGCTCGAAACTAAAACTAAAATTTGCAGGTGGGGTATTCACTATACCTCCCCAAGCAGGTCGTTAGGGGAATTAAAAAGCTCTCAGAGCAGTGCCTGGCTCTTGCACACACTCCATGGCTAATCCTTGCTGTTGTTTTTAGCCATGGATCCCCCCAGCTGCTCAGCCCACGCCCCCCAGCAGGAGAGGTGGAGAGTGGAGTCCTCTCAATTAACAGATGATTCTCAAATACCTAAGTGCCAGGCTAGTCAAAACCGCTTTGAGCCAGACTGTGAACCAAAGGGTCACTGGTTCGATTCCTAGTCGGGGCACATGCCTGGGTTGCAGGCCAGGTCCTCAGTGGGGGGTATGTGAGAGGCAACCACACACTGATGTTTTGCTCCCTCTCTTCCCTTCTCTAAAAATAAATAAAGAAAATCTTTTTAAAAATAATAAAGAGGTAAAGATAAGCAGATCCTGGAGCTGAGATGTGTCGCTACATTTACACCTTTAAAAACAAAAAAAAAACCCACTTTGATACTATGAACACTGCAATGTTGATAGGGTACTGGCAGAAGGACATCCTCCAACTTTCTGGTCTGCCCGCTGAGACAGAATTATCTCCTGCATGGCTCAGCAAGCAGACAGCCCCCCTTTACCCCCATTCTCTAGCACTCAATACAAAAAGACTCTCATGGGTCTACTTTGTGAAAATATATTTGTCATGTTCTCTCTTTTTAAATTTATTCCTTTGGAAGCAGGGTGCATTCTGAATACTATAGTGTTGCTTGTAAGCGGGAATGGTGCTGACATTGTTTCTCCGTGTCCTTCAGTGCCACACAGAATGTCACCTGGGTCTGTGCATGGGAGGGAAAAGTAGTTCACCTCCACTGAGGGCACACTGCATCTCACGGCTGCTGGGGTATTAAGAACTAAAATTATAATTTTGCATTTGTTTATTTCTTTTTTTCCAATCTGTCAGATTTTATTTCATGCATTTGAAGTCCAGTTGTTGGTGGCATAAAAAATTAAGGGTTTTTATATTTCTTGTGAATTGATTCTTTTATTATTATATAATATCCTTCTTTATCCCTGGTATCCCTGGTATTATTTCTGCAGCTGAAGTGCACTTTTTTTTTTCAGACAGGGGAGAAAGGAGGGAGAAAGAGAGGGAGAGAAGCATCAATGTGTGGTTGACTCTCGCACACCCCCTACTGGGGACCTGGCCCACAACCCAGGCATGTGCCCTGACTGGGAATCGGACCAGCTACGCTTTGATTTGCAGGCTGGCACTCAATCCACTGAGCCACACCACCCAGGGCTGAAGTGCACATTTTCTGGTATCTGTATAGCTCGCCCAGCTTTGTTTTGTTATTTGCATGATATCATTGTCTCCCTCCCACATCTTACTGTGAACCATTATGTGTTCGTATTTAATGTAAATTTCTTGTAGGCAGTACATGTCAGTTTTTAATTTTTTAACTTTTATTATATTTTATTGTTTATGCTATTACATCCAAGATGACAATTTCAGCTTTTAATTGGAGTAACTAGATCATTTACATTTATTAAGATTTTATTGGCATGAGTGAAGTTAAATTTGCCACTATGCAAATTGTATTTCGTTGATTTTACCTATTCTTTATATTTTTCTCTCTGTTGGAATGTGAGTGAGACCTGGAGCTTCCTTCTAAGAAATGTCCAGCATGAAATTTCACAAACCACTTTTGACAAGTTCGATCACTCGCAGCACCTTCTCCATGCACGGCACAAATCTTTCTTTGCGTTTCAGTTGCATTTTTACCTTTCTTGAAATAATAAAGCAAATAGGCCAAGAATGTTGTTTACTTTCTTCCATCTTCACTATTAAAATGGCAGCACAAAAATTCACCAATTGTGATAAATTTTTTTAAATGCACACTGATATGACAGCTGTCACAGTACAGTCTAACAAAATTGTTTCAAATGAAGTTAAAGACAACTAAGCATTGCTAGAGCAAATGTACTTTTTGGTCAACCTACTAGAACTTGGAAAACGTAAGGGGATGTGACATTCCTGATTATATTTTATGTTATAAAATTCTGTCTTATTAGAAATTCTTGTTAGTTTCTCTGTCTCTCTACTTCTTCTTCCTCCTCTCTTTCTCCCTCTCTCTCCCTCTCCCTCCCTTTCTCTCTGTCTCTCTCTCTGCCTGTCTCTGTCTCTCCATTGCTAGCTTTGAAGAAGCAAGATGCCATAAGTTATAGAGCTACAAGCAAATTCTTCCAACAATCTCAACGAGTGTATTATGGAAGTGGGTCCTTCTCCAGCCAGACCATCGGAAGAGAATCAGGTGACCCAGCTGTGCTGTGCCCAAACTCCTATATTATGGCAACTGAGAGATAATAATTGGGTATAGTTTTAAGCTGATACATTTATAGTAATTTGTTATGCTGCTTAAAAAGCTAATATATCTGTTTAGGGACTTTCAAAAAAATCCCACCACTACTGAGTGCTATGGTCTGAATTTTTGTATCCCCCCAAAATTCGTATGTTGAAATCCGACCCCTGATGTGATGGTATTAGGAGGTGGGGTTTTTGAGAAGTGGGTAGTTCGTGAGGGCAGAGCCTTCATGAGTGGGATTAGTGCCCCTATGTAAGAGGCCCCATAGAGCTCCCTTGCTCTTCCACCAGGTGACCTGGAAGAGGGCCCTCTCCAGACCCTGCTGGCACCATGCTCTCAGACATCCAGCCTCCCGAACTGAGAAATAAATTTCAGTTGTTTGTAAGCCCTCCAGTCTATGGCATCACTGAGCTAAAGCTCTTTGTTAAGACAGCTGAACTATCCATATCATGTAGGGAATAGAGATACATTGAAGAGCACATCTCAAAAATAACAGCTTTAAGCCCTGGCTGGTGTGGCTCAGTGGATTGAGCGCTGGCCTGCGAACCAAAGGGTCAACGGTTTGATTCCCAGTCAGGGCACATGCCTGGGTTGCGGGCCAGGTCCCGCATAGGGGGTGTGTGAGAGGCAATCACACATTGCTGTTTCTCTCTTTCTCCCTCCCTTCCCCTCTCTCTAAAAATAAATAAATAAAATCTCTTTTAAAAAAATAACAGCTTCAGCGGAGAAACCTGGCAGATAATGCTTTAATCAAGTGATCAAACAATCTCCCCCCTAATGAGACAAACCACTATCACGTACCAGAAGGTCGTAGCATCCCCTGTGCAGTGGTATTCCTGCCAAAAAAGACAAAGCCCAAATCTAATCACGAGGAAACAGTCAAATCTAAATCAAGGGAAATTCCACAGAACGACTGGCCTGCTGTGTTAAAAAAAAATACATCAGCGTCATTGAAGACCAAGAGAGGCTGAGGAAGTTCTAAATTAAAAGGCACTGATGGGACATGACAAATAAATGTGATACATGAACCTGGACTGGAACCTAGGTCAGTAAAACAGTGTTATAAGGACATTGTTGGGCTAATAGGCAACATTTCGATAAGGTCTGTAGATAAGATAACAGTAGTGTGGCAATATGATATTTCCTGGTACTGATAACTCTACCGTGGCTGTGCTGGAGAATCTTTGTTCCTAAATGCACACCAAGCATTTGGGGGTAAAAAGATGTCGTATCCACAACTAACTCTCAAAGGGTTTAGAAGGTATATAGATTAAAGAAGATGTGATACATATATACAGTGGAATACTACTCAGCTATAAGAAAAGGTGAGATACTGCCATTTGTAACAATGTGGATGGATTTTGAGAATGTCATGCTAAGTGAAATAAATCAGACGGAAAAAGTTAAGAACCGTATGACTTCACTCATAGGTGGCATATAAAACTGAAAGCAGCAAATGAACACACAAGAAAAACAAAAACTCGCAGACACAAACAGTGGTATGGTGGTTACCAGAGGGAAGGGGAGGGGAGGGGTGGTAAAGGGGGTCAAATTACGGTGACAGAAGATGTGACTTTGGGTGGAGGGCACACGATGCATCACGTATCATAGAAGTGTACACTTGAAACCTATATAATCTTGCTCACCAGTGTCACCCCAATACATTCAAATAAAAATTTTTAAAAAGGAAGACACAAGATAGATAACGATAAAGCAAATGTGGCAACATAGTAACAATCGATGAATCTAGGTCAAGGGCGTACAGGAATTCTTCATGTATTTTTGCAGCTTTTCTGTAAGCCACCTCATTATGTAAGCCACAGGCAATCAGGTGTCATCTAAGGGATCCACCAGGAATAGCGAAGACACTCCCACACTCCAACCACTTGGGAAATTCCACGGGCTCAGGGGCTACCTCCCACGAGCCAGAAACCAAGGCTGGTCACATTCTGGGCCCATAGTGGAAAGGAAGGCGTTTTCGTTTGTGGTCTTGGCTCTGCCAACCAGCTGAATACCCTTGGGCAGATCACTTAACCTCTCTGTGCGGAGTTACCCTCTGTGAAATATTGATGCCAATACCTGGCCCCTTATCTGCATAAGGGTGCTTTAGGAGTAAAAAGACACAAAAGATGAGAAAATGCATTGACAAACACCAGAGTTGTATTACAGAAGGACTTACTGACTTCTTCATTTCTTTGTTTGTTTGTTTCTCTCTCTCCCTCTCTCCTGTTGTCCAATTGACTGGTTTCTCAGAGCTGGTGCCTGCACCCTTTTAGGTAGTCTGCTGGCAGCAAGTGTGGAATTTAGGCTATGTAGAGAACACGCAGAGGGAAATGGGAAACGACATTTCCAAAGCAAAGTTATTCAGGAGTTTATCTAGTTCATTGGCAGCCACGCCATCCATCTCTTCCATTCTCATTCAGAAACCCTGATGGTGACTTGCTGTGGTTGGAGAACCCCTCTCTCAGAGAGACTGGGGTCCATACACATCCCAGAGATCTTTGGAGAAAAGTCAGAGTCCATGAACTTAGAAAGGAAAAACGGTATCTTTATTTTCATTAACCCCCAGTGATCGTTAGCATTTTCTCCAGCTATGCATGTAGGCAAGTGTCTTAGTCAGCTCTGGCTGCTATAACAAAATACCATCCACAGGGTGGCTTAAACAACAGACATTTATTTCCCACAGTTCTGGAGGCTGAAAAGTCCAAGCTCAAGGTGCTGGCAGATTCGGTCCCTGGTGAGAACTCCCCTCTGGGCTTATAGACAGCCTCCTTTGTTTAGGCAAATGTCCAGTCCACGACAGCAAGGAACCTCTGTAATATTAGCCCTTCCTATGATTGTATCAACAACAGAACCCACAGATATGTTTGTATCTGTTAGCATTCTGCAGGTACCTGCAGACTGATCACCGGGTGTGAGACCAGCCACTAGATTGTGTTATTTACTGCATAGAGGAGCAGATATATTACTACATCACAGTGTTTGAAACCCTTTTGGTAACGGTATGGAAATAGAATTCCTTCCATTAGTGATCCCGGGTGTTTTATTTTACACAGTTACGTAATTCCAAGAAAGGGTCAATAGTATTCATCACATGGCCATGGCCCAAAAGGAGTTCAGAACCTGGGATCTCACTCCCCTCCCTTCTCCTCATAACCAGACCCTGAGCTGTCAGGAAGTAGGACCATGACTTGCTTTACTTTCTTTCTTTCTTTTTTTTTTTCCCCGCAATTTTTAATGAGGCAAAATTTGCATAATATCGAATGAATCATTTTAAAGTAAACAATTCCGTTGAATGCTGTACAACCACCACCTCCACCTAGATCCCGGACATTGTCATCCCCCTATTAAATAGTTCCTCCCCTTGCCTCTCTCCCATCAGCCCCTACAAACCTCTTACCTACCTTCTGTCTCCAGGGATTTGCCCACTCTGCACGTTTCCTATAAATGGAGTCATACAATAGGCGGTCCTTTGGGTCTGGCTTCTTTCCCTGGGCGTGTTTTTAAGGCTCTCTCACGCCATAGCATGCAGCAGGACTTCATTCCTTTTTACAGCTCAATACTTTTCCATCGCATGGATGGGCCACACTGCACTTGTCCATTCGTCCATTAATAGACATTCGGCTTGTTCCCACGTTTCGGCTACTGGAACAGTGCTGTTATGCAGAGTCACAGTACAAGTGTCTGCTTGAATACCTGCTTCGATTCTTTTGGGTGTATATCCAGCAGTGAAATTGCTGGGCCATATAGTAATTTAACGTTTAACTTTTTGAAGAATATGATCAACTTTTAAATCTTTAGTTGACTCTATTCACTGAAGTGACATTTGGTCATTGTAGTGTCTACAGATGGCAATTGTCCATCATCTGTACCAGACCATGGGGTCCTGGCTGTAAATCGCACAGTACAGAGCTGGAACTCCAGTGTCCTCTTCCTGGTGCTTTCATTTACCCTGTGTTTGCCCTTGGTGTTAGGAGATGAAGTCCCCCTCTTCTTGCTTTGGTGGAAATGGTGTCTATGGAATTTGTCCCCTGGGAAGGCTCCTGCGAGTGCTGGCATCAGAGAGAACTGGTGGGGGGCGGGGCGGGGGGAGTGTGTTGTCAGAGGCGCTGGCAAGGGATTGCTCCTTCCCTGGCCTTGGTACCTGCCAGTCACATCTGATGAGCAGGTAAGCTGAGAGCTGCAGGCCCCCTTCTGACGGGGAAAAGTAATCTGGCAGAAAAGTAGGAAAGAGAGAACTGGCGGGTGCATCTGGCACAGGCCCTAGGAAAAGGTGGTGACAGCCGCAGGTCACCAGCTCCCAGGCCAGCTAGGCTCAGATTGAAGTTTAGCAGAAAGGGAACAAGCAGAAGCATCTTGAGCACGCTCTCACACCTTGCCACCCTTGGGCAGCGTAGGTGGGAATGATCAGAGAGCTAGGCAGAGGAAGGGACACCTGAGTAGATGGGCTCATTCCCGGGTCCTAGGAAAAGCCAGGGGCACTGGGAGAACACAGGAAATGCAAGCAAGAGGGGAGGACGGGCTTCATAACTTGGGGACGCAGTGTAAAATGAAAACACAGGGCCCTTTGTTCAAAATTAAGAATTGCAAGATGGCGACGGCCTAGCATTAAGCCAAGGACAGGGCCTTTGCGAGGGTGGGGCCCTGTGCAGCTGTGCAGGTCACACGCCCATGAAACCAGACTTGGAGAGGAGGGAACATCAGGGTCAGTCCTGAAGGGGGACTTTGGCCTATGTGTTGTATACCCTCAAATTTGAGATTTTTATCTATTGCCCACCTGTACTTCATTTTCCTCACCATGAAGTCATTCATTAACCACCTTCTGCTGATGATCTGGGAGAACTATGTTCTCTTAAAACAAAACAAAACAAAACAAAAAACAAAAACCACACCCAGCCCTGGCTGGTGTGGCTCAGTAGATTGAGTGCCAGCCTGTGAACCAAGGAGTCGCCGGTTCGATTCCCGGTCGAGGCACATGCCTGTGTTGTGGGCCAGGTCCCCAGTGGGGAGCATGCAAGAGGCAACCACACATTGCTGTTTCTCTCCCTCTTTCTCTCTCCCTCCCCCTCTCCAAAAATAAATAAAATCTTTAAAGAAAAATAACAACTTTGACATCCACAGAAGAAGCACATTAAACTATATGAACACATATTACTTGCTCGTGACAATTCAACTTCATGATGGAATGAAAATGTATCATTTTTAACACAGAAGGCTACTGGGAGTACGTGATATCTCCCCTTTCAATATGTTTTTGACCTACTAATATTTTAGAAACGATGGTAACATGAATGACTGCTGGGAAAATATTAAGGAAGTGAAAAGCTGCGTGAAACTAGCCATATTCTAGGTAAAGAATCCCCTTTATGGCGAGTGCACTGGGCTATGTAAGAGGAGGCGAAAAGAGTCGATTGCATTTCTGGAGTGAAATGATTTGAAAATTGGAGCAGGCAGATTTTTCATGTGATGATCTGTGACTACAATAGCTACGTTTAAAAGTTTTAATGATGGAAACATTTGGGTGATTTCTAGAACAAAGTCTAAAAGCTGAGGATTCCAGAAAGTGTAGTGTTAAAATGAGGCGGCCTCCGAGCCAGCCAGTCCGAGTTCAAACCCTGCCTCTGGCTTTCCCTGTGTGGTTTTGCCTCATTTGTTTCATGGTCCCGGGATTCCCACATCTGCCACGGAGAAAAAAACAGTGCCTCTCTCATAGGATTATGTGAGGATTTGAGGCAGCTCCCTGGTAGAGAGTAAGCATTCAAAAAATGTTTACCACTGTTAATGCCATTATTATAGTCACGAGTGGTGGGTGGTGTTATTCTTATATTTCTACAATTCCGCCCCTGCCGGCCTCTCAACGTTACCCTCTGCCCCTTTCATTGTATGCGAGCCCCAGGCAAACTAAGCTCCGGCACACACTTGAAGTTTCTCTGCTTTCTCACTGTCACCCTTGCTGTGCATAGGCTGAGCAACCACTTGGAGGGGATGTTGGAACGGCGAATTCAAGCCGCAGAAGGGAACTGGGTTGAATGAGAGCCCCTCGCAAGTTCCTTTTGGCTCTACGATTCCGTCAGATCTACAGAGCCGACAGGACGTTCAGGAGCACCACACTCGACATTCTCTAGGGTGTTTTTGGATTCTGCTTTCCTGTCATCCCCCGCTCATTTTTAGCACACTGGCTGAGGGAACCTTCTCCTCATCGCCCTCAGCCCAGTGTGGAGCCGGCACAGGTGGGAATCCTGGAGAAGACATTTCAGCTGAATATAAGGCACAGATGGGCTGCAGTACAAGGACACACACACAATTGGTAGATACCCCTGGGGTCTTGACCTCCGACAAGATGCTTCAATTCCCTGAGCTGTGTCTTCAGCAGTAAAGTGAGAACTTAGTGCCCACGGAATGGGGTGAGAAGTGAATTACGTGTTGTATTAGGTGTCCAAAAAAATAGGCTTTTCCTCCCTCTGTTGTTAAGGGGGGTTGTGGGGGGGGGCTCAAACTGTGTCTTTAAGGGGATTTACATAAACACATGGAGTCTGTGGGGCCACAGGGACAAGTGGGTTGTAACCACTTGTGGGCAGGTGGGGACAGATGGTAAGAGGCCTTGAAATGCAGACAAAGGGACCTGGGCTTGAGAAAGCAAAGAGGTAGGAGCCTTGCTACTGTCACCGTCCCCCTGTTCCTCCTCATTTTCTTTCTCCTGGGCAGTGCTCTGCGCAAAACGTCATAGGTTAAAAATAATAGGACTAATATTCATGAACTCAGACTGCGGTGGTTGTTGCCCCAGGATTGGAAATGGCTACAGATCAGTCCCAGGAGCACACTGGCAAGCAAAATAAACTACACCCTGCCCTGACACCGCTTCCTGGTTCCACCGGGCACGGGCTTACAGGCAGGCCACCCTCCAACGAGGCTCACTAGGCGCTTTTCTCACAGGGTGCTGGCGCCCACAACAGGAAGGCAGGGCAGGTGTCGGGTGGGCTCTTTACCCATGTCTCATCGGAGAGCCCTGGCACCCCGAAGTTCTTTTGAGTCTCTAAGCCTATCTTTTCCATTGGGGCCTGAAAGCCCCACCCCATGGTGGTTGCGTCCAGCACGACCTAAACCCTTATAAATGGTAGCTTCCATGAAGCAGGAATTGTCCCTGTCATCTGCAACATTAGTACTGAAATGATTTAATTATCTGGAGAGGAAAACAAGGTGGCGAGGGCCACAGGTTTAGAGTTGGGCGAAGCTGATCTCAAGCAACTTCCTGGTTTAAACAAATCAGTTAAATATAATACCTTAACTGTTTAGTAAGCAACTTGTGCGCTATCTACCAGGCCCTATGGGAAACGAAGTCGCCTGCCTCACTCTTCCCGGTGATTCTCAGACACAGCCTCTCTCAGGGGCATGGAGGTGAAGACTTTTATATAGCCCCTTAGCATAAATAACAGAGAGCAGCTACTGGTCACGTTATCACAACAGTGGTTCTCTAAGCATCAGTTTCCCCATCTGTAAACCTCTCCTCTGGAGCAAGAAAGGCCAAAATAAATGCAAAGCACATCCATCAATGGGAATTTTTGTTTTGTTTTGTAGTTTTAGAGAGGGGGGGAGAAAGAGAAGGACAGAAATGGATCTGCTGCCTTTCACACACTCCGTGACTCGGGACTAAACCTGCAACCCAGGCCTGTGCCCTAACCAGGAATCGAATCAGTGACCCTTCGCTTTGCGGGGTGATGCCCAACCAACTGAGCCACACCAGCCAGGGCAGGGGTCATTTTTTATTTGCTAAAAAGCTAGCAAAATAGTTCATGTTCACTAGTAGCTTATGAGAAATAGCTAATACAAAAACATCTTAAATTTTTCCTTAATGCCCAACACTAAAATATTTTGGTTTTTCTCAACCTTTTATCCTGATAATGATACCAATTGTGTATTGTCATGCACAAGTCCTAAGCATTCAGGTCTCCAAAAAACCCTGTGAGGCACTAACATTATCCCATTTTACCAATGAGCAGTATCAGGGGCAGAAACATTAATGAACATGGCCAGGGTCACACAACTCTTTAGAGTCTTCTTTCAGTTTGCATTCCCTTTCACCTGCCTCATTGTGTCCTTTTCCTTCTCACTAGGTTCCTGATAAGTTGGTGAGACAAACCCAGTATAGTACACCTCCCTCCCTTGCCCTTCCTCTATCTTCTCACCTGCCCAGCTCCTATCGGTACCCCCACACAATGGAAGGCTGCGTTAGCAAACTAGAAAAAGTCTCCAGGCGTTTACACATTTCCACGCCTCCAGCTCCTTTGCAGACAGGGCTTCGGCAAGGCCCAAGCCTTTCTAAGGCAAGAGCTTTGAGGAGAAGCAGCAACAAGCTTGTCGCGGTTCCTTTGTCCTGGGAGACACGGGGAGGAAAGAAGGTGCTTCTTCACAGGCGCGGAGGGAAGGGGAATCGCAGAAGCTACAGAAATGGTGTCGGTGTGCCGCAGCTGGCAGCTGACCTGGGCCAGAAATGCACCCTGAGTGATCTTTTCTGAGTTTTCACAACGAGGTGGACTCTCTTCAGGCCAGCCAATTAGGGGAGAGTCAGGGGTCCTATATCCAGAGAAGTGACATCCTGTGTCCGCACGGGAAGGTCCACAGCAGAATGGCAGTCACCCACCAGAGCGTGAACTGGGGAACCAGACAATCGAGTCTGCTCCTCCCTTGTGCCCCAAGAAGAAGTCAAGTGCATAAAATGGGGAAGTCCGCGCTGCCGAGGCACAGGCTTTTAAGGGTCTATAAACAGTCGACTCTAATCCCCCTCAGAACAAAGCATCCGCTAGAAACACGATTAGCAGGGGGTTTGTGGAAACGTTCCTTCGGGGTGCGGAAAAGGGAAAGAAGTATTGTTCGTACTGTTTTGCATCTCAAAACAATCTCAAGGAGGCCCTTTCCAACCTGCAGGCCTTTTTCCTTCCCTTTGCTATTTGCAGGGGCAGGGCGTGGCATTTGCAACTAGTTTCAGCAGCAAGGGGGTCACTGATACAGAGTCAGGTGCCATTTTGAAAATTGCTGCTCGCTACCTAAAATTTCCGTATTTCCGGATGTAACTTACAAGCCTACCTCGCAAACGGCTTGTGCTGAAAAAAATCTCCCTTCAAAATAGAGTTCGATTTTTAAGTCTCATCTTCACATTTTAGAAATAATAAAGGGATTGCTTGTACTTGGCATTCAATGCAGGCGTCCTTAGCAATCACTTTTATAATTTAGGAAAATAAGGAACAGGAAAGTAAAAGAACTTCCTCACTGTCAAGCTGTAAGTCAATAGCAGAGCTTGAACTTGACTTATTTTCCTAAGGGAGAGGCGTTGAACTTTATAGACTCCAGGTAAATTAACCTCAAGCCAGCAAATATTCCAGTTATTTCATCTGGGTGTTCGCAAAATTACAGCGACGAAAAAAAATGCATGTCACAGTGCATCCAAAAAAAATCACTTTAGGGTGACTTATCTCCCACACAAGTCAGGAAGAAGACGAAGGACGAGACAAAGAGGCCGGGTGGAGCGAAGGCCCTCCACTGGCCTGAAAGCTGAGTCACACGAATCGCACCCCTGCAGTGGCCGAGGCCCTCCTATGAGGTTACACCGCACCCTAGCTTGGAGATGGCTACATCAGACAAAGCCAGATTTGCAGTAAAGGAATGCCTGTCCCCCTGCGTATCACTCAGGCCCTTAGTTATCCTGTTCCGTTCCCCACGAGTAGATTTGCGAGGCTGTTGCAAAAAACCTATTATGATAAAACAGACATAATAGGGGAAAGGACATTATGAAGGACGTGATGGAGACTGGGACTTTGCTTGTCCTTTTTTTTTTTTCACCCTTGTTGCGGTTAGGGTGCATTGTTGGACGCGGGCGGGTGCTCCAAACGCCAGGTAGCCCCCCCTCCCCCCTACTCCGGACGCCGCCCGCGACCCGGCGCGAAGGAGTTAAACGGTCGGGCGGTGACATCACCTCATTTACATAGCAGCGCGCATATAGCGGTGCCCGCCGCCCCCGTCTGGCATTCGGCGGCGGTCACCGAGCAGATCGGACTCTTCTCTCGTTTGTGCGCCTCCCTCGGGTGAGCCCTGGGGCCCCTGCACTAGACTAGAATCGGCTTCCTTCCCTCCCGGCGCCCGCGCTCCCCCTGCGGCGCCCGCATCCATATTGCGGCATTGCTAAAGCGGGCCGCACGTGGTCCCGCGACAACGGCCGCTTTGGGGAGTCGGGGAATGTCGAATCCTTGCAGATACTGGTTAAAGGGGTTGGGAGCGGGGTAATTAAATTTAAAGGTAAAGCCCACAGAAACGAGGGGGAAAAAAAAGTAACCTGATGTTTTGCTGAGCAGCTTTCAGGGAACGGTTTTTCTCTCCCGCCCCCCCGGAGGGCATTCTCCATTGCCTCCCGAGCGGCAATAAATCAGGAACAGAAAGATTCTTTGTCCCTACTCACACCCATCTTAGCCCGGAGCTACAAGAATTACATTTCCCCTCTAGCCTCGGGTGGCTTCCTGGCCAGTGGTGTGAAATGGGTAAAAAGCCCTTGCAGGAGACTGGGTGCAGAGGCTGCCCTATTGCCCCTGGATGCGGATGAGGATGATTTAGGGGGGCGGGGGGCAGCTTTGTGCGGCTGGCTGCATTGTTGCGCGCCGGGGAGGAAGCGGGTAGGGCGGTGGTCGGAGGCGCCGCCTTTGTCACAAAGGAAAGCGGCAGAGGCCGCGCATTTGGAGGGAGAGAGCACCAGTAGGAAATGGAAACACTTTCTGTGCAACCTTAGCTTTATTTTAAGAATTTTTTATTAGATTTTCCCCCCTGTAAACTCATTGCGCTCTCCTCCTAGCCAGATTTTCATGTTAAAACGTTGCAGTTACCGCAGCGCTCAATCGGCCTCCTAATACGAGAGCCATCTTCCCAGGCTGGTCCCCACATTTCGAAATACTGCAACGGGATGGGGGGGACTTTTTTTGTAGAAAGAAGGGGTCATAGTCGTGAATGACTGCGGAAGGAGGCGGAGGTGGGGTTTCAGGCTGGGAATGCGAGGGCCAAAGCGCACTAAGCCAGGAGAAACGAGACTGGGTGGCTTCAGCCCTCACACTCCCTCCTTGGCTTTGTTATCTGCAGCTTCCTCAGCAACCATGTCTGATAAACCCGATATGGCCGAGATTGAGAAATTCGATAAGTCGAAATTGAAGAAGACAGAAACGCAAGAGAAAAATCCACTGCCTTCCAAAGAAAGTAAGCTCAAGCCCCCTCCCCCCCACCCACAGTAAAGGCTGGGCGGGGGGGGGGGGGCGGAGGATGGGAGGGGCCGGGAGTAGAGTGGGGGGGGCGGGGGAAGAGCCCACGGTTCCTGAAGAATGTGGCCTGGAAAGTTTAATTAAAAATGCTTCTGCAGCCGACAAACACGGCTTTAATAATTAATGCAATGATTAATATATTGTATAAATAAGCGTACGCTTTTGTCTGGTATTTGTTCCTAGTTAATATAAACTTTCATGATGAAATGCCTATTGATAGTCATAGGATTTTTACAGTTAGGAAAGATGTTTTAAATGAAAGTACTATGATCTGACACTAGGCCACACCGAATCCGTGTAACCGAACCCCTCCATCTTTTTTCTTTCTGACCACAGCGATTGAACAGGAGAAGCAAGCAGGCGAATCGTAATGAGGCCCGCACCGCCAATATGCACTGTACATTCCACAAGCATTGCCTTCTTATTTTACTTCTTTTAGCTGTTTAACTTTGTAAGCTGCAAAGAGGTTGGATCAGTTTAAATGACTGTGCTGCCCCCTTTTCACATCAGAACTACTGACAATGAAGGCCGCACCTGCCTCTCCCATCTGCCTCTCTAGCTGGCAGGGAAGGAAAAGAACTTGCATGTTGGTGAAGGAAGAAGCTGGGTGGGACGACAGTGAAATCTAGAGTAAAACCAAGCTGGTCCAAGGTGTCCTGCAAGCTGTAAAATGCAGTTTAATCAGAGTGCCATTTTTTTTTTGTTAAAATGATTTTAATTATTGGAATGCACAATTTTTTTAATATGCAAATAAAAAGTTTTAAAACCTGGCTGGTGTGACTGTTTGGTGTCTGGAAAGCGGCTTATTCTCAGATGAAACCTTTGGGAAAGGGCCCGGCTTGTGGTCTCACTGGGGAGTGGTAAATGATAAACATCTGGTAAAATGAGTTTCACCAAGGTGTGTGGAATACCTTGTCTATGCTAGGTAATTGGGGGAGGTCCTGTCCTTAGGCTGGTCGAATTCCTAGCATGAGTTGCATGAAAACATTGATAAAACATTTGCAGGTAGACATGCCCAGTGCTGAATTGTCTGATCAAGAAAAGAACTCTGCAGTTTTTTCCGTGTCAGATTGAACTTAGCTATTTAGCCAATTGCCAACATTGTAATAGCATGTAAGGGAAGGTACATTTTTAACAGCTGCTTTATGAAAGAATTCTACACGTTTTCCGCATCTAACGGCTAGTTCTAATTAGAATTCAACATTTAAAATTGTTTTCATAAGTGCATTTGCGGTTCTGAAACCCTCCTATTTTTAAATAGAATTTAAAAATTAAATCCTTTGAATAATGAAGACTTCGGACACTAGCAGGACTAGGGGTTCACTGGCTCCAGGCCTTGCCTTCAATCATTCTAAATCACTTTGAAGTACCTATTTAAACTGGTGACTTTGGGTAAAAGCCAAGCTATTTGGGGGCATTAATGTGCAGAAAGGCGGCTATAGGGGATCAGTTATTAAAGGGGAAACATTTAAGAACAGTTTACCCAATATCTTAAGGTTCACAGGACAAGTGTCCAAGTTAAACTCCTCCCCCAAAAGCTGACTTATGAAAACATCCTCTGAAAGGAGAGATGGGGAGCACACATTGTTGATCATTATTAAAACAGCCGATTTCATTTCCTTTGCTCAACACTTATTTTGAGAAATGCACAGGAAACCATTTACCTGTGGTTTAGCTAGTCAACTGCACCAGCAAGCTAGAAGCCGCCATCTGCGTTGCAAGGGAAGGGAGTGTACCTGGGCTACAAAACCTGAAGTGCCCCAGCCTGCTCCAGCGCTGGAGAAACGTGAGCACAAGGGCTGGGAGCCGGCCCTCCAGCTCTGCATTTTTTTTTTCATGCAAGGAAGGGTGTGGGCGGGATGAAAATGTCCAAGGCGCACACAGACCAGGCTCTATAGGTTTTTCCTGTGTGCATTTTTCAAATAATGCAAAGATGGAATAGGATTTTAAATCGATACAACTCCAGCATTCCTCAGTTTAAAAAATAACAATGAGCTTTAAGGGGAAAGGGATGATTCATGAAACCAACTTATGGAAGAGAAGACCTTTCTCTCCTGGGAGTTTAAAACTAAAACGTAGCAAAAAAAAAAAAAGTGAAATGAAAAATCTGGTAATAATTGAATTTTGGCAGCTTGGTGCGTGTGGGATGGGCAAATTCAGAAGCTTCTGCACATACCACACACTAAACTGCACATGGGAATGGGGGGTGGGAGAGGCTACTTTTTTTTTATTATTATTTGATGGGGGAAGAGAGTTCTTTTTTTCTTCCCAGGGGAGAATCTTCCCAGAAGTGCTGGGGGTATTTATGAATCAGTCTGGGAATTTACGCTGCTATTTAGGAGATAGCACTTGGAGAGGATGATCTTTTTCGCAGACACGAAGGAGACCTGAGGTTCACCATTAGAACAGGGGATCCGGCCACTGCATCCCCGTACTTTGACTCCCTCCCCACCCCCCAGGAGGAAACAGGCCGGGGAGCTTAAGAGCCAAAGGCTGTACGGTCCTGTCTGGGACTTGTGCAAATTTTGAATTGATCAGACCGAATAAAGCAAGATAGAGGAAGTAAAAAGAGGCACACCAAAGGCTCTTGGGGCAGATGTATTCATTTCTAAATCTCACAGGCTTCTCACCCACCGCAGCCACGTTTTCAGCCTTCTGAAGGGGGGGATTTTAAATCTATTCTTCCCGAAGAACAATACAGCTCTTGGGCTAAGTGTGCAAGGATCGAGTGTGTGTGTGGCGGGGGGGGGGGGGGGGGGGGGGGGGGGCCGGGATTGAGTGTGTAGGGGAGAGAGGACATGCAAAGTCCTAATAAACTCAGAGCCTCTCCCCTGCCCAGAGCCTCTTCAATCCTTGGTCAGCAGGCATCCACCCCACACCCTGGGACTTAGATATTGTGTCCTTTCAATGCACCAGGGAGATCTGTTTACTTCCCTAGACACGCATCTAACTCCACAAGACACAAAAATAAAATAATTTTCTATTTTTTCTCAATGACGGGGCCAATTTTCTGCTTACTAGAAATAACAGTGAATTTTGGAACCAATACTATGGCCACACACACAAAAACCCAAAACCAACCAACAACAAAAAAAACCCTCTTCAGCCTTTCTTAAGTTTAAGGATGTAAATTGAAAACACCGTTTCACAACGCTGAAAGCACTTAAAGCTTGATTTACCGTGGTAACACCTTCACCGGCCTAGCAAGAGAATATAAAACTTACGCCACCCCTCACCCCCAGTTTCTCACTTTTAAGAGTGGTTTGCACTGCAATCTAAGAGAACTAAACAACACCAATTTGAAGTTCAACTGGACTGTATTTGCGTGTAATGAGAAGAGGCTAAATTACAAATTTAAGACACAGAGGTGCCATGAATTAAGCAAAGGAGAGAATAGGTTTCTAAGACCTGTATTTATAACTTGGCTTATTTTTTCCCATTTATCTCTCTAGTCACACTGGGCTGCTACGGCCATCCCTGCTCTCAGCTTCTGAGACTTCTGGGGGCAGGGTCTGTGCACTCTGCGTTCACATTCGCATATTCTCTTAAGCTCAATAGTATCTCTTATGCCCAATAGTAATGGACACACACTAGGGCCTCAATATACACTTTCCTCCTCTTAATTGGTGGAAACTTCACTTGACGTGGTTGTTTTGGGGCACCACTGAATGCATGAATGTCATGTGAGATAGCACAGTTTTAAATAAACATATTTTTACAAACAGTTAAAGAGTTTTGAATGCTAATTTGCCACTGTCCGTGGTTGTGCTTATTTTGAATCAATGCTTATAGCCAACTACATATTATTGAGTTAGGGCACCGAGTCACTGGTTTACTCCAAGTATTTATCCACTGCCCAGCACCTACCTGGTATTTTATTTGCCACTGAGATACAATCATAAATAAGAAGACGTAGTCCCTGTCCTCATGTGTCTTCCCCCGGTTAAAGATTCCCTTTTTCATTTGAATCTGAGTGGAAAATGCTAAAAAAATTATCCCTTTCCATTTCTAGGGTGAATGCTGAAGCTAAGGGCTTTGAAGTTTTAAGTGAGTGTTAAGATGTATTCTTTGCGTCAGTGCGAACTTTTTTCCAAATGTATCTATAATGATTACATTGAGATTCCTCCAAAAGTTCAGTGGAGAGTGAAATTTGATGGAAACCAAATGAGTCTTTGCACCACAATCAAATATTTTAAAAGCACAGAACGATTGGGCCTAATAACTCTCGCCTGTTAGCTTTTGATAACCCATTATGAGGCATGCCCAAGATGTAGGAATGGACTGAATGGACCTTGTTTTAAAATCTATCTTTTTCTAGAGTTTTATGATGTAGATGCTGAATTTCCAGAGAAACATTTCTTATTGCTAATTTTCAACCTTTCCCCTGTCGGCCTTCTTTCTCCAGTTCAACTGTAAGATTGTTGGGGGCAGAAGTGGTCATTTGAATTTTGAAATTCTCTCAAAGAATGTAGCAAAATGATGATCACGTGAGGACATCCATAAGCAAAGACTGACAGCTGGGTGACAGTTGTTTGGTAGGGTCCCACAGCTTCGAGCTTCAACAGAGAGGGACAAGTTACATTCACGATCTATTCAAAGCTGTTGGAGCTATTCCTGTCGCATTTATTGTCAAACCACAGGAAATTATGTCTTTCCTCATTACCACACTGAGCTCTGTAAGTGGCTGATACCCTCTGGCTATGCGGATAGTTTGTGATAGTGTTTTCCCAATGTAGAAACAAAACTATTTCATAAGATGAAATATATATTATACTATCAATATATCGAGTGCCATCCAGTTATTTCAACCTGAAGTAATGGCTTGCGTGGAGGGTGTAAAAAATTATTTCTTATTTACTCAACAAAGCTTTATCGAGCACCTCCTGTGTGCCCAGCTCTTTCCCATTTGCTGGGAGTAAGGAAGATGAATCAGCCTGGGCCCGATGGGAGAGGCAGACCGGTGTGAGTGACTAGCCGTAGACGGCATGAGTCAATGAGTCGTAGATCTGTTCCTTTACCCAACAACTGTTCACTGAGCTCTACCTTGGGTTGGAAGAGAAAGTGAACACAGATTGTGAAGAGCCGCTATGCCTGGCTAAGGAATTTGAGAATTACCTTTAGGCCGTTGGAAGATATCAGATGTAAAATCGTTTAGCCCATATGAGACAGCTTGTAGACTCTTGCTTTTCAGAATGTAGCTATATTGGGGGAAGGGCAAAGAAGAAGCTGTTCATACTTGTCATTGAAAAAGCAGATTATCAGTGTTACATTAATCCAGTCGAGATGGTAATAAATCACACTTTTATTTATTTGTATTGTCTAGTGTGCATTTCAGTACAACAGGCTGTAACACCTCCATATTGTAAACACTTTTCATGTTCATTTGCTACCAATTTTTATGATGGTGTGGACAGGGGATTAAAATATTTGAAATAGTTAAAATTACAGGTTTGGGTGGCATCCCTGAGGTTTACCGTGCCTTACACCAGGGTTTGCACATTAAAAGCTAATTGTCCATCATGTGTAGTTTCCTGAGGCTGCTGTAACAACAAAAAGTTCATTCTCTCACATTTCCAAAGGCCAGAAGTCCAACATCAAGGTGTCGGTGGTTACCAGACGGAAGGCGGGGGGTGGAGGGAGGTAGAGGAGGGTAAAGAGGGGTAAATGGTGATGGACGGAGACTTGACTTGGGGTGGTGAACAACGATGCAATATACAGATGATGCGTTGTAGAATTGTGCACCTGAAGCGTATATAATTTTATTAACCAGTGTCACCCCAATAAATTCAACAAAACATTTTTTAAATAAATAAAAATAAAAAGTCACTTCCCGCCACCCCCCAAAAAGGTATTGGCAGGCCACGTTCCCTCCGAAAACGCTGGAGAGGATCCTCCGTGCCTCTCCCGGCTGCTGGTGGCTCCAGGAGTTACTTGGCTTGTGGCTGCACAATTCCGATGTCCACCTTTGTCTCCCTGTGCCCTTCCCCGTTTCTGTGTCCTCTACTCTTCTTTCTCTTCTAAGGACACTAGTCATTGGCTTTAGGGCCCACCTGGGTAATCCAGGATGATCTCATGTCATGCTCCTTAACTACATCGTGAAAACTTTTCCAAATAAGTTAACATGCCCACGTTCCAGGGATTTGACATGGATAGAGGTGTCTGGGGGCCACCACTCGACCTACTAGGAATGGCGACCAATAGGTCTTCTAGTGGAGGCATTGCGCCATGATGGTTGAAGTGGTGAACTGGTAATCAGTACTGCAGGCGGGGATATTTTACTGGGTTTGTGGGAGAAGAGGGGATTACAGGGGGTTTTTTTGTTTTTTTTTTTAACTAATCAGAAAGTTACTCCATGATATAAAGATTAATATGGAACCGTGAGTAAGTGGAGACAAAGGGGCATGGAATGAAAGGAACATCAAAGGTTTGGGATCGGTCATATGTTTACTGTGATTACAGAGAAGAATAGCACGGGTGGTCATAGAAGAAAAGAATTATGCTGGTATAGCAATTTGAAATGTCCTCAAGGCGAGTGAAAAATACCATCTGGGAATATAAGTATATATCCTATTATAAGTAGTTGGAGAGGCCTGTGCTGAAAATTAAAAAGTGAATGAAGTAAAAAAGAAGATAAACTGGATTATCTGAAGAAAGGATTATAGTACACAACCTTGAATTTGGCATTTCAAAAATTATTGTTAACTTGAGCTGGGAAGATGAGAGCACCACGAGTTCATATGGCCAAACAGACACCCTTGAAGCTACATGTAAGTGCCTGCGCTGTTCCTCAATTCCAGCGACTTTCTCTGTAAAAGCCCCATGTTATAACACAGATGCGTGAATACACGTGTGTACCAAGAACAAACATAGTGGCAACTAAGGTTTTGAACCTTCATCCAATCAGGGCTGCTTTTCTGAAATAGGTCATGAAGTTTCCCAGCAGGAGAGATGAATACCAAAAAGTAAAGCTATTTAGGTGTTCCACCCGACGTTCAAAGGATTAATGCTTCAGATGAGAAAGAGGTGAGGTTAATTGAATCTAACTCAGACATTAAGAGCTATCAGGCCCAAGGAAGGCTACCCTACACTTTGGACCATATTTCTTTGAAACAGCTACAATTTCTTTTCTCTCTCCTCCTCTCCCGGAAGCCGACACCTATGTATGTTGACGTCTATGTATGTTCAGAATTTCAGTGGCATCTGGCTTGGCAGAGGCCAGTTGCGACAGGCCCCTGACGCCACTCTTTGTACACAGGCGATTCTGATTAGGACCTTATTCAGGTGCGAGGGTAGTTAGGGCATTGGGTCTTGGGACCAGGTGAACAGAATTGTGAGGGGCCCAGGCTTAGCTAAGGAAGGCAGGCTAAGCGAGAAGGCTCCAAACCAGTCAACCGACTGCCATTCTGCCCTTTCCTTCTCTACCTCAGAAGCTCCGCGCTGGCGTCACAGCCTCAAGTGGGGTTTTCAAACCGCGGGCTGTGTCCCCCTACAGTTACAGGAAATCAGTTTAGTGGATTCTTGCCAGAATTAAAGCCAAAACAAATCCCCGAAGAGAAACAGAACAGGAATGACCAGACTCACCTGCATGGTAAGGGTAAGTATTGTTTAATCAAACCTCGGTTTCAGTTATTTATGTGGGAGTGTGTATGTGTTGACTGGCCTGTGATGTCAACTGTTTTTCTCAGCGTGAGTCAGAGTCACATTATCAAGACATCCATTCCCCACCTCTTGCCTGCCCATGACCTCATTTCCTTTCTTTTCTCAGTCCGGTTTCCACACTTAACCCCTTCACATTGACCCTAACCCTCCTCCCCCCTCGTGCCCTGCTGACGTCATCTTGCACACCCCGGGCCTGAGTCCACTCCGAGAGCCTGTTTTCCATTTCTTCACGCAGGCTCCCAGGTGCTAACAGATGGAATGACACACTTCGATGCTGTCCCCACTAAACTTGTCACCTGTTCCTGGTCAGCAACCTAGTAGCTGTGCAACCTTGCATGCACTTCATAACTTCTCCGAGTTTGACTTTTCTCATCCGCAAAGTAGGGGGAGGGAGCAGTCCTAACACATGGTCTTATGAGGGTTGAAGGGGTATGTACACCTGGAATATTCTACGTGCTCCGGAGATGGTCGCTTTTATAATGACATCCTCTTACATAACCGCAGTACAATGATCACATTCAGGAAACTTAACATGAATACAATACTACTATTATCTACTATAAATTCCGTATTTAAATGTAACCCGTTCCATTAGTGTCTTTGACGGCAGCTTTCTTCCTCCTCACGGGGATCCGCTCCAGGATCACACACTGCATTTACTTGCCCTGTCTCTTTAATTTGAAACAGTTTCTCCACTGTTCTTTGATTTGCAAGACATTCATATTTTTGCAGGGTACTTTGTAGAATTTCTCTGTTTGGATTTGCCTGATGGTGTTTCGTGATTAGAATCAGATAATTTCTGGTACGGACACCCCGTAAGGGATGTGCGTCCTTCTCGGGGCCTCGCCTAGGAAGAGGCCCATCACCCATCACGTCAGTTTGTGTCTTTCATCATTGATGATTTTCATCTCTTGTTTCTATGGTTGCCACCAGGTGTGTGTGCTATAAAATGATTGCTTTCCCCTTTGTAATGCAGAAGTAACCTGTGGGGAGACAGTTTGAGATTCAAGTCTGCTGTTCCTCCTCATACTTTCACCAAATAGTTTTGGCATTTATTGATCATTCTTGCCCGAATCAATTATTTCTGTCATGTCAGCAAAAAGGTGAATTTCTGCCCTGGCTGATGTGGCTCAGTGGTTTGGGCATCGTCCCATAAACCAGAAGGTCACCAGTTTGATTCCCGGTCAGGGCACATGCCTGGGCTGGGGGCCAGGTCCCCAGTGTGGGGTGCGTGAGAGGCAACCACACATGGATGTTTCTCTCCCTCTCTTTCTCCTTCTTTTCCTCCCTGTGTAAAAATCAATAAATAAAATCTTTAAATAAAAAAAGTGAATCTCTAACTATCATTTTTTCTAATGTAACTTGGTTTTGTGTGTTCCACCTTCTGTGTATAAACCAATGAATGCAATTTCAGAATTTATATGCTGACAGTATTAACAATAAAGGCATCTTATATATGTAGGCCCATGGGCTTGTTCTGCTAGACTAGAGTCACCCTTATCAAGAGGCCATGCTATAAGAAATATTTTCAAAGGCCCTTTCAAGATGTGGCTGATAAGAGTCCTATACCGTCATTTCCTCTTTGACAACAGCTTAGGGCTTGTTTGCAGCACCGAATATTGTCACCCGTTATGGCTGTGATTTTCAAGAATAATGCCGATGCATATGTGTACATCGCATTCACATTCACTTCAAACTAGAACTTGAACATTGATTTTGATGAAATGTTATTCAGGATCTGGCAGAGAAATGGCTCGTTATTACTACTGTGTGGCTACCACAGGGGCTGGAAGCGCCGAGGGAGAGCAGAGGCAGAGCCTTGCCAGGTCCCTGATGGACAAAGGATGTTTGCACTGTAAAGGGCAACTACACAGAACTGGAATAACAGGGCGAGCCCTTTAGCACCAGTGCCTCGGTAACTGTAAAACGGGAAGAAGGCTTTTCTGCCCTTTCTCTGACAACCACGAAGTGGCTTTAGAATCGCGAGTTTGACTGCAGTCAGGTGCCTGCGTTTCAGCAAGACTTGAACAAACATCACCTGCTGTGCTGGTCAAACACAGCTTCCCAGCGCCAGCATGAGAGGGATAAAAGGTAGAGCTTTCAAGGATGTCTGGCTCTCTCGCATTTTCTATGTGGAAAAAATGGCTTTATCCAAATAGTGCTGTTTGCTTATAATCACTGTACCCTATTCTATCTGAGGCAAGTGCTAAGGCAGCTACATACCCGAGCCATGACTCACCCCCAGAGTCATTTTAAAGATACCCTGGCTTCCTATTTGTGTGGAAACCAGGGAAAAGTCTGATTTCAATAAGGGGGTGTATCCGCAGAGGAGGCAGAGTCTCTCGTATGTAGCAGTTGACCTTTTAAAAGTTTTTTTTTAATTTTTAAAATTTCATTTATTGATTTTTTTTTTCTTTTTTACAGAGAGAGACAGAGAGATTTGTCGTTCCACTTATTTATGCATTATTCATTGGTTCTTGTATGTGCCCTGATTGAACTGAACCTGGCTGGGTAGCTCAGTTGGTTAGAGAGTTGTCCCGACATGCCAAGATTAGAGGTAAAAGTGTTTTTAATTATTCAATTTTTTGAACACACAATACATTGATATGGGTCAAATATTAAGACTATGAGAAGTAAATTCCCATTCAACTGGTTTCCCTTGCTCCCTTTGGGTGACACTTTTTATTAATTTCGTGTTTGCCTCCACTATGTATGCACGAACACGTACATTTATCTTCCCTCTTGTTACACAACTGGTATTTAAGTCTTCTTTCTAATATAGTGTTCCTAGACTTTTTTTTTGAGTTATCTTTTTTAATTGAATTTATTGCAGTGACATTGGTTAATAAAACTATACAGGTTTCAAGGGTACAACTCAATAAAACTTCATCTGCCACTGCATTCTGCGCTCGCCACCCAAAGTCAAGTCTCTTTCTGTCCCCATTTATCCCCCCTTTGCCCTGTTCCACTTCCCCCCACCCCACTTTCTCTCCGGCAGTCACCATACTGGTGTCTGTTTGTTTTTTCCTTAACCCCTTCACCTTTTTCTTCCAGGCCCCCAACCGCCCTCCCCTCTGACAGCTGTCAGTGTGTTTATGTGTCCATACCTCTGTTTCTATTTTGTTAGTTTATTTGGTTCATTAGGTTCTTCATATAAGTGAGATCATATGGTATTTGTCTTTCTGACTGACTTATTTTGTTGTGCGGGCAGCTGATTGATGTTTCTCGCATGGGTGTTTCTTTCTCTCTCCCTCTCACCTAAAAAAAAAATCAATAAACTTCCTCAGGTAAGAACTAAAAAACAGAAAAAGAAATAGAACTTTGCCACCTACCCCAGGAACCCTACTGGGCCCCATTCTAATCTCAACACCCCAAAATTAGCCCTGGCTGGTGTGGCGCAGTGGGTTGGATGTTGTCCCACAAACTGAGGGCTCACCGATTCGATTCCCAGTCAGGGCACACGCCTGAGTTGCAGGCCAGGTCCCCAGTGGGGGGCATGTGAAAGGCAACCAATTGATGTTTTTCTTACGCATCAGCGTTTCTCTCCCTCTCCTCCTCCCTCCCTTCTCCTCTGTCTAAGAATAAATAAATAAAATCTTTAAAAAAAAGATTGAGAACTCAAGCGCATAAAGCATAATGACCATTGATTAGTAGACTAGTAACCAGTTAAAAGCCTGTCTCTATGTAGTTGACCTGTGGAGCTACTGTGGGGTGGAGGGAAGTGGTTCCCTCCTGCTGAGTGGACATAATGTCTCTTGGCAGGTGATAACCAATTATGCCAGCAGGTAGGCACTTTCTATGACCTCTTTTTTCTTTTCCTTTTCATCTTCCTCACTTCTTTTTGCCTTGACTCTTTTTCATTTTTTTCTATGTCAAGTTCATTGTTAATCAGACAGTGAAGTGTCTTCCTTTCCTTAGATGGCCAGGTGAAATTTTCCTGAAAGCACATAGTGTCTGGCAATAATTGACTTTTGTTAAAATGTTCCTAATGGATTACTGAATTTCAAGAGAAGTTTTCTCTGAATGAAAAGTTGCCCAGTCACCATGCTTTGGGCATTGAAAGACAACACCTTGCGGGGAAGAGGCACAGCTTGCTTACGGAATAATTCCAAAGGATGCTTTCCTCCAGGTCAGGGAGATTAATCCTCCCCCCAACCCCATACAGATACTTGAGGGTGGGTGAGATTTAGTCCCTCCCTTCCAAAGAATAGAATATAGACGGGGAGGGGGAAAACAGTTAAAAAGGTGTAAGCTGGCAGACGGTGCCTTAACTAAGAGATGAAGGGTAACGTCGCCAGGGATGTTATGCAGCTATCAGGTAACCTCCAATATGTTGTGATGAGGGTATGCTTCTCCTGTTATCAACAAAATAAATAAGTAAAAATAACCTAGGTCTAATGAGAAAAATGTCAGGCAAACCCAAATGGAGGGGCATTCTATAAAATTTCTGGCTGGCACTACTGAAAATTGTCAAGGTCACGAAAAATTATGGGAAGGTGAAGAAGCTGGCAGAGCCCAGAGCAGAGTAGGCATGCATGATGACCACCTGCAATGTGGTATCCTAGACAGAAAGGGGATGTTTAATGGAAAAAATGGGTGGAATTAGAATAAAGTCTTGAGTTTAGTTAATAGAGAAATACCATTGTTACTTTTTTTTAAAGATATTATTTTTAAAGAGAGGGGAAGGGAGGGAGAAAGAGAGGGAGAGAAACATCAGTGTGTGGTTGCCTCTCATGAGCTGCCCACTGGGGACCTGGCCCGCAAGCCAGGCATGTGCCCTGACTGGGAATCGAACTGGCAACCCTTTGGTTTGCAGGCTGGCACTCAATCCACTGAGCTAACACCAGCCAGGGAAACTTTCTTAGTTGTGACAATTGTACCATGCTGATGTAAGATGTTAACAATAAAGGAAAATGGGTGAGGGATAGATGGGAACTTTGTCCTACTTTTTGCAAATTTCTACAAATATAAAATATTCCAATACAAATCTTATTTAAAGAAATTAAGCCAAAAGAACAAAAGATAACATCTTTTAATTGGATAGCAAGTATTCAACATAAATTTGTTGTAATAATTCAATATTCCTCATTTCCGACGATTAAACATACCAACTGTTAACATAATAAAGACTTGTGTTCTATTTATATTAGTACATGGCAGACTGTTCAGTGTATAAAGCACTTAAAATCAAGACTGTCAATTTGAGGTGCAGTTGTCAATTCTGTTGATTCCATAGCCGCAGTCTCAGGCCTAGCCTTGTCTAGAGACATCCTGTGCAAATGTAGGCTGTTTGACTCAAGGAGGATTAATATTCACTGTGGTTCCCCCCGCCCCGCCCCCCCGAAAATAACTGAAAGTACATTTTCTCAAAGGTGAGCCAGCCAGCAGTGCTCGCTTTCCATATGAAGACCTGCTTGCTGATAATTAAAACTTTCATTTGACTATTAAAATTAAAGAACAGCTATAAATTAAGGTAACAATATTAAAACCTCTGGGGGTAAGTCTAAAGATCCTCTCTGTAATTAGAGAGCTCCAAGCCTTAAGGAACACGAATTCTTTTCAGCGTCAAGGTCTCATTTTGTACGGAAGCTGGTATTTTGTAAATCACAGCTCTTCCAGGGCTGAGGACACAGTTTGGTTCTTGCTTAGAGTGATTGCCTGAAATATCTTGCCCTTTATGAACTAAACTACGAGTTAAAAGACTGATTTCTTATCCTGATTGGACATGTGAGAATGTGGGTGGTCTTGCTCTAGAGTTAGATGTTGGCTTATTAACCTTACTTGACTCTTCTAGTTCAAAAAGCTTGGAGGTTTTATTGTAATAAAGCTCCTAATACAAGCTCTCCTTAAAAACATTGAAGGCATTAACTAAGTAGGTGGTGGGCTTGTTTTTTTAATTGTTTGGATATTCTTCTTTGCACTTGTCTATGTTTTCTGAGTGTGTGTGTGTGTGTGTGTGTGTGTGTGTCGTCATGTAAATAGAAAAGCTGTATTTGAAAACACAGCAAGGACATACACTTACAACTTTTTCATTAAGATTTACTGAATTAAACTAAAGCATTGTGCTCAGGTGGGCCTTAATTCTTCACTTCAATGAGAATTTTGCCAGGACAACCTAGAAGTTGAACTTGGCCTCCAGTCAACTCCCTGACTGCCATTTTTCCATTTGCCTGTCTTAATATTTGTACTTTCTCTTTACAGATCTTATTCCTCAGTTTTTATCTCTTCTTTTTCCATTGGATTAAAACAAACAATGAGCTTTAAAAAGAACATTCCTCATGGTAGATATCTCCAGAGAGCTTATATTTACTTCAAACTGAGTTCTTGCCAGACCGCCCAAGTGGATACCCCTGATCTTTCGTACCCATCAACATGCTGCACTGTACTGGGTATACTGGCATAGAAATGGTGTCGCCAAGCAAACCCCTGACAGCCCAAATGGACAACACAAAACCGTGGGAATAGTTTTCTATGTAGTTCTAGAAAAATAATTTACACTATGCCTGCCTGCCTGCCTTCCTTCCTTTCTTCCTTCCTTCCTTCCTTCGTTCCTTCCTCCCTCCCTCCCTCCCTCCCTCCCTTCTTCCTTTTGACGTTTGTAAAAGGCAAAATTACAGGCATAGTAATTTGGGGCCCAAGAATTTGGACTCTGGAAAATGAGATTGCCACTTGTCATGTTTCCCATTGGCTAAAAAGATGCCTTTCCTAAGAATCTGCAAACATTATAATCCAGTCTTTTACTTCTTTTAAAGTTATATTTGTTTTATAACATAAGGCCAGCATGACACTATAGTCAGCTGTATCTTAATCTAACACTGTATATTTTGTGTTCAAAGCGATGAATGAGGATATGGAAAAGCTAGACATTTGAGTTTATCCATGATTATCTTAAGTTGACAGAGATCTGGATATGGCTGGGTCACTTCTGGTTTGATTATGTTGGCGGGTTGCCACCAATCACATGTATGGATTCTGTTGTCACACGGCCCATTTCTCACACATACTGATGTGTGTATGTCAAACAGTGTAAAGGATTCTATGGTCCTTTTAACCTATGGGCTGAGGTCTTCAGTTGTAAAAACTACAAGGTGGAGCCCAGATTACTGAGTTTCTTGTGTAGAATGAAATGCACATACAAAATCAGTTCCATTAGCAAAAGTAGAATCAGCCCCTTCTTTGAAGATCTGGCGTGACCACTGTAAAGACATCTTTGCTAATTTAATACGTATCTATATACGTACGACTCTTCTTATCCATACATTTTTCATTTCAAAAAAGAGAAAAATCTTTTACAGTGATTAATTTATTAACTCTGATAATGTTTCTCTACAAATGGGAGTCAACTCCAGCCGGAGGGCCAAACGTAACCAGCTACCTGTTTTTCTCAGCCTGAGAACTAAGAATGGTGTTTATATTTGTAAATGAAAAACAAATCAAAGGAAGAACACTATTTCTTGGCACGTAAGAAATATATGAAATTCAAATTTCGGTGTTCATAAATAAAGTTCGGCCCACTCCTTCATGTGGCTCGTCTATGGCTCCTTTCACGTTCAATGCCAGGGTAGGTAGGATAGCTATGGCAGAGACTATGACAAAGTGTGCGTTGTATAGACAAAGCTATTTTCAGAAAGAGAACTGAGGCACAGCGTGAAATGTGTAGACAGACACATAAAAATGACCACAATAAACTGGCATGGCATGTAAATCCAACTTCTCTCGTGTGATGGAATTTCTAGTGCAGCGTCTTGCATAAGCAGGGAAAAGAAAAACAGCAGATTAAAGTAAAAATTTAAAATCCACACCCTGAACTGTGTGTAGTGGGAAAGTTGAAGAATAGAGCACAAGATTGAAGGCTTTTTAATCAATTGCCCAAATGTGCCCTTTTTGGACCCTTCCTATAGGCAGGCTTCCCCTCCTGTAGGAAGAGCTGTGCAGTCCTAGGGAATCGCTAACCCTTGCTAATTGACTCATGAATGGGGGACACTCAGCTTTGATTCTGGCCTGTGTAGATGGAGATGACAGTGACCTTTGAATGTCTAGGGTCTCCAAGCAAACATACTTTGGGGGTCCCATGAAAAGGCTGAGTATGTACCCTTCCATTACTGCCTCCTACACATGCTATGGGCAGGTTCTGCAAAAGCCTGCCTCTCTGTTTTATTTTGGACATATTTTAGTGCATTTGGGAGGGGGTAACTAAGACTAGCGTTTCAACACTGGTTATAATTTCTGCAGCAGGGAGGACAACTGTCAGCGGTGGAGGAGGGACATGCGTCAGAACAATGGTTATCCTTTGTAACTTCCGATGTGTGTGTGTGTGTGTGTGTGTGTGTATCATGTATTTGGGGATGATCTCTGGGCACAGTAGTTCAGATATATAATTTATAAGTACATAATACATTTTAAATATATTCCTGTGCTCAAGTATTGATAGTTTTATTTGCGTTATCAAACAGCTTGCACATTTGTTGGCTTAACGGTCTATTGAAGCATAACAAATTATCACAAATTTAGTGGCTTAAAGCAACACATTTATTATCTTACAGTCATCATACTTTAGGAGTCTGGGAATGGCTTAGGTAGATGTTTGGCTCAGGGCCTTCCAAGGCTGCAGTCAAGGTGTTCAGGAAGGGGCTGCGTCCTCATCTCAAAGCTGGGTCCCTGTCCAAGCTCCAGTGGTTGTTGGCAGAATTCTTTTCCTTGAAGCTGTGCAGCACGTGGAGGCTTGCTTCTGCGACAGTCTCTATGACTCAGGGAAGGCCTAAACCCCCTTTTAGAGGATGCCCAGCTGATGAAGGCAGGCCCACCCACAATAATCACCCTTTTGATTACTTAAAGTCAACTGCTCGGGACCTTAGTTACTTTTGCAAAATCCCTCCTACCTTGCATTATGATGTACCATAATCAAGAGAGTGGCATCATCACCTTTGTCATGGAATATAACCTAATCGCGGCATAACACCAGGGGGCTGAGATCATAGGTACCATCTCAGACTTTGGGCGCCATGCTGTGCGGTAGAAAAGCGGGGCTCCAAGAGGCAGAGGGAGCCAACATGGAGTCTTAGCTCTCCCACCGAGCGGCTGTGCGACTGCACAGATAATTTCACTTCTCCCTGCCTCAGTGCTTTCGAGTGTAAACTGGAGATCATTCCAGCATCATTTTAGATTTCTAGCACCTACTACTTTGGGGTGGTGCCAGAATTAAATAAGATTATACTTATGAAGGGTCTAGCAGAGTGACTGGTAAACGGCAAGTTGTGAAGTGTCAGATAGTTTCCTTAGATATTCCTTTTCATGCATACAGACATTTTACTTATGTAATAAGAAAATAATATTGGACATTGGCAGAATGCGCCTCATTGGATCTCTAAGAAAGCAAGACAAGAGGAGGGAATTTAGGAATGTCAATCAATCCTGGTTTACAATAGAAAGGGCTTTGTCTGGTGGTGTTAAGAACAATCTAGTTCAGTAAATGGTGCTGGAACACAAAGTACCATACTGTATGTGAAAGGGCCTACACCCAAAAAATACTAGTTGAAGTTAGATCTGGACAGAAGTAATGCTTAATAATTGTTAGTGGATTAATGGACATGATTGTCTTCTTCTGAAAGCCAACTCATTTGCTTAACCAACTGATTCTTTCCCTTTCCTGTCACCCACAGAACTATTTGAACATGACAAACGTTTAATTTGCCCGATGGCTCCTCCTCCTTCCCAGATCTAAGGTAAGGTCTGTTAATATGAAACCAATAGAGAAAGTCAGAGTGTAAGAACCTTTGTCAAAGATCTTGATAAAGTATGTGTGGAAATTAAGAAATACAAATATCAAGCCCGGGGCCTCTAGTTTCTGTATTGAGAAATCATTCTTATCTACCTCCTAGTCTCAAGTTCAAAGCCTGTACTATAAGGTCTTCCTCTGTGAAGGGGAGGAGAAAAAAACCAAAAACAAAACCCCCCAAACAAGAAAGCTCCCCAAAACACAGCACTCTAAATTTGCTCATGCCCTTGGAAATAAAAAGAAACCGTTTCCCCTGATAACAGACTTCCTGATGTGCAGAAAGTGCACAACCCCCGTGACCTCGTGCTCACAACAATGGGCAGACAGAAATGAACACAATGCAGGCTTTTGTCTTCTCATTATATTGTCGTCTTGTTCCCCAGAATGGCTTCGGGCCGGGTGACAGGGAGAGGGCCACTTGCTAAGGAGCCCTCTCCAGAGTGACTGGTGCAGCTGTGGGTGGCTCTGGGGAGACTTGGAAAGGAAAATTCCTGGGAGCAGGGGCTGGTAGCTGCAGTGTCTCGGCCAGCCTGGAATTCCTGATGAGGCTGGGGCTTTGGACTCTCACAGTTCCTTTGCGAGTGAATCAGAGCGCTAACTAACGATTCTGAAGTTCAATGGGAAAGGACAGGGGGGAGGGGAGAGGGAGGGAATGAATATATATGAGCTAGAACGACAACATTGAGTCTCATTGTCAAACTCTCCTAAGTGGCAGATTCAGATATTGCTAAATTTCTCATAAACAAGAATTGTTTTTAGAGGGCAGTAGGAACAAACCAACTATAGCAGTGGTAAGTAATTTTTGACATTACTTCAGAATCTCTGTATATCATTGATCTATTTTTTTATCATTAAATAATTGGAGGAAAATAGAGTAGTGGAGACAGCTGTCCAAAAGTTTCCAGACATCAGGTGCTTGACGTGGTGGAAATATATAGACACTAATGGCCTAGGCTTTGCGTGGGCTCATTATCTATCCTTTGTATTTGGTTGTTTGTTTGTATGTATTAACGTGGAGGAGGTGGGACGGTGAGCCATGAGCAGACCATTCATTCAACACACACTTGGGAAGCAGCTTTACTGCCAGTGAGATACTGTGAAGGACACAAATGAATCACAAAGGCACTGTGGCCTTAAGGGTGCTGCGGTCCTGACTACGGCTTGTAATAAACATCGTTCAGAGCTGTACTGACACCCATACACCTCAGTCATCCTCCGGAAAAGCTGGTCAAAAACATTCAATGGGTTGCCTCATTCTAAACAAGGACAAGAGCGAGACTGAATTGACTGGTCGCTCAGCAAATGAGGTAACTCGATGTGCAGTAACCACACAGCCAAGCCAAAGGCTGCTACGAGTACGTCAGCCCCCTGACTTATATCACTCTTTTTTCATGTCTTGTGGAGGAAAACACCAACCAGTCCAACTGCTATCAGGGAATTGCGACCAGCACTCGCTGGCTATAGGTGAGCCAAGTGTTTGGTTTCACCTGCACGCTTCCAGGGCGCTCTGCTTGATCCACGTTCCGCAGCTGTATCCCCTCCCCCGCCAACCTCCCACCCATGTAATTCATCTCACTTTCTTTTTCTTCTGCCACTTTTCAGCAGGATAAAATACCTTTATTATTATGTGAGGCTCAGCATTAAGATTTCTCTTTTTAAAAACTAGCTAGCCCGTGCATTTATCGGAAGGAGAGAGGCGGCGGATATGCCTAGGGTTCATATGCCCATGGGTATTGCAAGGTACACTCACAAAATCTGAGAGCAAATAGGTTGTGTTACTGGCTTCTCAAATTCAACTGCTACTATTTTAGGAGTGCCTTTTACTTTCCTTCTCAACATTCGTGGCATTTTTCTTAAAGTAACAACCAACCTAATACATATATACATAATTTGTACCACCTGCAGCATTATTGCTAAGAAGAATAATCCATGTGGGCACTGACACAGTTTTAGTCTTTTATTTCTGAACTGTTGGAGCCATTGAGGCAGCTGGCCCACGGGTGGACCACTCCTTAGAGCGCCTTTGAATACCTGACAGGGAGGTACATCTTAACGAAGGCTGCACCAGCTTTTTGGCTACAAGTGTGCCTGGGATGAAAAACCAAAGCTCCACATTAATTACATGTTCGTTCCCATGAAAGGTATAATAAACCGTGGCTCTCTATACTGTTTGAAGATGTGTCCTGTGGCAGGGTCTCTCTTGACAAAGGCTGCCAGGAAGTGACTCTTGGGCTCCAGCAACAGCATTTTCAAATTGTTCTTTTCTGCTCAATAAAGGTTAAAAAGGAAGTGAACCCTGTCATACCCTTCTGTGCCACTGTTTTTCCAGACAGCAGAAACGCCTGCCCATGCATTCTTCTAAGGGTTTGCTAAGAAAGGGTTGAAAATAGCAGACAAGTGTTTCTGTTTTGCTGCCTGCTCTTTGGCTAGGAAATGAAAACAAAAAGACAACGTGGAATTTGGTGTTTGAAACTGCACTGCCGTTGTTTCTGGGCGGACAGTGCTTCTGTGCTGACTCGCTCAACAAGCCCACAATATTCTAGGAGCAGGAGCCTGTCCCCTGAGCCAGCTCAGCCATTTCTCAAGAATGAAAGGACTGGGGCTAGGCTGTAGTTTCCTCTTCCCAACCTTCACGGCGGCTAGCTGGGCAGAAACACATGCAAATAAAAATCAAGAACCCCAGAGAGCAACCAAATCATTTCCAGACATACTGGTAATGAACTTCAAGTCTTCAGCTCAAGTATCTCTGACTTAAACCCATTTGTTCTAGCTTTTTTACTAGAATATGAGGTTAAATACACACACTTCCATTATTAGAACTCTCTCTGTACTAATACTGGCGTGTGATTTAAAAAAAAAACACAATATAGAATGATTGTTAAAAATCTAGCATTTATATCTCAGTAAGGCTGGGGAGGAATCTAGCATAAAATGAGAAAAATATAAATGCTTTTGGATTTCCTTTCCCTGATTTCGAAGGTATATTTTTCTCCTTTTCCTTTATTGAGCAATCTAAAGATTTTAACATTTATGTCAGTTGTGAGCTCTGAGGGAGAAGGAAGCTGCTCTTTCCTTCCCTTTGTGTCCCAGACAAGCAGAAACGGTAGTATTAGCATTTGTTGAATCTGAGAACCTCCAGCCTTCTTACCCTTTTCTAATTCTTCTATTTAGGATAATAGATTCAAATCACAAGCTCCTGGGTCGGTAGTATTGCTTGCAATGCTGGGGTCACCTTAGAAAGAAGTTTAGTCCAGCATATATCTCTGAAATCTTCCTTTTCCCTGTTTTCCATGCATCAGGAGATTTATTGAGAAAATCTGCCTTCAGCTATTGTGGGGGCTTGGCAGCCTTACCTCTCTCTTAGTTCCTGTTAATCATTTGCATTTCTATGGCCTATTATAGCTAAACGTTTCAAAGAACCTCACAACATGTGAGGATTAATTTAATTAAACTATATTTCTCTGTCCCTGGAATGAATGTGACTATATTTTGCTCATTTCAGAACTGGAAGATTAAAGCTCAGAAGTTGCAAAGGTATTTCTCTTTCTGAATTCCGCATATGTATGTGGTATGTGAATAAATTATTCAGTACAGTAAAAAGAAAAAAATCAGATTTTTTTTCCTTTGGGTTGGAAACAAAACCCCTTTTCAGAGATTTTGAGGGTTCTTTCTCCAACCCTTAGCTTTATTCACAAGTTCTGCTAACTAAACTGTTACAAAAGCAATAGAACCATCTACCTTTGCCATCAGGGGAGACCATAAAGAAATTAGCTAAAGAACTAAAATCCTCCTTTTCAAGGACTTTCGTGATCTTTCTTCTCTATGAAAATCCGTTGATCTCTCCTTGTCTGAATTTTCCATTTACATAGCTGTATCAGTGATCCTGAACTTTTAGAAAGAGCGACCCTCTTTTCGCACCCTAAATTCTTTGTGGCCTTCCACAAGCTACTATAGTTATTTTTTAGAATTTTGAAATTTATTAGAAAGAGAAAAATCTTCTAGCTAAGGAACTGCACTCGTTTGATTGGGAAAATACAGGTTTGACATGGAATGTATCGCCCCTGCTACAACTCTGTGAGCCTATTACTGGGCTATAGGAATCCACTGGCCTGTGTGCATCAGAGGCCAGTGAGACACGAACAGGAGCTCTGAACAGGAGCTCGCAGCAAAGAAACTAAGGGTTTATTTTCAGGAAGTGGCCCACCCAGAGTCGCAGGTGAGCTAGTGCCCCAAGACCTGGCTCCCCCAGAGGGCTTGCAGGGGGTGGGCTATTTAGGAGAAACATCCTTGGTTATGGTGACTAAGGGAGTTGGGATGAGGTGAGGGCCATGGTCTCTACTGACTGGTCAGTGCTAGGGGTAGCTGATCAGTGCATCAGGAGGGAGTGGGCGTGCAAGGGGGAAGGAGGTGGGTGGGTCCAGTCTGAATCAAAAGGAAAGAAAGGAGAAAAGGTCATGCTGAAGAAATGAAGTTTCTATGTGATTCCAAGCCTGAAGGGGTCTGAGATCCACAGTGAAAAATCCCTGGTTATTTTTGTGGAGCCATTTTGGTGCTTCCTTGCCTTGTTCTATAGTTGCTTCGTAGCATTCGGTTTTCGAGGATGGGAATTAGGCCATCTTTTTCTCTCTCACAGGCTGACCACACCGGACTGTGTCAGAGGCCCATTGTTAATGCATGGCCTGGTCCATTCTCCTGATTCTCCTTTTGCCTAGGAAGAGACACTGTACTGACCTTTCAAATCTGTGGTTGCTGCAACTTGTTTTATATTTTAGTATAAAGTGAAGGGCCTCTGACCTCCATCTGGTAAGAATCCGACCAAATATCCATGCACTAACAGTTTCCATCTTTCAGGCTTTGTCCTGTGAAGCCCATTTTGCTTTCTCTTCTCACTTATTGCAGGGCCTTTGAAAAGTTTTCTGATGAGAATAAAGGTCCCAAAGACGTAGTGCCTCTGGAAAGGGCGGCCACATAGCTGGATGGATAAAGGTTCCAGGCTTGATCTGTTGGCTACTGGAATAGTCCAGTGGAAAAAAAAAATGGCCCCATTAACCACATTTTTTACCTATATGTTAGTCTTGGTTTGTTTCTAATGTCTTTTTCATCATAGTTGTTACCATAATCTTATCAACAAGTTATCCTAAAAATTGTTGAAAAGGTCCATTAATAGTTGCACAGAGATATAACCCTTGAATTCCTTTGTAATTGTTGCTTTGCTCTTAACATATGACTCATATGAACTTGTTTTAAACTCATGACACTGGGACACATCTTCACCCAGTAAAGTCACCGCCACCTTCCTTATGGGCTGGTTTCAAGGGTCTTCTCTATCAAATTGGCAATGACCTTAGAACCTTAACTCCACCACAAAAATTTCCCAGTTTACTCACTCCCAAACCTTATCGCATTTTTAATTCTCTAGGTTGCTGGATGTTGAACATAAATTACCTTACCCGTGGTTGCATAGAATTCGTTTGGAATCGCGTGAGTCTCTATGCCTAAGAACTACTGAGAACTCTTCATTGGGTCTAGAAACTGGTTTATGTTGACTTCTCTGAAAATACGTGGAATGCTGTTTCATTTTAAATAATGTGTAGGGACTTGCCATTGGCTGCAGGTTTTTATAATTGTATGGTTCTCTGATGTTGTTGGGGATTCAAGCTGAGGCATGCAATGGTAACTGTAGCCAAGATGTGCGGGTCTGCTTTTGGTTTCTAATTAGCATGTGACTTTCAGCAGGTCACTCTCTCTGGCTTTGATTTTTTCATTGGTAAAATGATATAATTGGATCAGGTTCTTTCCAGGCCTCTTTCTGGTCCTTTCCATCTCTAAAGGTCTATGATGAATAGGTGAGCCACGTCATCATGAGTTCCAGCATAGCACCCTAATGCTTGGTGCGTTCCTGGGGCGGGCACACACACATGTTCGTATAGGGTTCCCTGGCTTTTTCAAAAGGGCAAATGGAAAAGGAGACCTGAAACCCATGTAGTTTCAGTTCTGAGTTAGTGAGTTTTGAATTTAAATGCTTTTGCATATGAAACAGTGAGTGGGCAGACGAATCCTACAAAAAGAGAGTCCTGAGGTTGGATGAGCAATGCACAACCCCTTTCTATTGATAATTTGCTTTTGGGACAAAAGATATCACTTCTCAAAGCCAAAAAAGGAAAAAAATAAGAATGAGCAAAAGAAAACAGAGAACCCACCACATCACGTGAGAGGCGCTGCTGAACAAAGAGCGATAGAACATGGCGGCCTGTGGCTTACCCACCTCCTTCCAATGCTGCCACACCTGCGCACATCAGACTGGTTTCTGGGATGGAGCTTTTACCTGTGCCTTTGAAGACAGAGGACTTTACTCCTAGTGTCAAGACTTTTATATTGAATGAAAACAAAAGGCGTTGCTAAGAGGGAACACTGTTCAGACTTATGCTACCTGCTGTAGCATCTTCCACGTAGCTCTATGGAATGAGTAACACTTGAGCTGCGATGTGTGATAATGCTGCGACCAAGAATGGTGGACAATGGTGCTGTTACAGGAGAAACTCCCAGAAACTCGGTCCTTTCCGCCAATGCAATAAAGAATTAGAGATCAGCAAGTCTATTCGTGTGCAAGCAGGGTTTACTGGTGATTGGTTCTCATGGAAGAGAAGGGCCTAGTTAAAGTGGGGAAGAAAGACAAGAGCAAGGGCAGGGGGATGGCAAGAACAAGAGCACCAAACCCCAGAATTCTTTGTCCTGAGACTTATATAGTTGACAGGAGGAGGGGTGAGGGGGAAGAAGTTATGTATTGATTGACAGGTAAAGGTGGCACTAGCTTTCCAGGATGGGGGTGTGAACATCCAAAAGTTTTAATGGGCTTCTTCCTTCAGGCACTGTATGCCCTTTTTAGCCTTTCAGGCCTTGGGATGAAAGCACAGTTTCAAAGGCTTTCTTTCCCATATACTGGAAAAGATACACAGAATTTCAAGGACTGCTAAGTCAGTGGGTGGGACATGTATCCTTCCTCCTCCCTGCCTGGGTTTGCTGTCTGTCCTACCTACCATTTCATCACCATTGCTTCAGGCAGAGACCCCGGTTATTAAGGGGTCTGAGCGTATACTGTCTGCAAATAATATGTTTACTGCTTTTAAATTCACTTGAGTCCTGACTGACAGTGAGTCCAGACAGATGTTTATCTGTGTGACTTTTCATAGAATTTTGTTATACTAGCCCTTAAATGAAACCCAAAAACCAACCAGAGTGATGGAGGTCTGAAATGTTACTTGGCAGTGTCAAGAGGAAAAGCAGAGAGAGATGCTAAGGACTGAAGTACGAAGAATCAGTGAGGAAAAACATATGACACTACTACACTGGAATTTTTCCTTTTTTGGCCATTCCTGCATTTCCATAGTGATAACCATTCGTCTCAAGCTATTACTCTGGTATTTTTACGTCTTATAAAAATGAAGAGATTATAAAAGACAACATCTTGTGGGCCTACAGCATTTGTAACTGGCTTTCTTTGTAAGTCGTTATTACTTATCTGCCTATGAGTGCCTTTCCAAGATTTCCTTGGATTTTTGGGGGGGAGTGGGGAGAGGGAAAATTAGTTTTTTTGTTTAAATCCTGGACCTTCTGGAGAACATCTGTTTCTCAGAGAGTGACAAATAAGGAGTTTGCACATTTACAAAATATCATCAGTTCTGTGAAGGTGCCTAAAGAAAATATGACATAAGATTTGTGGGGAAGGTTTCAAGGGAAGTCAGACCTTATGGAGAAAATAACATAATGTGGCCGTGCGTGGAGATGATTGAAGAGATGTAGCTAGAGAATCATAAAATACATCAGAATTGAAAGTAATGCTGATTTTTCTCTTGGGCTTAGAAACATTGGGGAACCATTTGAAAATAAATACTTAACGGTTCTCCCAAGGAGTGTTAGAGATGGGGAAGACAGATTCCTCCGTGACAGCCCTCTGTATTTCTGGGGCTGTTCCAGGTCTTGGAGATACACAGTGTCTAAAACGTACTGAGTTCCTGCCCCTAAGGAGCTTGCATTCTAGTGAGGGGTCACTGACAAAGAAACATGTAATACGCAAGGCATATTGATGAATGCTCTGGACAAAAGTAAACTCGGGTAAAGGAGATGAAGAGACCATGGGAGGGTGGGGATCTGTGCTATTTTACATAGATTATGATTATAAAGTTCCTTAAGTCTAGTCACCATTCTTCCTCTGCACAGATGGAGAAACTGAAGTACTGAAAGATGACCCAAAGTCCCCATCTGGTCATAGCCTGTTGAGAATAAAGCCCAAGACCGTAGTCTTTCCTCTTACCTCTGTCCAATAGCTTGCCCATAGCTGGAAATGAGCAGCTGCCACCAGATTTTTTATCGAAGATTTTATTTATTAATATTTAGAGAGAAGAGAAGGGAGAGAGAAAAAGAAGGAGAGAAACATTGATGTTAGAGAAACATCAATCAGTTGCCTCTCATACATGCCCCACCCCCCGGTTCCCGACCAGGGTGGAACCCACTACCTAGGTATGCTCCCTGACTGGGAATCAAACCAGCGACTTTTAGCTCTGCAGGACAATGCCCAACCAAGCGAGCCACACTGCTCAGGGCGACTGCTATCAGATTTTGAAGTCTATCATTTCTTCCCTTTGCAATCTATTTATATTGATTCTCTTATGAGTACAGAATGAATTGTTTAACAGCTTACGCCAGCGGTAGCAGGACCTCAGATTTAGATGACCCAATGTGCTAATGGTTTCTTGGGAGTTGTGCAGAGTTGACCTGATCAACTGTGCGCTCAATACGCACTCATGGCCCCACTCAGCACTCTTCACCATGACGACACGTTCAGGAGTGGAGCACTGCCTCTCCAAGTCTAATGTGCACAGGGGCTAGCTGGGAATTGAGCAAAAATGCAGAATCCGATGCGCTAGGTCTGGGGCAGGGTCTGAGACTCTGCATTTCCAGCCAGCTGCCAGGAGGTGCTGATGCTCGTGGTCTGCAGACCACACTTTGATTGGCCAGGGTCTGGTTTGCTCAGCACAACTGAGAAAGAAACCTCAGAGTTAAAGCTTGTATTTTTCTTTCCTCATCTCCCCATTGCCCTACTCCCCACCCTTGAAGAATCCAGCTTAAAAAAGAAAATGTTACGAAACACCAGTGCCAAGCCTGAAATATAATGTTAGGCATGTAATTATCTGGGCCAAAAACAGATGTCTCAGCCTGGGGCTTAGCTCAGCCTGTCGCCGGGGCCACATGATCAAGTTGCTAGATTGAAGAGGCCACAGAGCGTATGCAAGAGAACAAGGGGGCCCATGTGGCTGAAACTTGGGGATGTGAGACATGAACAAGGGTCTCTGTTGCATAACTAATGTTGGAAGCTTCCCCTTCCCACCTGACTACAAGCTGAGATCCCTGCATGTAATCTTGGCCGCATGGGTGACTCAATCTGTGTCTGAATGAAAGCTTTCCTCCTTGGCTGTGAAATAAAAATAGCAAAGAGTGGCGCCATGATGGGACTTTTCCTCTATGCTGGCCCTTTGCTTGGAGGAAGAGGCAGAAGCGAGGACCTAGTTTGGGTCAGGTTGCAGAACCCGTCTATTGAGGCAGGCTTCGTGCATGACGTGCGTTTTATTGCTCTTTACATTGCAGCATATTTGCTCGCTTACTGCAATGTCTCTGTCAGAAACCTTGACTGACCCTGCAGGGGTGAACGCATGTCCCGCCGACTCAGCCGCCAGCTCAGGAGGGAAATGCCAGCCCCCCTTCCTTGTGATCCGGTTGAGCTTGGGAGAACTGAACTTCTTAAGTCTTCCTGCAAACTCAGTTCCTTCTCAGGGGAAAATGGTGACAATGATAATAAGAAACAATTAAATTGGTATCTCTAAGTAGATAGAGGCTGAACAGTTCCCATTGTTCTCATGCAGGCAAAACCAGTTCAGGTGGGCCTAGGCTATCACAGCTATGTGGGGCTTCATTTCATTTTAAGACTTTGGACCATTTGGTCTGTATGCAGTTAAGACCTAGTGGGGGATGTGAGGATAGGGTGGTGAGTGGGTGGTAGATATCTGGCTTGAATATCTAGGCACTTGCCAAAATATTTTAGACTAACTTAGTCCTTCTATAATCAAGATTGTCACCACTAAGGAAAACGGTCATTTCCCTTGGAACAGTTGACTCTCCCTTAATGCTCTCAGTAAGACAAATAGAACGCTCTGGACCGCCAGCCAATGACCTAGAAGGCTGAACTTCACTCTGGGAGTTTTTGCTGGTCTCTTTGTTCAAAGTTGAACTGGAGAGGTGGCAAGGAGAAGCAGGGCTCTCTTATGGGTTACTAGAATGCTTTCCCATGACCCAGGAAAGCTGTCCAGAAAAACAAAGACTAGTTCTCCAGCCAGTAACAGCCTCCCAGCCTTGGAGAAGGGAATAGCTCAGACAAACACCTTCTTCTCCTTCACCAAATCTCAATCCATCACAGTATCTCAAGGAGAAGGCTCTGGGACAACCCAGCTATGGCAGGCCTGGCGTTTCTGCATAAAACTATGATCTTGCCTTGGCGACCACCAACTGTTTCTAAAGGGAGATTTTGGGAGAACAGAACAAAAACACCTTTTAAATCAAATGGCTCTTCTCACTATCACTTTGAATGGCTAAGTCATTTGTACTTTTAATTGTCCACACTTTTAGACATGGTGTATTTAAGGGGACACCCACTGATTGGGCCACTCCATAGCTCTACACAGTGAGCCAGACCCCAGGAAGGAGGTGGAGCAGAGAAAAGTTCAATTCATTTTTCTTAATGTACTGATAATCTTTAAACATTGAAATTTCTTTAAAGCAAAATAGCATGCTTTATTTTTAAAATAAATGTTTTACTTTGGAATATTTCTAAATTCTCAGAAAAGTTGCAAGGACAGTACAGAGAGCTCCCCTAATGTTGACATCATACATTTCCACTGCGCATGTGTCAAATCTAAGAAGCCAGCACTAGGGCAGTACCATTAACCAAACTCCAGATTTTATTTGGGTCTCCTCAGTTTTTCCATGAATGTGCTTTCTCTGCTCCAGGAGCCAATGCAGGGTACCACGTTGTATTTAGTAGCGTGTTCTTTTCTAGCAAACCTCCACTTGGACCGATCTAGTTGATCTCTCCAGCAGCCTTACTGAGCAGGGCCTTGGCTAGACCAACTCTGGGAGACACAGATGAATGGTCCTCAAGCAGTTTGCCGTCTGGTTGTTGAAGCTGATGCAGAAGTACCACCTGGGGAGGCTCGCAGCCAGAGGGTTTGTAAACAGGGCCTCGGAATTATGGAGCCTAGGAATGAATACGCCTGTGTCCTACTGAGGACACATTTGCTAGGAGCCTGGGAGAATCCAAAGTTGTTCCCAGGTAGACAGTGGGCTGGGAGGTTAAGTCTGGAGAGGTTATAAACAGGGCTGTACCCAATCTGACTTCAATAGGAAAGGGAACATACTGTGGGCCTCTGAGCCCATCATTCGAGATGTAGACACCATGAACTGGCAAACATCCTGGTCTCCAAAAGCAACGAAGGGCAGTACCCTAATATTGGGAAAACTGTGTGTGCGCATGTGTGTATGTATATGATTTTCAACTGGGGCTCGTTATGAAGAAACCCCACCAATCTTTTTTTTTCTCTCTATATTGTAGCTGGTCGCACTATTTGATTTTGCAGCAGAGAACTCACAAGAGTGTCTTTGTTCCCAGGCTAAAAGCACAAGGAAACCCTCCAAATCCTGCATCAGGCCAGCGGCCAGATAGAACAGCATCCACTTAATCTGTTGGGTTTTTATTTTGGTGGTGGTGATCATCTCTGCTCTTTCTTTTCCCTAGTGGTGCTGACTCTCACCATAGCAGAGGCTTCAGGAGCGGAGTAAATACCCATTTCCCCCACTGAAACCAAATGGCTTTAGGGAAATGGGGTTGCCTGACTGACACACAGCCTCAGCTGGGTCCCCAGGGGAGATCCTGGGGTGTCCCGAGGAGGGAGACCGAACATATTGTGGAAAGCAGTGCTCTACAAAAGCAGGGCATCCATTTGTGTCAGCAGGAACAGGCAATGTGGACCTGTAGGATTCAGATAGGGTTCAACCAAAGTGTTTCCAACTTTTGCTTTCGATAGCAAAGCTTAACTTCTGTTCTTCCGCAAAAATTTGCTTTCTTGATGTAAAGAAAGCCAAGATGTAGCATCAATGCACTTCTACTTTGGCCTTCCACAAAATTCCAATGTGCAGTTGTTCACCGGCAAACCCAGAATTTGGTAGTGCAGGTAGGACTGGGGGTGGGGCTGGGGCTGTTATGATTCAAGCTATTTAGCTCAAGGACTCACCAGGTAGGTGGGTTTAATTTAACAGCAAGAGCAGAGGATGAGACTCTCAATGAGACAGCCCTCCATGGGTGAAGGCCTAGAGGTAGAGAAGGCAGAAACAAGTGTATCTTTCACAGCTGAATAGAAACCAGGATGATTTCAATAGCCGAAGGAACCTTAGTCTTTCTGAACATCAGATTTTTGTCATCATCTGCCCTATTTTTCAGGGCTCGAGTAAGAATTCAAAAAACAAATGATCCGTCACCTGGTATAACAGCACTCAAAAAAAGGTGCCAATGGTTCATATTACTTTATGTATCATAGAAGAGCACTTTTCTGCATTTGAATTCCTAGTAAACATGAGGATCTCATTGCAGTAAAAAGAGAACATACTTTATATTAGTAAGAAAAAATATAGGTATTTGCCTGTTGTGGTAGAGAGAATAATACCTCTGCAACGGGCCATTACTTTGTCCTAAACTTTGGGACCTGTGAACACGTTTTGTTACAAGACAAAGGGGAATTGGGGTTGCGGATGGAATTAAGGTTGCTAAGCAAATGACCTTAAGGTAGGAAGACTATTCCGGAGCATTTGGGTGGGCCCAATGCAATGGCAGCATCTTTAAAAGGGAAAAAGAAAGATGTAACTATGGAAGAGAAAAACAGAGAGATGGCAGTATGAGAAGGACATAGCCTGGCATTGTCAGCTTTGAGGGACCACAAGCCAAGGAATGTGGGCAGCTCCTAGAAGCTGAAAGATGCAAGGAAGTGGATTCTCACCAAGAGCTGCCAGAAAGGGACACAGCCTTGCCAACGCCTTGATCTTAGCTCGGTGAGATCCGTGTCAGACTTCTGATCTATAAAGCTGTAAGATTTAAAAATTGTGTTGTTTTAAGCCACTGAGTTTGTGGTGATTTGTTACAGCAGCAATAGAAAACTAATACACCTGTCAGTAGAATTTCTAGAGTAATAGCACATTCTTGGCTACAGGAATGAAATGCTTATTAGCGGTACAGTTTTTCAGGAACATCCTTCATTCTTCTTCTCATGTACAATTACAGGTGAATTAGTATTTGTTCCCCATTTGTCTGGAATGAATCGCAGTTGCTGAGCTCTAGCAGCTATTTACAGAGAGCTCTTTTTATGCTTTCTATTTTGTTTGCAAAGATTTATATACAAAGTAGCACTGCCTGATTCAGGCTCCCTGGTTTGACTTTGAACAGGGTGTGTCAGTGGTAAAGGAAATTCCTACTCAAGGGCAAAGTGGTGTTGATAAATTCCAATTGAAAATATTTACAGAAGAAAGACGGGTAGGGTCAAGTGGGCCTTTCTGCTGTGATTTCAAGGTTTCGCTGGGAACAACGTAGGTGTTCCCTGAGCTTTCCCTTTGCTTACTTTCAACAGAAAATGCAAGAGAAACGACAGAAACCCAGGTCACACAGACCCCTTCGCCGATCTCGGAGAGGGAGAGGAAAATCCAAACTTCGAAATAAACATCTGTAAAAGGATTTGGAACTAAGGAGAAGGAAGTTCCAAGGCCTGCTAAAAGGGAAGGAAGGGCTTTATTTACTGGCCATGGATTGTACTTCCTGTTGTGAAGCCCAAGGCTGTTTCGTAACAGCTGGGGGCTGCAGTGTCTGGTGCTATAATGAGGAAGCAGCGCTCTTGGTTCCTCCATATTACACAAGTTAATGACCTCTACCGCCCAGTGAAATCAATGTAGGAAGAATGGGATGCTGGTACTTGCTCTTGCAGGCACAGTACAGCTTCCTCTCCCCCCCCACCCCCCCCCCCCCCGCAATTGAAGGAATATCTTTTCATGTATAATATTAATGAATATGCAGCATGCCCCTTATTCTTGTGTATGCTCTTTCCTTGTCTGGAGATTAAAATAGCTGAAAGAAGTAAGCACCCACCAGGACGGCCCATGGCGTGTGTTAGTTGTCACTGCATAGTCAGGATTTGCAAAAGCCAGCAGGGTCCGTGAGAAAAGGAATTAGATTGATGTCCTCCTTATCATATAACTTTGCCCTAAATGCCATACAAACTGTTTTGCAGCAGATCTGAGTGGAAGTTCAGCCAAGGAATTGGGGAGCAAGATTTTAAGCTGATGGGAAACATTATAACCTGTCTGTGCCGGGGCTGGCTAACACAAAAAATATAGTGAAGAACTACAGAGACTTCTCGGATATCTCATTGGATAAATACTCAAGTGTAGAGTTTTCAGCAGAAGGATCTTGCAGGTTAGAGGACAGAAGCACAGCTCTGTCATCACATCGTGTGAGTTTGAATTCCGGTTGGACCATTTATTTACTAAGTAACTGTGTGACCTTCACTAAGTTAATTAACATCTCTGTGCCTCAGTATTAACAGGAAGGGTAATAAAACTTATGCCGTATGGTTGCTGTGAGAACTAAGGAAGGCAGTATATGAAGCCCACAGAACAGGACCTGGTACTACAAAATGCTGCATTGGTGTAGCTCTGTTGAGTAGACAGGGTGGGTTACTGTCATAATAGAGGACTCCACGTGCAGAAACAGGCGAGTCAGCACACGGAGGGAAAGCTCCCCAGCCCAGGGCAGGCCACCCACCAACACGTGGTATCGTTTGTATCCCGCATTCAGGCCTCTCCACCACTTCTGCCCAGCTTCTTTTCCAGCCTGCTTCCCCTCGATAATCCTTCAGGAAACTTCTGCAGCAGCCGCATAGGTCTCCAGGCCTCGCCCATCTCCTTCCCTGGACTCATGCATTTTTTTCGCCCTCACATCCTTACCTCTGCCCATTCCTTCTACTAAGCGTTTCTTCTTGAAATCTTTCTTCTTTGAGCCCAACCCACTAAAAGTCACAAGGATTGTAAAAATACAATTATTTGAAGAAACTTTAGCTATCTTGCTTATGTTATAAATTTTAAAAGCTGGACCAGAAAAGTTGTATGGTTTGACCATCTCAATTCAACTCTGAATTTGGAAAAAGTGGACTGTGGACTAAATCCCAGCGTTTCAAGTTTCTAACCACTGGGCAATGCTAAATATTGGGGTATTGCTCTTCTAGCACTGCCATATTCTTTCCCCCTGTAAACTGCAGGGGTTGGTTTCTTATCTCTCCATTCGATTCTTCGAGCTGTAGGACAGGGAATCTGATGTAAACTTTGCACTCCTACGGATATGTCTCAAATCTAAATCTCAAATCATTGACATGTTGAAAATCTTTACTATGAGTATTCGACACATGCATTGATTCAATGATTATGTGGCTTATTCCCTTCCAACGCAAACCTCTGTAAAAGGCAGGTGTGTTCCCCCACGGCAGGCTCTGTGGACAGGTGGAGGCATCTCAAGAGTGGCCCCTGACTATTGTGAATTCTGGCCGTTGTCATCACAGCGGGTGACATTTTCGACTTTTCCTACATATTTTGGTTCCATCACAAAGCCCCGTCCTTAGCATTTTGTCATCGACCACACTGGAAGTGAAACCATAGGCTACTTTTTCATGCTGGGGTGCAGTGTATAAGGAAGTAAAAAAGGCAAAAAGAGAACAGGCCTGCTTTGTTCCCTTTAATCTCAGGTTTAGTGGGTTTCAGAGTTGGGAGCAGGGTTCGGAGGCCGCAAATTATACCACATCGCCTCCTTTGTAGTTTCCAGGGAACCTGGTGACCAAGTTCCTCTGCTGAGGAATGTAGGACAGTTTCAAATTTTCAACCTTGAGCACCTTGCCTGGGAAATGTAAGGAACACAGGATTCTCACCTTTTATGATGAGTGCGGGGCCCTGGCAGGGACAATGCAGGGACTTGTGCTGGCAATTGGCATTGTATCTTCTTGCATTTCATTTCTTCTGATGGCGTTCTTGCTGAAGATCTAGGTAATCCATTTGTTGAAGGTCCCCCTATTGCCTCAATTGCACATTATCCTGGCCTTTCACAGCCTAGCATTTTTTTTTTAAATCCTCACCGGAGTATATATGTTTATTGATTTTAGAGAGAGAGGAGCGGGGGCAGAGAGAGAGAAACTTCAATCGGTTGCCTCCTGTACATGCCCAACCGGGGATCAAACACGCAACCTAGGTATTTGCCCTGATTGGGAAACAAACCTGCTCCAACCAATTGGGTCACCCAGCCAGGACTCACAGCCTGGAATTTAAACCTTTGGGGGCCTTCTCTCTGACACAACCTCATGGTCAGATCATTCATATTGACTAGTCTTCAATGTAGTCCGGATCTCTTAGAACTATTGCTCTGCAGTTCTCAGCATTTCCAAGAGGAAAGCCATGGCTAGGCCTTCTTGGAATACTTCTCCCCCACCATTTACGGCCTTTCACCAATGAATTGAGGTCACACTTTGTGTCTTAGCCCAGAAGTATTATTTCCTCCCATAACCTTAGAGAAAGAGAAGGTTGGGCCAGATGGCAAACAACTATCACATTCAATTAACATGCTCAGCATTGCTTTTCGTTAGGTGAGGTGTGAGAGAGGGAAAAGAAAGCAGGATTTGGTGTCAGCTCTGGGTTCCAACTGCAGCAATCCTGCCTCCTGGCTGTGTGGAGTTAAGTGAGTCCCCTTTGGCCAAGACTCAGTTTCCTCATCTCTAAAATTGGAATGATAATGGCAGTCTCAAAGGGCCGTTGAATGTCCTTACAATGATATGTTAAAACATGAGGAAATAGCCCTGGCTGGTGTGGCTCAGTGGATTGAGTGCGGGCCTGTGAACCAAAGGGTTGCTGGTTTGATTCCCAGTCAGGGCACATGCCTGGGTTGCAGGCCAGGACCCTGGTTGGGGGCACATGAGAGGAAACCACACACTGATGTTTCTCCACCTCCCTTCCCCTCTCTAAAAAATAAAAATAAATTCTTAAAAAAATGAAAATGGATAATATTTTTTTAAAAAACACTAGGAAATAGTAAATGCCATTCTCTGCCATCAATCCTCTAGTCATTCTCCTTTCTTTTTGGGGCCCAAATCATATCTTATTGTATAATTATTCTTTTAGTTCTGGTTTCCACCATATTCTACTTTGTCATATTCTACAGAATCTGACAAAGGGCTGTATGCATAGTAGTGTATTATAAAACATAACAAATTGATCATTTTTTACCTAAGCAACCAGTCTACTATGCCAAATGGTCTCGATGACAATTTCCACCATCCTGATCAATTATCAGAATGATCTGATGAAGCAGCGACAACTTGGGATAGTTCATGGCCACACACTGAGCGGCACCCCCAAGTTCCCATTGCCAAGGCTGAGGAGAGAGTTCAGTTCTACACGCACAGGAGCCAAGCCATTTAGGGGCTGCTGGCAGCTGGACCTGCAAGAGGCACAGCGGTTGAGCAGAAGTCAGAGGTCCCTTTAAAAGAAGAAAGAAGAAGGTGCCTGTAACTGAGCAGCTGCCATGGAGCTGACACTGGCCGCATACCCTTTCTCATAACCTCTCCAGCCATCCTTAAGGCAGAAATTTTTGTCTCTCATTGCAATGAGGAAACAGATCCAGACAGATTAAGTAACTTTCTGAGAGGCCAGCCAGGCCCTTTGACTTGATAGCCATGCTCTTTTCTGCCATGCTAGCCAGACTTATCAACAGTGTGACAGAGATTGCTTATCTTGCCCGTGCTCAGAAATGACGCCCAGTTTACTGTATAACTTAATTCTCTGAGACATCTCGGGCCCTTTGATGACACTTTCCACACATATTTCATCTCTCTCTGACCTCCCTGGGTGTACCAGGAAGCCATTCATTGCATACTTTCCAAAACGAGAGGGCTTGAGTTGGACTTTTCAATCGTGAGGCTCACTGGAACCAAATTAAAATATTCCACATGATGTGCTCACATAGTGCTTTGAGTCCCTCTCCTATAAATACCTTCCCGATTGCATCGAATTTGAAGAAACGTGCTTTTGCTTAACTCTCATCCAATAAACCCACTCCCTCCCACCTATTGCTACTTGGAAGAACATTGGTCTAAGAAATCAGAGCAGCTCCTTGCAGCAAAAACACTAGGAATTTCCCCACAAACACAGACTCCCATGGCAACCAAACAAAAGGAGAAAAGAAAGGAGAAACTTACTCTCTTCCAGCCACCTGCTATAATTCCTTTCTGCCCAAAACTGCAGAACAATATAGATTCTGTGTAAAATTTTGTTATTTTTATACTTGACGTGCAGAATGACCCTGAGTTTAAAAGTCTTTTTCTACTGCTCCACTTGACCTCTAAACTGGTACGGAGATACTGGTATAAAGTATCTATCCAGTGAATGAAATGATAAACGGATTTGGCAAATTTGACTTAACTAGTCTGTGTTGTCAGTGTGTTCTCTGTGGCACAGCGAGGGAGCAGTTGATACAGTATAGGCCAAAATGATCGCTCTATTTCTGGTTTCCCCCCAAAAGTAACTCACAGTTTGACATCACTAATTACAACCGATGAGTCTGCTCTGAAGTGAATTTTACATTTACTTTGCTGCACGTGGTTCAGTTCCCAGCAACAAGATGACTAAGGTCTACTCCTGGATTCAATTCTGAGGCACACAAAGAATGTTCAGAACTCTGGAGGAAAAAGGGCAGTTTAATTTTGCCAACCTCCCTTCCATTTGCCTCGTGAGAATCTTTAAGTTGGGATATTGTGTGACAAACTGCTCAAGCAGCCTCCCTTCCTCTCTCCCCGCAATTATATTTTCTTTTTCCGCACCCTGGACAAAGAACATAGGAGGTTTTCTGCCCAGTAAATTCTCCATATGTGCTTATCCCTGGAGTAGTTTAAAAATCAGAGCTAGGGGGCCCATTTTTCTCTCCATAAATCACCACAGAATCAGCCCCTGACAGATCAGAGGCTGGAATGACTCCCAGCCAATCAGAGGACGGTTCCTTTCTTCCTGAGTGATTTTCACTGCTCTCGGCTACCCTCTGTTATCTGCAGCAGCGTGCAGTGGGTTTTAATTAACTCACTAGATTTTGCCAGCCCTTCACTCTCTGTATGACATTGTGTTTCTTCTATCACAAGACATACAGCTAGTTTTCTCTCAGAATAGCAGAGAGGCTATTCCGCACGAAGATTCCCCCCAGTATCCGACTGTTGTAAGAGAACGTTGGAAATAACCTGAATGCCCAAGTAAGGGACATTAGGCAGATACATGGTAGCATAAGAGAGTGGGATATTAAGCGTTGGCGTAAAATGGGGTATCTGAAGGGTATTTTAATACTGTGGAAAATTTATGATGCTACAGTGAACACCCTTGTACTAGATCATGTGTGCTTACACAAGAAATTCTGTACGATAATATTTCTCAGAGTGGAGTTGCTCGTTTGAAATGTTTGATTATGTGCCAAGGCCCTGGGAGGGGGAGGCGGGGGTGAGATGGCTCGCTGTGTTGCGGGGAAGGAGAGAGGATCCACCGTGCCAGGTGGTCCCAGGGTGCGAGGGATGGGGAAGAAGCCCACAGGCCTTGTGCTGTTGTGATCTTCTGCAGTGGGCAGCGGCTGGAGGGTTCGAAGCAGGAAAAGTGAAGAGATCTGATCATCTGTAATAAAAATAGAATTATAAAATAGTCATCGTGTAAAATAGTTATAGTACAACTATTAGGATCGTTTTTGAGAGATCATCTTTCTAATGAGTTTAGGAAAGAGGCCTTGGGCTGGAGGTATCGATTGGGAGACTCAGTCCAGGAGCAGGTGGGGATGTTGGACTAGCCAGGGAGGGCAGGGACTGAGGAACCAGAGAGGCTGACCGCGGGCCAGGGCGGCAGGGTGGGACACGTGCGGATTTCAGCTCTCCTGTTTGCTTTGCTTTAGGGTCACCACTGTTCTGCCCTTCGGCCACATAAAAAATGAGAGCAACTTGAAAGGAAACACTCCCCCTTCCCCCCCAGAGAACAACAGCCTGTTTACCTGAAATGGAAAATTCCTTGACACAGGATTTGCCAGCTCCCAAGGATTTCAGAGTTGTGAGGTCAGTCTGCATTTTCACTGGGATAAGATCAGGATTAACTGAACTGAAACTTGGGCACTGGCCTGGAGTTACACCTCCTATTCTCAGTCGATTCTCTCCAGTGTTGCTTTAGACCGTCTATAAACTCTTGTAGCTCTCACTCTTCTCATGACTCCGTAAGAGTTTTCGCATCGAATTTCCATGGCACAGATTCTGCCACGATGCTGTTTCTACAACAAAGCCACGGTGGATCGATTCAGTCAAATAATCGCTCACCAGAAGGGCAGGGAAGCCAGATAAAGCAGGGGTTTGGTGTCAAGGAAACACAGTCACATGCTTTTCATTGAGCGAGCGTTTTCGCTTTCTGGACAGTTGTTTTGTTGTATACAGAGAGGGTCTACCCACCAAGGTAGCGTTTTCCTCTTTCCAACAACCCCTCTCCATTCTCCTTCCAGTGGCTCTGTGGACTCGTTACTGCTGTCTCCCTGCTTGCAAGCCACAGTCTATCTGAAATATTGGAATTGCAGAGAAGCAGAGGATTGGGGAGTCTGGAGTGCTTCTGTCAAGCAGTTTCCTCACCTCATCACCGATGGGCCTGTGGGTCCCCTCTAAAGGGAAGGTGTGAGCACTGTCACATGATAGGAAGTGATTCACAATACCCGATGGGTCTCGCTGATTTACTGAACAGTGCTGGGTAACTAGACAAAAGCCAATCTCAAATCTACCCAGCTCAGGGGCATCACCCAGCAGCTTACCAAGCCAGCGGTTTCCCTGCTTCACACTGACATCCTCAGTGTGGGGCGTTACCTTCCAGGGACTCATGGGGTCCCTTCTGGTGCACTGTAAGGGTCTTTCTTTTCCATTCCTTCACAGTTCATCCCAATTGTGCCCCCTCTGCCTCCACCCCTTGGGAGACTAGGAGGATGCCCCCCTGCCTGTTTTCAGATTTGCACTGAGCGTGGCCATTTGGTGCTGACACGTGAAAAGGAACCCAGCTCCCAGAGCTGCGCATGTTGGGGAAGTGCTGGTTTTCCTTTGAATTCAATAGGCAGCTAATGAGTTTTCCATCTCTTCAGCTCTGGGACCTGCTGTTGTGTCCACTGGTGAGTGTTTGCTAATAGAAAGTGGTCCGTATACTTCCTTTCACTGTGAAACTCACAAGTGGTCATTGATAAACGTTTCATTAGATTTTGAAGATAATTTAGATCTCTCTCTCTCTCTCTCAAAAGAAAAGTTGATTGACATGAAACTGTAGTGCTGGGAGCGGCTCTGGTAACCAGAAAAAAGGATAGTGTCGTCTGTCCCTTGACTTGCCACATTTCAGAGAGAGCTTGCATTGGCAGGTAACGAAGCTGGTTCCACCTTCTCACTGTGGCCTCTTCAAAACTCTTCTTCTTTTTTAAATTCACAATAAAGAGGGGCAGAGATCCTTGTGCAGGATGACTTCCACAGATGATGGATACAGGTCACTTTATAAAAACGAGACAGTAAGAGAGAGATTGGTTCCCATAGGAGAATAAACACCGACAATCGTCTTATCTACGAAGCAATTCCATCCGGACCACAGCCAGAAAGTGCTAGTTAGGCTACTAGTAAGTGATTAGAGAGAAGCAAGTGCTGACTTGAACAGCGAGAACCTCAATCACTTTGACACATGTTTGATCCCTGTAAGAAAGGTGCAAAATATCCATGACCTAAATCCGAATTTGGGTATTTCCAAGGAAACCACCCAAGTTCCCTACTGTCTTAGATTTGACACAATTAATGAAATACCCAACAGGCCTCAGGGGTCATTTGTGTAATGAGACGGACGGCAGCACCAGCAACTAAGATTTAGTTGGCCCTTAAAAGGGCCCCTTAGCTTAGCAGCATATCCAGGTTGAAAGAAAAGGGGAAACCCCCCAGAAAACAAACAAACAACAAACCAACTAAACTGCTGATGCAGTTAAGAACCTAGGATGTTTCCGAAGGCAAACAGCTGAACTCACATTACCAGTGAGACTGAAAGGAATGCGTTACTCAGAGTTTACTCAGTGTTAGGCACAATTTATTCTTGATGTTTTAATAAAACATGGGTTGGTAGCAATCAAACCCTTGTATTTCAATAAAATTCAGTTAAGTATTATGAGCCTTGTTTTACTGATACAGCAGCTGAGGCTCTGCAAGTCATCAGCAACCCCAAAGTCTCGAACATGTGCAAGGCCAGCACTCACCCAGGCCCTGGGACTCTACAGTCAAGAGTATATGTTGTCTGCTTACCAGTTTAAGTAGCCTCACTAGAAAAAGATGATTTCACGTGTCACTTTTAAAAAGTGAGGGGGGCGGGGGCGGATAGAAAGAAGTGTGGCCCAAGAAGATGTAAAAAGGAAGACGACTCATGGGCACGCCAGGTCATGAAATGAGGCCAGGATGCGAACACGAACAAATGGCCCAGAAACAATTGACGGCACCATCCGGAGAAATGGTGGAGCCTACCAAGAAGGAATGCCAAGCAGAAAAGTGATATGGCTTTATGTCACGCAAGGATCAATATCTCACGTTCGTTTTCACTTTAAGTAGTTTTCCTACTTAGGACCTATCCCTTTGCCCTCAGTTGGCTTGAGTTTATTGGTTGAGTGCAAGACAGGAGGAAAGCCAGTTGGGAATGGACATTCTTTTTAGATTGAGTCTCTACCGGTGAGACCCTAACTTGGAACAAATCTCCAGGGTTTCAATAAGATACCAGGAATTAGAGAAGGAGGTGCTGTTTCCATTGGTCCCACCCTCGGGTATTCAGCTTTTGTGTTCCCGCCAAAGTCTCCCCCACCACCCCCAACTCCCCACCTCCATCCCGCCAGTTAGGAATCAAGTCAGAGATTACTTTCTCAGTAAACAACTTTAAAACTTCTTCCTCACCTTCTTTCACAGTCCTCAGGTTCTTCATCATTTTATCAATGATCTGTAGGTTGCAAGAGAAACCCCGCTCCTTAGATTTTAAGATAAGCTTATAGAAAGGAGGATGGGAAGAAGAAGGTAAGTACCTGCCGCTTGGAAGCTAGGATAAGAATTCAAAAGAGATCAGACAAAATTGAAAAAGGATTTATAAGCAAAACAGTACAACAAATACTTGTTGAGTGATAAAAATGCAAGGCAGTTCTAAGGAAGATGGAGATGGAGAAGCAGATTATAAAGCAAAAGGTTTACGGATCATAACTATGGTACCTTTGCTTCTGAAATAGAAACCTAAGATATCGTGACAAGCATAAATGTACTTCCTGATACCAGTTCATCGAACGCCTATGTGATTCATTCTGTTGAGATGCTGATGAGCCAGGGAAAAGGAACATGAGAATCAGAATGACCAGGTCAACTGCCTTGTGGGCGCTTAGATGGTAGTTCTTGAATGGTGCACTAAAATGTACTCTTTTTGCATTTTGCAGCTTTACTGGGGAGTAATTGACATAAAATAAATTGCATGTGTTTAAAATGCTCAGTACAATGTGTTTTGATTTACACACACCTATGAAACCATCTCCACAATCAAGATAATGAACATACCCACTATCTGTACACGTTTCCTCCTCTCCGTCCAACCTCAGCAGCCAGGCAACCACTGTTTTCTGTTAATGTCAATTGTATTTTATAGACTAATTTTATATAAATGAAATACAGTAAATGCTCTTTTTTTTTTAGGCTAACTGGTTTCATTCAGCATAATTACTTGGAAAACCATCATGTTTCAAGTGTTACTATTTCATTTCTTTTGATTCCTAAGTAATATTCCATATAGCTTCATTTTTGAAGCTTAGTTATTACTTTCCTGGATAGATTAGTCCGTTGATACATCGTTACTCTCTTTCTGTACTGTATTTTAGTCTGTTGTTGTTGTTTGGCTCATATCATAGACTCATTAAATAATTTATTTAAGGATTTGCTGAAAAAATTCTCTTCAAGAGGATTCTATGAGAGATCATTCATTCATTCATTCATTCACCCAACCATTCTGCAAAGACTGATTGAGCCTTTGCTGGTGTTACACAATAAACTCAGGTATATCAAAAATATGAAGAGTTTATTTGAGCAAGAATTGATTTGAAAGGGACAGCTCCAAGTCAGAGCGATTGGGAGCACTCCGCTGACAAAAGCTGGGGTGAGACTTCTATTCAGAAAAGGTAGAAGCAAAGAAAGTAATAAGTGATTGGCTGTAGCTTCAAGCCTTAGCTGGCTGATGGTGATTCGTTGTTCTTAAGTATCTTTTTCACAACCTAGAGGCATTTACAGGCTTAGATTATGGTTTGCGTATGTTATGTATGGCATTAGCGCTGTGGGGGCTGAAAAATAATACATTTCCTGCCACCTTCTAAATTCTTCTAGCTGGGCTAGTAATCAAATTAACAGAGACAGATGACCAGGAGAAAATCGAAGTTCAATGCGTGCATACAGGGAATTCACATACACAACAAAATTCCAGAGACAGTGAGGCAAAACTGGGTACATATGTCATTTGGACAAAGGCGAAAAGGGGAGAATGAGATTTTAGATTTCAAAAGTGAGAATGGATGATTTACAGGTAATTGAGGAAGAGCGGAACACACTTGGGAGGCAAATTCCTGCCAGACAACCCTGACACAAGGGGACACAGGGGGAGAGCCAGCTGCCAGTTCCCTGCCTGAAGCCCTCCCATCCTCCAAGTAGCGCAATTCGAATTAGGGGAGCATGCTACCGTCTCCGTCCCCAAGCAGGCCTCTCCACCTGAATCCCTGAGGCAAGAAAGCAGGAGGGCCCAAGGTTCTTTCTGAGTCTTTTGTTTGTGAATAACCAGCTTAAAATCAGTGTCTCAAAAAGCACAGCTTTGGGGGTGGCAAAACTGTGGTTCCGTTGAGACCACCTCAATCTGACGGCCTCCTTGTTTCATTAATTTAACCCTAGATCCCAGGTAGTGCTCTAGGTGCTGAGGATACAGTAATAAAAAAAAAAGACATCGATCCCAGCTCTCATGCCCTTACATTTTAATGAGAGAAACTGGACAATAACGACAATAAAAGCAAACATTAGCATATAGCATATGCTCATAGCATAGTAGAAGTTAACATGTGCTATTTGGAAATAATAGCAGAGGGTAGAGGGCCATTAGATGTTATCCTAATGACGCAGCCTAGATTCGAACAAATGCCCAAACATTGGTCTGAATGTAAACTTTGGGGTGGTTTCCTAGTCCAACAAGATTCCACAGAAGTTGTCTTCCGACAGGACTTAAGAAAACCAGGCTGCCGCAAATACCAGGGGTTGGAGAATGAGGTGCTGTCTCCATTGGTCCTGCCCTTAGGTATGAAGCTTTTGTGTTCACGCAGTCTCCCGCCATAGTCTCCTCCCGCAATGTTAGGAATCAAGTCAGACAGTTTTAAAATGGGGAGAACACTATCAAAAAAACTCAACTCTCATCACATTATGTTGCTAAATGTCCCATTTCAGTTCCACATCGAAACTGGGACCGAGGAACGTGTGTCACTAATTTCAAGCAGTCATTTATTTGGTGTTGGGCCGGGGGGCAGACGACCACGCAGAGCAAACTGAAAGTTGGGCCAAGCTAAAAAAACGTCTTGCTCAAAAATGGATGAAATGGGGCCCCGAGTCCATAGCCAAAGAATGTTGGACGCTTTCCCCGGTCTCAGGAATGTTTTTGCATTTAAGCTTAGGTGGGTTTAGAGAGGAACGTCAGGAGAGTTTCTGTAACTAGAGAAAGGGGACCCTCTTGGCCTGCCTTCAGCACTTTTACTCCAGGGCCATCTGGCACCCGTCCAAGGCAGTCTGAAATTCTGAGAAACTTGATTTCCTGTCCCACTGCCTATGCTGCCTGAGAACTGGGGCAAACTTCACCCATGAGATTCTTAAAAATCTTATGCAAAGACAATGTGTTTTGTTTAGTTTCAGAGTCATTTAAATCATAAAACTATCAACTTCTTCAATTCCAGAGGGGGCTTTACCATAACCTTGACTCTTATATTTTACAGAAGAGGCCAGGAAGAGTTCAGACTTATTAAGTGACAGGGGAAGGGGGGGGAAAGGAGGGGAGTGGGAACAGGGTCCAGGTTTCCTGACTGTGTAGCATAATTTCTTCCCCGGATTATAGACAAGTACAATTCCAAATACCAGACCTTGGTGAGTTTTACTATATGTAAGTTATACCTCACAACCTGATTAAAACAACAAATAATAACGAAAAACCCCCAGGGTCTGTCACCCAAGCATCCCCTTGAACCCGAGTCTCTTTGACTCCAGACTCTGGACATTCCTGTCCTTTGCCTCTCAGGAGCATTATTTATTGTCACTGAAGGTGCGGTCCTTTTGTGGTTTGTGTTTAAGGAGGAAGCTGAGGACTGGAGAGGCTGTGCAGCACAGGCCATTCACCGAGGCAACTGGAAACAAAAGCTTGCAGCGTTCGGAGCCCCAGGGTCAAGAGCTTCTGATAGTGCCGTGTAAATTTCACTTCCCAATGAAGTGAATCACTCTTCACGTAGAGGGGCCTCCATGCCGACACCAGTTCCTGCTTGGGCTTCAGCATCAAAAACAAAACAAGACTGGCAGGGTGATGGGAAAGGGACATTTGGTATTCTTGGCTAATTACAAAGTGTTAATGACATTCAGAGGAAACTCACCCACCCCCCATGTTTGGGGGCAACAGAAGGTGAGCCAAAGAAAAGACAGATCCTCCAGGAAAATGCAGGGCAAAAGCAGCGCCAATAATTTACAAAGGAAATAGACATCCCAGCAAGTTGGAAAATGGGCCCAGGGTGAAATCAGGTGGGACCACGAGCTCCTAAATGAATCATAGCTGCGTTCCAGGGCCCCAGGATTGGTTATTGTAAAGCATTCCTTAAACAATAAGCTGACCCAATAAATGGTGACGTCCTTCTTGAAGTCCAGAGTAAACGTATGACCATGAAGTATAAATGATGTGTATGAGAGGAGTTAGGATACAGGAAGACAACAGATAGAGACCATGCAGCTGTTTAACTTTGCTGGTGACAGAAATCATTCTTTGATAGTATTCCTTAAGAAGATCAACATAATATTTTGTTCTGTCCCTCATGAATATATTCTCGATGAAGTTTGGTCTTGTGGTTAAAAACGGTATTGAAGTCAAGATTTCAAGTTTTTCCTTGGCGAGCATATGCATGCCAGTCAGAACCAATTTATTTTGATCCTTCCTACAGTTCTAGTTTACATCAAATACGGTTCTTGGCATTCTGGGCACTGGATCTCTTTATTTGCCTGCTCTTAGAACTGCGCCCGACTCAGCCTGCAGAGAGACTGCTGAATGAATGAATTCAGCAACTTTTGAACTTCCCTTCTTGAGATCACTGTGTATTTTATTATGCTTATTCAATAGTTCCCCAGTTTCTCTCAAGCGTCGTTCATTTGTTTTCTCCCCTTTGGGCTCCTTCACCCTTTCTCATCTCCAGTTTTCTCTGTGGGGTGTTTTTGCCTGGTGGCTTTCTTTACACAGGATTAAGGTATGTCATAGATAACAATTTCTAGACATTCAAGTTCATCAAAATTGGACTCAAAATATTATGAAGACCAAGGGCATTCACAGTGATAGTAGGATGAGTGAAAATAATCACCCAGCTCAAGGACTGGTTGCTTTAATGTATCTTTAAGGATACATTAGTTCTCCATTTTAGAAACTGTCTACTTTTGAGAATGATTGACCAGATTTTGTTGGGCTTGAGCACCAGGGAGGAGGCTCTAGTGAAGCTACAAAGTTAAAGGCTTGTCTACCAAATGGCTCGAAGGGTCTTAGGGCAGGTAGAATATTCCAGAAGACCTGCCTTATGTCTTCCTGCAACTTGGGCTTGCTTCACCCTGACTGAGTTCACCGGGTCATATGAACCACGCCGCTTGCAGAAGAAATGAAGAAGAAACCACGACCAGGGGCATCCAAAGCACACCCTCTTTGTGGTCTGTCTCCTTTTGCACAGCTCTTTCCCCGGCTCTTCCACTGTGCAGGCTCCTCCCTGCAGGGGTGCTGGCCCCTGGCCCACCCCTTCACTGGAGCCCAGGGAGCACAGCCAAGTGGCTCTGGCAGCTGACTGCACCCCAAGTCTTGCATCATGCAGGAAGAACAGACAACCTGAGGTCCCTTAGCTACAGCCACAGGCCCATTTCCTCTGCTAGAAAACTCCATATCTTTTGTACCTTCTAGACCATCAATGCTAAGGATGGATTTCAATCTGGGCAAAGTGGTTGTTCTGCCCAAAATGGTGGGCTTGCAAATGTGAGGGCCCAGAGATCCCTCAGAGATCAGGAAGGACCACACCTGCAGCTCTGTGTCCAGCTCCCTGTGGGTATCCAAGCCGGCCCCTGTGCCTGCTTCCTCGCGGTCTGCTCGAGGCGCTTACCACTGCTGACTCCCTTGCTCCTCTTGGACAAGTCCCCCCACTCTGCCGTGGACTCCAGCCTTAGGCACTGACACAGGTGCGCCCTGGAAAGCACCGCTCCAGCCTGAAGCTCAGTTGCCACATCTGTATGTCAAGATCTGTGTTGATAGGACCACTTATTTCCTTTGCCAGGTTGGAAGTCATCTTCTCCCAACAAGTCAGACCATCTTTATTTTATGTTATTTTTGGACATATTTATTTTTAGAGAGAGGAGAAGGGAGGGTGAAAGAGGGACAGAAACATTGATGTGAGAGAGAGAGATGTCAATCTGTTGCTTTTCTGGGGACCAAACCCACAACCCAGGCATGTGCCCTGAGTGGGAATCGAACCAGTGTCCTGCTTTGTGTGATGGTGCCAACCCACTGAGCCACACCGGTCAGGAGTCAGCCCACCTTTATATTCAAGAGTCCTCAGGAACCAGAAGGGAACCCCTAATTCCTGACACTAAACACCAGCAGCTGTCACCATCTCCTCACCAGCTCCCCACCATCCACTTGGCACCCCAATTAGCAAATGAGACATCTTGGACAATTCTAAGCCATAATTGCCTCAGGCTTCCCTCTATTTCAAGCTCAAACTGTGTAACAGGAAAGAAGACAAATCTTGAGTGCTTTGTGCAACCAGCCTTACTGCTTCGTATCCCATCTGGATAAATGCAATTTACAAATGCCTCATCAAGGAGTTCAGCCGAAAGTGCTATTCCAGGCCTGCTCTGTAATCGGAAAAGCACACACACCGAGTAGCAGTATTCAGCTAAAAATTCAATGCTGTCTCATTTTTCTTTAAAAGAACGTCAAATCAAGGAATAATTCTCCGTCACAAAGCAGGAAGAGATGTCAGGTGGAGACAAATGAGAATTGCAGAACTACTTCGGCAAAGCCACCCAGAAACAAACTGAAGAAGATTCTGTAGTGTTGAAAGAGGCACAAGGCATTCTTTCACGAACACGAAGGGTCCAAGTTACAGAATTCTGAAGAAATGCTTCTTCTAAACTCTCGGATGGGGCAATTTATCTCTTTTCCCAGCTGGAGTATTTGTGAGCTGTCTCAGAAAGAAACAACTCAATATGCAAATCTTTAAGCCTCTGTAACGGGAGGAAGTCTATTTGAGGCAACTCTGCGTTGAGGAAGCAGAAAGACTTGAAAATGCATTTTTCACATAGGTTTTGTGAACTAACCAAAGTGTTCAGGGTGAGTATGGTCACTTCAGTTTTTTTTTTTTTTTTTTTAACTAGATGTTATCTTCAAAGACCATAGGAATTGTTTATGCAAATTTAAAGGCCATTTCTCAAGAGTTAATAGAATAGATATAAAAATTTAGATATTTGGTTTCTAACGACTTAAGGCCTGATGCCTCCCACCCCCAACACTTCACTCTACCCTCCCATTCACATAACGATTTGAATTGGCCAACGAGTAATAATAATGCTTATTAACAAATGTTGGAATGGCTTTTTAAACATTCACTCTTTCATTGCTGTCACTGAGAACTGCCTCGAAGAAACATACCACGTGGATTAGTAAACAGACAGAGGGACAAACGGATGGATAAGCAAGTACAGCAAAATGTCAATGGTGAAATCTAAGTGGTGGGAACGTGAGTGATTTTTTTAACATTCTTTTCACTTTGCATTATGTTTGCAAATTTTAATAGTAAAATGCTAGGGGAAATCTACCACTCATTTTGAAAATGTCTAGAAATCTAAGATTGACTACTGGGCTGACGACTGGGAATATCCATCCATACTCTCTCGCCTAAATCAGGGATTTAAGCTCCCATGGCCAATCAAACTTTGCTCAGTTATCAGAGGGGGCTGGTGATGCAGGAAATGGACGTTTCCCTACCAATACTCGTCTAGACGATTGTGTGGTTCATGTTAATGTACATTTCAGAATTTTCTCCAATTCTTAGCCCGTTGGCAAAAGTTTTCACTCGAATGCAGCAGTAAATTTCAGGCTCTAGCTGTTTTAAGAACAAATGTAAGCATTCATTGCTTTCAGAAAGCCCTCTCTCATCTACTTCCCCTCCCCCATTAATGCCCCTCTTCGGTGCTCTCTGCGCAAACGCTATCAGGGCCTTCTCAGTGGGGTTTCCAGGAGTCTCTCTAACTAGATTATAATTCCCTGCAGGGCAAAACAGAGTCTGGGCCGGTTTTGTTTCTGCAACACTCGCCGCCACAGCTGCCGTCAACAGATGCTGCCATCGTCTGCCTGTGAATGAATGCTGTGTATACACATAGAGACCTAGGCTCGGGCCATCCCATCGAACAGCAAAGTCAACCCGCCTGGGCCTGAGAATCATACATCTGCTTAGAGCACAGGTCCCCAGGGCTGTCATCCATCCCCTGGAGTCACTGGGGAATCTCAAAGCACTCTGCTGCCTCCACCCTACCCACTGAGTGTCTGATGAACTGCGCTGGGAGGTGGGTGGCCTGTGCCTCAGGACACTAAAGTCTCCCTGGTGCTAGAAATATGCAGGCAGCACCGAGAACACCTGGATTGGGGCAGGTAGTCTCCAGGGCAGAAGCTTATTATCTAAGCCAATGGTTCTCAACTGGGGCCCATCTTGCCCTTCAGGGGAACAGTTGGCAGTGTCTAGAGGCTGGTTTGGTTGTCACATCTGGGAATGGGGGCGTCTACTGTGTGGAGACCACAGATACTGTTAATCATCCTACTGTGCACAGGACAGCACCACCCCCCTCCCCGGCTTCATGTTGGTAGTGCTGGTCTGTGGTAATTGTTTGCTTAGCCTCCTGGAATGGCTGATGATCTAGGATAGCCCTCATCACTCCCTGAATTTCTACTCTCATCAGGGTGGACGCCACTTCCCACTGAAGCTACAAACCTAAACTAGCCGACTGCCTCTGCGTCCTCTGTACGGGCCTCATTGCAGGAAGCTTTGTTGGATACGTTTATGAGCAGAAGTGACTCCTCTTCATGGCTATACCTGAAAACGTGGAGATTTCAGTGAAAAGGAAACGGTTTTATTTCTGCCTCCATTCTGTAGAGGGAATCAAAGTTAATAGCTTATGGTCAGGTTAGCAGTTCACAAGAAAGGGTGAGGTTGCCAGAAAATAAAAATCACACGGTTTCCTGTTTTTGAAAATGTATTTCAACAATGTCACTGAGACCTTCAAAGACAAAACTGGCTGTTTGCCAGAGCCAGACCAGCTCCAAGTAAGTGCCATTGTGCACTTTATTGTTTGACGCCGAGGGGGTCAGAGCCTGCTCCCCATTGTGTTCCTCTCTCTGCTCCCCACTCCCGTTCTTTGTTGTTATGCTATTAAGATTCCTGCTGAAAATTCAGTTAAACTTCACAATTTCCTCTTTGTTGATCCAAGCAACTAATTATAGAGAAATTAGAAACGATTTGCAACACTAGGGTATCTTTTGAGTTTGCAATTGGCCACAAAAATTGCGGAACAATAGTTTGGAGAAAGGAAAAATATTTGTGCTGATTTGATTTCCTGGCATCAAAATTCCTCCCATTCACTCCATTTGGACATGAACATGTGCTTCTCACTGGTTCTATAATCTACTTCCCCCACCCTCTCCTTCCTGCTCATCCTCACACATCTCCCACACTCATTTATTTATTTAAAATATTTATTTACTTTTAGAGAGAGGGGAAGGGAGGGAGAAAGAGAGGGAGAGAAACATGAATGTGTGGTTGCCTCTTGCACACCCCGTACTGGGGACCTGGCCCGCAACCCAGGCATGTGCCCTGACTGGAAATCGAACCGGCAACTCTGTAGTTCGCAGGCCAGTGCCCAACCCACTGAGCCATACCAGCCAGGGCTAAATAAATAAAATCTTTTTTACAAAAGAAAGAAAGCACAAGACAAATGCTTAAGCTTGCAATTTAGAAAACTAGCGTGAATTTGCTTACTTGGCATGTAGATGTAGGATAAGAAGCCTTGCCACTAGTATTACAAATACTCATGCAAACCTTTTCCCTAAGTTATTTATTATTCCTCAGAACTCACGCCATCCTAAGTGTCCGTCGAATGGGCTTTCTGTAATGATATAGGCCATTAGAATTGTTATTTATAAGATATAGAATCCAGCTTTGGATAACTGAAGCAAAAAAAAGAAATTAATGAGGACACGGTAGTTCATATAATCATCAGAAAAATGGGAGATCAGGCTCGGAAAATAAACAAGAACCCACAGCGGGCCTGATGGCCCAGGAAAAGGCTGAGGCCATGCTGTGCTCTTGAGAGGGGCTCACTGCTGCCGCCACTGCTCCTGGACCTCCCCAAACCTTTAGGTTCCTGAGTCCACCACTGCCTCCAAGCGTGTCTCATGCCTGCTTCTCTCAAGACTCAAAGTCAAGGTGCAGCTTTCTGATGGGCTGAGCCTAGATCATGTGCTCAAGTCCCAGTCCCAGAGAACTCTGGGAGAGGTAATTATCTGATACCTTTGGCTTTCCCCTTGGGAAACCTCCTACCAAGACCCAAACAATAGGGAATTGTTTCTAAACAGAGAGTTCAATGCTTTATAACCGAGAGAGAGAGAGAGAGAGAGAGAGAGAGAGAGAGAGAGGGAGGTGAGAACTGATCACCACTGCGAGGTCTCCACTTCTGTTTCTGGAATGACATTATCATTTATTTATGATTATCCTTATTGTGCCTCCTTAAAAGCAACATGTTAGCTCCTTGTAATCTCATCTACCCCCCATCCCTTGGCTGTTGTTACTGTTTTTAATGATTCTCCGCAACAGCAATAATGCTTCATAGTCACCTAGTGCTTGTGGCTTTCAGACTGCTTTCCCATCTAGGGGGGCATTTCATTAAAGAATGTCTATGTAGTAGGAATTATTCCTCCCATCGTGTTTACTTTTCTTGACCTATATTTTTGTTAGCCCCCTCCCTGTCCAAACAGTAACCTCGCTGTTCCCACTTGCTTCCTCAGCAACATTCAAGAGTTCCATATTAATCACTGGAATGAAGACTGAGCTTTTTCCCCTTGAGGTTCCTGCCCATCAAGCCGCTGCCACCACCGCAGATCACTCCTCCAGCCAGGAGGGTCCCTCCTGCTTAACCCTGGGTCTTCATGTGTCCATTACTCATTGTCCTCAAAGGAAATAAGTCCCTGGATTTTGAGTGAAAAAAATACCCATATTTGTATTAATTTTCTTAGTATTCCAGAAATGTGCAAGTAGCAGATTATTTTCTGTAGTTTTATAGTTTGCACTTTTTTTTTAAGAGAGAGGGGAAGGGAGGGAGAAAGACAGGGAGAGAAACATTGGAAACATCAATGTGCAAGAGATACATTGGGTTGCATCTTGCATGCTCCCTACTGGGGACCTGGCCCACAACCCAGGCGTGTGCCATGAGTGGGAATCGAACCGGCCACCTCCTGTTTCTCAGGTTGACACTCAATCCACTGAGCCACACCAGCCAGCCAGGGCTGCACATCTCTTTTGTGAAAAAACCTGAAATGGAATAAAAATACTGTAGTGAATTCTATAAAAACTTACATAAATCTAGTTCTGTGTTTTTTTGAAAAGTGGAGAAGATCTCTGGGCCTTATCTGAAAAGCTAAATGTTGGACCAGATGATCTCTGATTTCTTCTTCGATAGTCATCTTCTATGTATTTAAAAAATTCTACAAACAGAAGCGGGAACTGACAGAGAAGGGGACTCACAGTAACATTACAGAATGAAACTCCCTCTCTCACTGGCTTCATCTGAAAATAAGAATCCTAATTGATCTTGTTGGGGTAGCTTGAGGATAGATGAGTTTGCCGACACCTGGTGAGTTGTTATAAGCTACTTTAAGACCTTTATACAAATCTCCTGGAGATCTTTTGACAATAAAAACCCTAAGCCTGAAAGGCCCAAGTCTTGTTCTAGGCACCTCGGTCTTTACTAAAATATAATAGTAATTATTATTTTCAGGTATGGTAATGGCATTGTGTTTTTAAAAAGTTTTTATCTTTTAAAACAGGACTTATGTACCTCAGCATTTTGGGAGCATTCTTTGTTAGGGTGGAGGATGCTATCCGTCCATTGTAGGAGGTTCAGCAGCATCTCTGGTCCCTACCTACTAGATGCTGATAGGGCCCCTGTCCCGGTTATGACAACCAAACAGGTCTCCAGACATCGCCAGACGTCCCCAGGGCTGGGGTGAAGGGGTGGGCAACTTCACCCCCCTGTTGAGAAGCACTGTTTTAGAAATATATACTGAAATGTTTTTGGATGTTCTGATGTGACTTCTGGTGGAGGGGGGGTGATGGAGGACGTGGGAGTGGAAAGGTGGGCCAAGGGCTGATGGTTGTTGGGGCTGGTAATGGGTCCTGGCACTTTGTTACGGCATTCTGACTGCTTTTGTCTATGTTCAAATTCTCTAAAATAAAAGCACACAAAAATCATGCATCCGTGGCATCGATTTAAAATCCATTTCCAATCTTGAGCCCACAGAGTGTCTTGCTTTGGAGAGAACATAAAGAGCTGAAAATAGAGGAAGTAGAATATTATTCACGCTCCGGACTAGGTGGTGTTGACCATTTTGGAAACATACTAAGTTTTGAATGGTTCAACCCAGCTGTTAATCAGCCTTGCCACTGTGATTGGGCCACTGTGGTTGTCTGTTCACTGGTCATCTGGACCAGCTTTTGCTCGGTTGAAGACTCGGACTGCATGACTTGTGGAAGCCTTTCATCTTGGTGATGGCCAGCATGCTCCTTATTTGGGCCATCTGCATCAGTGCAGCCCTGTCTCAGTCCTGTTGCCTAGTGACAGCATCAGGTCCCTTATTAAAGTCTCATGGGCCTGGACATGCCCAGTGAGAAGGAGGCAGGGGGAAAGCTGAGCCTGGCTGGAAATAGAGGAATGCCAGCAGGGGTCCAATTAATAAAGCATCGTTATCCGTCAGCCTTAGCTTTTCATAGCCTGAGAAACAACAAAATTGAGCTTGAGGCTGGGCAGAGCAACTCTTAGAACCTTTATTCCGAGGCTGAGATCTGCAGTCATCCAGAACAGAGCAGGGGCAATTTAAAGATTGCATTTGGGGATGATGGTGATGTATGGGTGGAAGAGAGGAGCTCAGGCAGATTAGCAGTAGCGCATCAAAGTGATTCTTTTTCATGTCCAAGGAAAATGCTCAGGGCTGTCTAGGGAAACTGGTGATTCATAGTTCTCATCTGCATAGAAAAGCGCAGCTGTATCTGATTTGGAAGAGTCCAGAGCTACTTCCAGTCTTGTGTGTGTGACTGGGATGCGACTGAGATGCAGCTGGAATTGACTTCTGACTCCACCACTTAGGAGCCATGCTCACTTTAGTAAAGCAAGTCACACCTCAGTTTCCTAGTCTGTAGATCCAGGACAATAATTGTGCCCCTCTTAGGATCATGGTGAAAATGACCCGAGTCTGTGTACTAGAGGGTTTTAGAATAGCACCCGGCACAGAGTAAATAACATGTGTGGTGGCTATTAGCTAGAACTAGCCTTATCTTGCCAGACAGAGCAAACAACCTCTAGGCCAGATGATGTCAGCATCTGGGAGAAGAGGCCCCTTTCATAAAATGTAAAGTAATCATCAAGTACTATTCCGTCGCATTAACAAATTGCTTGCTTTTCCCATTTTGCCGAGGGTTAGCGCATAGCGTGGTGGGCTGTTCATCAAATGCTGTTTCCCCGCCCTGTGATAGAGCGGTTCTGAGGCGATGGGAATTTGAATGAGGTGCAAGTTGGAGGAATAAGGGGAAGTCTGGATTCTGGAGGCTCTGCCCATGAAGGAGGCTGGGTGATGGGTGAGTGGCCCCAACGGGAGACATGCTGCATCAGCATTATTTCTGAGCTACGAACCTCCTGAATTAAAGTGACCGTGTTACATTGAATGTGCCCATATCAATGGAATCAAACCGTTCATTCAAGTTCATCCTTTGTGCTATTAATGTGTTAAAGACTCACAAAAACTCTGCCCCTTTGAGATATTTGTTATTATTTCTTTTAACTCCATCTCCCAGATGGTGTGCAGACCCTTTCTGGTGTCATTTCAAATCTGGAAGTGAATCTGGTAGCTGTATTTGGTGCCAGAATTTTTTTTGTTAAATGAGGTTATCAGAAATTTAAATACTCCACATTTACATGTTCTTTATTCTGTCTCTGGTGTTTTTTTTTTTTTTCCAGCAAGTAAATTCTTCTGGTTTTTGTAGAAATACTGCTCCGAATAGCAACAGGGGCTTCTCCCTCCCTTCCAATGGTGGCCCAACCATCAGCCCCTTCGCCTGCGCGTTCTGGGCCCTCTGTGAACGGTTTCGCCACTCTGAACCCGACTCCCAGAGCGCTCCTCCGACCTCTGGTATCAGAAGCCCCCCAGAGTGAGAGTTAAACTCGCAGCTTCCTGACTGACCCCAGATCTTCTGAATCTGAATTTCAAAGAGTGGGGCTCAGGAAACTGTATTTTTACCAAGCAACCCGAGGGGTTTTGATGCCACTGAAGCTGGGGAACTGTGGCCTCCCATCTTAAACCCAGGGTCCGCCCCCTCCCCCATGGCAGAATCTCCAGGGTCCTTATCTTCTGCCTCAAGCACCCAGCAAGCTCCCTTCCCAGATCGGCACCCTGCAGGGTGTCATCCAGTCTGCTCTCCTAGGAAGACTCGGTATTCGTATGACTGTGTGTGAAGTTCAGGGGTTATATCTTGAGCCTCGCACAGAAAATTTGGCATGAGTCATCCAAGGAAAAGGTGAAAAGGTCCGCTAGCCTGAGCAACCTTGTGAGTCTGGCTTTGCGAATCCATGCTCTTGGTTCAATAAATATTTGCAGAATAAGACAGATGATTTATGGATATGAAATGGCGAGGTTGGTCACTTTGGTTATCCATCTGTGCACGGTGACGAGCCCTGAAGTAACACGGCCTGTGTGTCCTCTATGCTGCCTGCCGCTCAGGCCCAACTCAGGCTTCGGTGGCTCTTGTGTTATGCGTAATTCCAAAGAGATTGATTATCTGATTGCTTGGACCAGTGAAAATGAGAAGCAGCTGATTAGAAGCAATTCATAAGAACAACAGGAATATGCAGACACAGGCACTGTGATGGAGGCCAAACTAAAAAAAAGACAGAATTGAGAATTCTGGAAAATTTGATTATGTAGAACTCATCGTTCCGGGATGATGATATATCATGTAGGTGGGAATGCAATAACCCCTGTAAAAATTGAGTACTCCCAAGTGAAAGATTTTAAGAATCTTTTAGTAATTAAAAAAATGTAGGCCATTGGTAATCAAGTCTAAGGCTGAGTACTTAGGGAGGGGGAGGTAGGGATGATGAAGGGTGAAAAGGCCCCGACACAGTGATGGAACAGTCGGTAGTGATCTGGGGGCTGGGACTAGATCCCGAACAGGTCTCCCTGATTTTATAGATTTCATTTCATAAAAGGAAAATGACAGCCTCAAAAACCTACGGTGAGCCTCTCTCTTTCACTTCCATTGACCTAAATTTCTTATAGTTTTGGCCAGTTACCAAAGCATTACATTAGCAAACTACTTCCCGCTAGTGTATGGACATTTAAGCTGGAAATACGATACTCAAGTAATTAGAATCAATGGTTTTTATATAAGTAGAAGCGATAGCTCAGGCGTTTCTCTGCATATAGGGAAGAAAGAAAATCAAGTTCTGCCATAGTTCTGTAAATGTTAGCTGATTTCAGACAATTGCAACAATTTGTCAAATGAAATTGAATGTTGTTGTACTTAATTGTGTAACCCTTATACTTGAGGTTATGGTAAAAGAATAAGCTTAGTGTTTGTGGGTATCTGAGGAAATGAGCTAAATACTTCAGGCAATAACGTTGTGTTAGATAGTGTAGTGCATCTATGTGATTTCTGTCTCAGGAGGGAAAATGTGCAAAGGAGAAAAACGTGGTATAAGGGCTGGGGAAATCATTAGCAATAACCAGCCAGGTGAGCTGACATTTTAAATCCTCAATAGGAACTTGTAAAATTCATCTCACATTGACGAACTCTGAAGAGGCCCCCAAACCTTTGTACCTTTGACCTGGTCTATTTCTTGAGCCAGTACTCCCCATGGGCAAGATTCGAACCTTCCCAAGGTCGCGGATTGTCCATTTGCTAAACTGAGAATATTATTGCTCACCATAGCACAGCATCTCGCCAAGGTTAATGATGATGACGATACATGACCCTAAACGTCCAAATATAATCTCTGAGAGGACTGACAACGTTTGAATAGAGTATTAGGGTCTTAGATCAGGAAGAAACTTCTTTTGTTGCACAGTGCCATCTGCATTTGAGGGGATAGGTCCGAGAGGGTAAGTGGCTTCACCTCATCATTTCGTGTATTTTCCATGGTGCATAATAATGGTCACATTGTGTTCCTCTCAGTTCTGGGACTTCCATTCAAGGCAGGGGCTGTATCTTAATCATCTTGGTGAACCTCTGTCCTAGCAGAGTGCCAGGAACACAGCAGATGTTTGCTGTTTATTAGATAGGCTGCTGAAGCAAAGCTACAACGTCAGAAAGGGAGTGACCCCGGTCACCAGACTCCCAGCCAGCCCTGCTCTCATTAAGTCTCAGCTCTATAAACGTTCTTCACAAATATGTCAGTTCAGAACATTCTGCACTCACTAAGGGATTTGTCTCAGCTGCTTTGGACTGGAGCAAAATGTTTAAATTCCTTTTCTGAAAGCCCTGACCCCATAGTCTCACAGAACTTGGCCAAGCCTACACACAAATGACTTGTATCTTGGGGGCTCTTGCTCCCTGCTGTGGCTCCCTTGTGGGCTGTGACCTTGAACGGGTCATCTCTGTGTCACTGAAGGCTAGCACAGTGCCTGGTGCACATGAGTGCTTCTGTGCATGTAAGGTAACGTTACGCGGTGCTTGTTGACCACTCTCTAATCCTCACGGTGGCCCTTACTACTGTTGTCCTAGTTTTACAGATGGGGAAACAGGTACAGAGAAATTTGAAGCCTAATCTGAGACCACACAGCTAGTAATTAGAGGATTCGGGATTTGAACCAAGGGAAATGGTCTCCAGGGCTGCCCATTCCAGAAATTCCCCAAGTTTTGGTTTCAGGTCCCCTTTGCAGTCTTAGAATTAATCAAGGACTTAAAAGGGGTTTTCTTTATGTGGGCCGAATCTCTCAAAATTTACTGCAGTCTCAATGAAGCCTGAGAAATTTGAAAATATGTCCTTATTAATTTATTTAAATATAACAGTAAGACCATTGTGTGTTAATGTGATATACTTTTTATTAAAAAAATACTATATTTTCCTAAACCCAAAAAATGTAACCAGAAGAGTGACAATGTGTTTATATTGCTGCAAATCTCTGTAATGACGGATTTAATAGAACACAGCTGGGTTCATTCATGTCGTCTGTCTCATCTGTTGACATCTGTCCTGTAGCCTCTGGGAAACTCCACTGTAGCTTGCAAGAGAATGAGAGAGAACAAGGCACATGACCCCTTGGGTTTCAGCAACCCTCAGGGCTCACCCTGGCTATAATTTGGACCATACATCACTCCTTCTCAGCATTAGCCCTGGGGCGGATTGGGGATCACAAAGGTGACACTCTGCCTCCCAGAGGTCCTAGTGCCGCACAGATGACTGATGCATCCTCCTCTAACCTGGTACCTCCTGTGGGGGGACTGTGGCCTCATAAAACCAATTCATGTGCTGTCCCCTCATGTTCCACGTGCTTTCCTGCATCTGTGTGGGTGCTTTTGCTGGGCCCTCTTCCTGCTATGCTGTCCCCAGTTCTGGGCAGTCATATTCCCCCAAACAGAGCTCCGTGGAGGCCATCCCCATATTGTATTACGTCTACCCCAGGCTGAGCGCTCTCCAAGACAGGGATTTAGAATTTCATCCTCTTCCCATTTCCAGTGAGTGCTGAGGGCAGAATTGTGGAGCAAAGTCCCGAGGAGTAGGGGTGGGGAAGATCAATTTGACCCAAAGATCAAGGGAAACTTCTGGGAGAAAGGGGGTTGGACCCGATCCGGTGGGAGGCAGGCAGGATGGAAGGGCAATCCTCTTGTTTGCAACAGCTTGAGCCAAGGCAGGGCATCTCCTGAAGGAACAGAGAGACGATCGATGTGTGGTTGGAGGGTCCATGGCAAAGTGGCTGGTGGAAGACAGAGCTGGGAATGTGAGAGAAGGCACAATGTCACTTGCATACAGAAGTCGCTTGGAGGACAGGAACTCATCTGATCTTGCCCTTGTGAGTTTCAGAACAGCGGGACGGTTGGTGACACTGAGGCCTGGCTCAGTGCAGGGAGTGAATTCTCAGGCCTTTTAGGTGAGATGGAAGCGCTTCTCCTGAGCAGCAGCCAACAGACGTAGCATTCAGGAGCCTCCTGGGCCCTGACTGGCTGCCAGACTAATCATGTAGAAGCGAGGTCTTATGTAGAAGAAAGCTCACAGCCAGTAAGTGTGTTCTCAAGGACGGGCGCCATAGTGCTCATACAAATAACAAAGAAGCAGAGTGCTTAAGGAAGCAGAAGGTTATTTTTAGTCAACAGCAAGAAATATATTTTTCCCCTTGTACTTCAGCTGCCATTGTAGCAAGTTTTATTACTCTGGAGGGAGGCAAAGCCAAGAATTTCTTGTTGACATGATTTCCCAGCATGTGTCATATTTTAAAATACATAAAACATCTTTCTTTGATTTATTTATTCCAGACCTTCAACTTGGCACCACTTAATAAATTATTGTCACAAACTTAGCACCATTTGAAAATTATTCTTATTGTTCAAATGGTGTTCATCGAAGAACTTGGAAGTCCGGGAAAACAGAAGGGTGCAGGAAAAAATCCCCCTTCTCTTAATTCCAAACACCGAGACGCTTAGTCCCAAGTGATAGCCTTCTAAGACGTCTGTTGTGAGTTCCTTCCCTCCCTGCATACATATGTGTCTTCCACCTGTCTAGAGGTGGACGCCACAGACCTAGAATTCGGGCTGATGTCCTGAATTGCTTTGACCACTGGAAGTCTGCAGAAGTGATATGACGCCAATTCCAGGCCTGGACTTCAAAAGGCTGGGCAACTTTCCCTTTCCCTCTGGAAACCAGCTGCCATGTGAAAAGGCTGTCTATGTAGCAACTCCATGTTGTAATAAAGCCCGACCTGGTGACGTGGAGAGGCCACATAGAGGACAACCAAGGTGTCCGACATCTGAGGAAAGCTTTCCTGGAACTTCCAGCCTAGTCCAGCCACCAGTTCAGTGCGGTTGAACTAGTGAGCTCAGCGCATGTCACACAGAGCAGAAAACTACCAAGCTAAGACCAGTCTAAGCACTGAATCATAAGAAATAAGAAATAATAATTTTTTTATAAGACTAAATGTCACAGAGTTTGTCATTAGGCAGTAAGCAATAACTGAAACACGCTGTTATACTTTCGAATATTTTCTTAGTGTCTTTTTTTCAAAGCATTTCATACAATAAATACAATTGGTTTTTAGTACTTTTCATTTCCCATTGTTAGGATGTGAATTTTCTCCCTTTTTCAAAAGTGCTATGAATATGTTTAGTAATTACACACTATTCAGTTGTAGGAAGGTATTATCATGCAGGCCAATCAGATACCCCCCCTCCCAGGAAGCTACACTGGGGACAAAGTGGCCTGGTCAATCTTTGTGACTTGGGTGGCCACCTTTGTGTACTGGGCAAAAGGAAGGAGAAGATCAGTTACACAGAGAAAGAGGCAAGAAGCAGGCACAGAGGGGAGAACGTGGGACACTGCAGCACACGAGGAGTCTCCCAGGAGCCTGATGGGATTCTAGTTCCAGTCCTTGTGTGCAGCCCCCTGTGGTCCATGGAATACTTGAACGGTTGTTTCCAATTAATCCTTCATTTACTCTTAAATCATTTTGAGAGACTTTGGTTCCTTACCACCAAATGAAATAACTCTTGAATAAGGTCAATGGTTTTAAAAGAAGAGCAAGAAGGAATATCACCTGGGAGAGGTAGGGAGACATTTTTTTTTGGAGAATGAAGTTGCCTTTGTGGACTTCAGTTTCCTGATGATGAATCAGCTCTATAACTTGGAATTGAGCAATTAACAGTTTGTACAGAATTCTAGTGGTGTATGTTTAGTTTATCTATAGAGAGTCATCATTAAGATCCAGTTCTGGCCCTGGCCAGGTGACTCAGTGGGTTGGATTATAGTCCTGTGCACCAAAATGTTGCAGGTTCGATTCCTGGTCAGGGCATATACATAGTTTGCAGGTTCTATCCCTGGTTGGAGTGTGTATGGGAGGCAACCAATCGATGTTTCTCACATTGATGTTTCTCTCTCTCTCTCTCCCCCTCCATCTCTCTCTAAAATCAATAAACATATCCTCAGGCGAGGATTAAAAAAATCCACTTTCGATGCTGAATTCTGATTCCAAAAAGATTAGAGGCTGTATTAGTCTGTCTGGGCTGCTTTAACAAGTACCACAGACTGAGTGGCTTAAACAGCAGAAATTTATTTTCTCAAAGATTTGGAGGCTGGGAAGTCTAAGACCAAGATGCCAATTGATTTGGTTCCTGGGGAGAGTGCTCTTCTTGGCTTGCAAAAGACCACCTTCTTGCTTTATCCTCACATGAGGGGAGGGGAAGGGGGGGAGAGAGAGAGAGAGAGAGAGAGAGAGCGCACAAGATTTCTTCCTTTCCTCATAAGGCCACCAATTCTATCAGATGAGGGTCCCATCCTTATGACCTCATTTAACCTTGACTTCCAAAGTCTTATTTCCAAATACAGTGACATTGGGGTTAGGTCTTCATCATATGAATTTTGGGCAAAACCCAGTCCATTGCAAAGGCCAAAACCATATGTGCCCCCAAAAAAACATTGCCAAATTCTCCACTTATAAGACGAGGGCATTAATAACTGTTATCTTACTACACGGAGGCTATGATGAAAAATATTGCTTCCATTTTCTAAAGTCAATTATAGCTTGTGAAATTAAGGATGTCTGAATATTGTATGTCTGTGCATATACATATATCTATAATTAATATGGTATTTTTAGGCTAAGAGCCCAGAAATTATTTCATGTAGGCATGTACAAATGTACCTTTATATTTTGATGATATATTTAATTTCATTTTAGGCAATTTTCTTCTTGAATAAATTACCTGATGACTGTGTTTTCCCATAAAAGATTGTGAAGAATGTTCCAGATTTACTCTCCAGTGTTTTAGAGGTACTGCAGCATTGCCAACATGTGGTCTCGAATGTTCTGCGTCCAGCTGGGGATCTTTTAGAACACTGTTCTCTATAACTACCCTTTTCTGTACAGTATACCCACGTGACTACTGTGCAACTGAAATGTTAAGTCCAAGTTCAGAACTCTGTAAGTGCAATATATGTACTTAACTTTGAAGACTTAGTATAAAAGAATATAAAGTGCCTAGTAATTTCTATGTTGATTATATGTTGAAATTATAATATTTTAGGTATATTGAGTTAAACAGAATATATTAATTTCACCTATTTCATTATACTTTTTAAAATGTGGTTATGGGGAATTTAAAAATTACATATGTGGTTCACTTTTGTGGCTCGCATTGTATTGTCCAAGGAGAGCACTTTTCTATAGAGTCGAATTCAGCCTCTCATGAGTTTGTCAGGGCCCCCAATCCATAGACCGGTAACCTTGAAGCCCTAGAGTATTTCTTCTTAGAGACTCTAAGAACCAGAGCGAGCACAGAAGAGTCAGGGTACATTTGCCTTTGGTGCCTCGATTCTTTGTGCCTTTTTCAATGCCTGGACTCTACTTGCTGCTACTTAGGTGTCTATGCAAGAGAACCTATCCAATATGCCCTTCCAAGACAGCTCCCTGAGCTTTACCGTGGCTCATTTTTGTTCTTTTTTTTGTTTTAAATGTCCCCCAAGCTAACAACCCTTCAGCCTAGGGATGTCACATAGTTATATGAAATGTGAGCTTTAAAAACTTTCCCACAGGAGTGTAAAAGGCAAACTCTCTATGAGCCTGTTAGAGGTGAGATGGTAAGGCTCTCCCATGGGATCATTTCTGGCCCAGTGTCCCAGTAAATGGATGCATTTCCAACAGCTGGGAATTTTTCAAGTAGACTCAGGTAGAGAGCTGGGCTTTTAAAAAAAAAGTTTCTATAAATTAACCCATAGCGTATAAAAATTATGAGACTAAAAGAGGTTTATTAAGCAATTTCCATAGCTACATCATTATATTTCAGGGAGTTTATGGGGATAAGTAGATCTTTATTAGGAATCACCATTAATATGGTCATTGGCTTTCACATCATTAAATATCTCATTTCAAGGGTGCAATTAAGTCAAACTCTATATTCATCAGAAAATAATTGCCAAAAAATGTGTCATACACACCAGTGTTTCGCACGCAGCAGCAATACAAAAGGTGGAAATCAAAAGTAACTTTCCCTTTGTGTGTCTTATTTGAATATTGTACCATGGCAGTTTGGCAGGACTAAGTCGTAGATTGGCTTATTTGTGTCTGACGTTGTATGAGCATCAAATTGTCCAACTTCTCTATGATTCTTTTAATCTGTTCTTCATAATTGGATGCATGCTTCTTGCTGCGAAGTTTAGCTTATATGGTGACAGTTGCTTACTGCGTGTTGGAAGACTCAACCCATTAAAATAGGATTATCTGTAGATGGGTGTGGTGGATACACCCTAAGGTGACCCCCAGTGAGTCACATCCTTATATAATTCTCTCCCCTTGAATGCTGGGGCAACCCGTGTCGTGATTTCAGCCAACAGAATATGGCATATGTGATGGGATGTCACTCCCTTGATTACATCATATGAGACCTTGTCTTAGTGGACCGAAATGAGAGACTCTGCCTTGCTGCCCTTGCAGAAGTGTGCTGCTATGTACGGAGAGGGCCTGGGAGAGGGACATGTGGTAAGGAACTGTGGACGGCCTCTAGGAACTGAGAGTGGCCCCTGCCTGACAGCTAGTATGGAAACAGGGACCCTAGTCCTATAGCTTCCAGAAACTTCTTCAAGGAAGAGGTCTCTTTGCTGTAAGAGGTCACAGAGATCAAAGGCCTGCTGACACCTTGATTGCAGCCTTGTGAGACCTCGGCAGAGAACCCAGCCGTGCCCTGTCCAGACTCCTGACCCATGGAAATTGAAAAAATAAAAAGGTGTTACTTTGAGCCATTTAACTTAGGGTAGTTTGTTATACAGCATAGAAAACAAATACAATGGGTTTTCCGTTACTTTCTATGACACAGTATTCATACATTTATCTTTAACCCGGTTATCCTCAAACTCTCTCTGTGCAGAACCTGTCTTTTAATCTTCAATTTATCATGGAAAAATACTTTCATACAATAAAACAAAAATTATTAGAGAAATTAAATAGAAAGGTGCAAAATACAAGCCTGTAGACCAATCTTTTTATAAAGGGAAATAAAAATGAGTAAGAAAAACTAAATAAAAGGTACATAAAATGCAAGCCCAAGAGGTTTATTGTTAGATTTGATAGACTTATAATTTCTGTATCAAATTAGTAGAAAAGTTTTTGAAACATTTACTCTCAATTTATATATCTCATCGAGATGGGTAATAAACAGTTTTATAATCAACTAATGAACATAGCTGGTATATATGCCCTGGACATTGTATATGGTCCTTTTCACCAGTGACTTTCTATTCATGTTCCGCACAACTCTATGAACTTTAGAAATCACCCCCCCCCCGGCTCCATTTTGTGTGTGAACAAACTAGGATTTTGGGGGTGAAGTAGCTTGCCCAAACTTAGTCACAGAGTCGGTTAAGTACAGAAAACATGAATATGAGCTCTAATTAATTCCCCCCTGGTCCACTAACCTACCAAGACCTACACAGGGACTTTTCTGTGCTCACCGTCCCTAAAAATGAGACCCATCATTTGTGCCAGACTTGAGGTATAGAGAGATGAGACCCGTGGTGATTTCTAGAAGGAAATGAGCCATGCTCTTTTTGATCTCTCTTCTCAAAACGTGGTGGTTCTTAGTTGCAGAATCAGAGATGCGGAAGAGAGGAAAGCAGGTGTACTGAGGTGATTTAGGCTTTGTTTGTACTCTGTTATGGCTTTCACTTCCTTCGCTGAAGTTTGTCAGAAGCGTAACAGTAACAGTTCCCATCAGAATCACTGGGGGGATTTTTACAGCTCCTGATGCGTGACCCTGTCCTGGGGGATTCTTAGTCTACTTGTCTGTGGAAGAGCCCAGAATCAGGAGTGTTTCCAAAGCTTCTCCGATGATTTTAATGTGTAGTCACAGTAGAGGACTCTTTTTTTTTTTTTTTTTTAAGATAAGCGTGAGACTAGGTGCAGCTGAATCATTTCTGCTTCCCTTTTTTTCTTTAAAGGAAAACATATTTTGGCCTTCAAATATTTTATTTATTTAGCTTTTATTTATTTTTATAGAGAGAGCAACGGAGGGAGAAAGAGAGGGAGAGAAACATTAACGTGTGGTTGCCTCTCGCATGCCCCCAACTGGGGACCTGGCCCACAACCCAGGCATGGGCCCTGACTGGGAATCGAACCAGTGACCCTTTGGTTTGCAGGCCAGCACTCAACCCACTGAGCCACACCAGCCAGGGCTCTGCTTCACTTCTGATGCCCTCTTGCCCAGGGCTGTGTGGAAACCACACAGAAACAGCTTTCTGTCTATGGCACCCACCTATGGGGAATACCCAATCAGGATTAGGGTGGCTCACATACCCATCTTGTTTGAAGCTCAGGAAAACTTCCACCCGCAACTTCAACAGTCTCCAGCCCTGTCATTTCAGGCCTTCATTAGCTTAGGTCTCATCTATTGTGCGAAATCATATCAACTTGATTTTAGTGTTTAACATTATCATTTATGGCAAAATTAGTTTTTTTTTTTAAATTTTATTTTTCAAGCACAATTTACATTCATCCTCATTGGCGGTTTTTACCTACACTGTAGGAAATGCTTCTGTCATTTTAGAACTCTCCTAAGCATTTTAGTATTTTTGCATTTTACTTTTCTCCAGCTTTGAGTGACTAGAATTATAAATCATTGCGATTTTGCCTTTAAGAACATTATGTTGTTTGCCCCATATGATCGATAGATTGTATACAATAGCAGAGCTAGGGTCGAGACTGTGCTCTCACAGTATATTTGGTGGAATCCAGTCTTGTGAGAAGTTCCTTGAAAAGAATTTCCCAGCCCCTTGCTACTCAGAGTGTGGTGAGCCAGGAGCTGCTGTACTGTTAGGAACCCTGAGGCTGGGGCTCCACCCCGGATCTAAATGCAGAGTCAGAATCTGCATTTAACTAGACCCCGGGTGATTCCTATGTAAGTGTAGGAAGAGTTGGAGAAGCACTGAACGTTGAGAAGCAACTGCAAATTGTTTCCCCCTTCAGAAGATGAGTGAGACACAATAGCATGTATGAAGGATTCTGGTCTGTCCATCCGACGGCAAAGGAAAGCCTTTACTCCAGAGTCTCCCAAATGCACTTGACCACAGAGCAACATTTGTTTTCAGGTATCATTTTTAAAAAACTTTTTGTTGAAGTATGACATACATCAGAATGATGTACATATTATTGTTGGGTGATCATTCGCCGCGAATATTATTGTTGGGTGATCATTCGCCGCGAGTCTCTCACTTTTTTGCAAGTCTTGGAACCAGAGATAGCAACTTCATTCATTCTGAACTCTCTTCTCAAGGATGTTTGTAAAGCAAACAGCATTGGAAGACAGACAAAGAGTCTTCCTCTAGAGCAAGGCCAATCCAGTATAATCCAGCCAGCACAATATAATAGAAACAATATTTCTCTCCAGGGCAAAGGTTAGGGCACGCTTCCTGCCTATTTTAAAAGATTTGGGTTCCTTATGGTCAGGGTTCTTCAACTATAACACAAACCTGCTGAGTGCACAGCGTCCAACTGGGATCCTCCACATCACAACATACCCATAGGAATATCTCCAGGAACTAGAACTTGACTTTATCATTTGTGACTTGAGCAAGTCATGTATGGGTGGGAAGCTGCTTTTACTGCAGTAAAATGAAAATAGTGATTTGGCGTGAGGACCATCATGAACCCTAATCAGATGTCTACCATCTACCATCTCTGTTTTGTGAGGGGATGTGTACTTTGCCAACTGTTAAGATATTTGTGGCTTATAACTTAATTTGTCCATCCATTCCTCCCTTCCTTCATTTATTCCAAAAAAACCACTTACTGAATACCAGCTTTCTTCTTGCCAGGTGCTATGGTAGTGGTAGCGATATAATATTAGAATACAGTGTGAGAAAGTTTCTGAGACAGGCAGGTACAGGGTGCTCAGAATGATGCCCTAAAGTCCACATCAGCCAGTGGTCTCATCCCTCACCCCTGCCCTCCTTCCTCCAGCCCGCCAAGAGGGTACAAATCTGTTTAGCGGTGTACTTTCCTCTCAGGCCTGGCAGATTTGAACCTGGCTGTGAGTGGGGACAGATGTTGGGGAAGCTCTCTCTCTGCCTCCACTGTCCCTCCTTCCCCCGGCCCAGCCTGTTCCAGGAATCACAAATACACACGCTGCTTCTCTGGAGCTGTGGAGAGACTACTGGTGCAGACAATTACAGATTCTGTGCTTCTTCCCAGCACTTCCTGGGGAGGAAATCTGAGAGGCTCCCTGCAGAGAAGGGAAGTGCTTCCAGTTTGGGCCTTTAGTCTGGAGATCAGCAGGGCCCCTGCTGCTGCCTTTCCACCCAGACCAGGAGCATAACAGTGGGGAGACGGTGTCACCGGAACACCTCTGCTTTTCCTGAGCAGAATGACTTCTGTGACTCAGAACAGGTTGGCGGATGGAGCGGCAGGGGGCCGGAAGCTCCTTTCAAACCCGGGAGATCATTTTTGCTTAAAAATAAAGGTGGATTAACGCAGCATGGTGTCCTGGATTGGGCCCTGAGATAGAAAAGGGACAGCATCTATGTCCCTGAGCTTCTGCGGGCAGGGTGGTGCCTGACTCAGAAAGTTTTCATCACTCAGGCTCATGTCCCCTCCTCCACCAAATAATCCTAGTGCCTACGACCTGCCAGACATTGCTAGGTGGCAGACAGCAAATAACAATGACATTTTCCTCTCTGGCACAAAGCACCTAGGAAGACAAAACGGAGCCCAGAGGCAAGTACTTAGTGCCCAGGGAAGCCAAACACTTAGACAGGCCCACCCAGCCCCACAGGTTCTGACCCTGTTACCTCCTGGCCTTATCCCCTCCTACTTTGCCCGCTGCCTTACCGGGCACACTGGTCTCCCTGCACGCTGTGTCTCTTACATGCCAGACATGCTGCCACCACCCACTCCCCTTGGCACCGGCTGGTCCCTCTGCCTGGGAGACACTTCTCCCCAGTACCCAGGTGGCTCCCTCCCCCGCCTCCTTTATGTCTTTGCTCTGATGTCACCTCTCAAGGAAGCTTGTCCTGACTGCCTTATTTCCCATTACATCAGCCCCGAGCGTCAATCCATTTATTTTGCTGTCCTTATTACCATCAAACAAACTATGTTCTTTTACTGATTTATTCTGTTCATTGCCTGTTCTCTCTCTCGCCACCATCAGAACTCTGCTAGGAAGAGGATTTTAGTGTGTTTCTGCATGCTGGGCTCCATCTGCACTGATTTGTTTTTCACGTGTCCACAGAATCAAATAATAAGGAATTACACATTTAAGCAGATTCAATTAAGTGGATTCTGAAGGAAATGGCCACAGAAAATGAAGTATCAAATCTACTAGTAAACTGCCGTGACAGCTCTTCACTCTCTGCCAGTATTTATGCTGCATGGAGGCAGAAAAGCATTTAGGCTGAAGTCAGAACGTCCAGTTCAGAAACTCCTCTCTTGCTCTATTGTCCTCTCTCCTTTATCACAAGTCACTTGAGTTTTGAAATTGAAGGAGGTGCTTTGGGTTGAAAGTGATGAATTATGGAAGGTGCTGGAACTGTAAAACATTTTCTACTGGGTGAAGGTGATGTATTATTATTACTTTTTGTAAACAGATACTGTTACCCTCTTACCGGGGTTGATTTGGGTTGTCACAGCTTTTCTGGGGGTCCACAGGGGAGATATAAAACCCCCTTCTGCAACTGCAATTATTTACCACATCTGTGCTCGGTGGCGGTTGTGGGAGAGTTAAGGAAAAGACAGATTAGTATTTAAACTAAGACAACTGGATTTAATCACAAGGGGAGTGAAAGTCTGAGAAAGAAAAAAGGACAAAAAGGAACAGAAAAAAGGACAAGGATGTAGAAATAGAGTGCGGGCTGTAATAGTTTTGTCCACGAGCAGGAAGTTGCTCTCAGAAAGCCTGGCCACAGACTCTTGCACACAAAAACCCTGCACGAGGACATCTATGAGTAGAAAATAGCATCGTGAGCTTGAAGCCGTGACAGTTTGCAGATGGGCGTCTCCATTCATTTGGATCTAATTGTGATCTGATGCAAAGGAGAAACACTACCCGCCTTCCCTCAGTGTTGGCATTAAAGCTGAAACATGTTTTTCTGTGCGTCTGTTAAAGTCAGCATAAGGAAATTGAGTCTCATAGTAGCAGAAGTTATCAGGTGTCTAAGACTGAATGCAGAGTTGTGGCGGGAGAGCTTGGAGCCCAGTTTCAGCTTTGGACACCGAGGGATTTCTCCGCATCAGCTACCATTCTCCCACGACTCAGGGAAACGATTAGAGTCCACATTCCGTTGTCCTGACATCTACTTGGACACCCCATTCATATGGATTCAATTTAGGAGAGAAAAACTCAAGAAGCAGAGGGGAGGTGGAGATTTTCTGTGAATGTTGCAATGTCAGAGAATGTGAAAATAGCGTGGCCCCGTATCGGGGCCTCTCTTGCTGCAGCGCGCGCTCTCTGTTCACAGAGCCGCATAGGAAATGCCGCATTTCTGAGGGCCAACTGGCCAGCTCAGGAACCAGCAAAGACTAACCACATCTTGTAAACATCTTGTCTGAGGGTGAAAAAAAAACAACAAAACCACTTTTCTTAATGGATGGAAGGCAAGGTGATATGAATGCTTTCTTTGATTAAATTAACCCTCCTGAAACAATAGCATGCGTTAGTGTTTTCACAGGGAGAGGCAGATGGAGAGTTTGTGATGGCATGAGGCAAGAGTCATCATTTAGGATTTTTAATATGTCCTTGGAGCATAAACCAAGCAAAACTATCCAAAGAAGTCAACTCTCCTTCGAGCACTTAGAATGTGTACTGAAACCTGCCTAGAAGACTCCAAATGTTGCCCAACCCAGTGTCTCAACCAGGACCAAATTCGCAGGGGCATATTTGGCAATATCTGGAAACATTTTTGGTTTCCATGATTTGGGGGCAATAGGCATTGCTACTGTCATCGAATCAGTAGAGGATGGGGTACTCCTGAACATCCTACCGTGCACGGGGCAGCCCCCATAACAAACAGTTATCGGACCCAAAATGTCCCTAGTGCTGAGATTGAGAAGCCCTCATCCTAACGTGTGTCCTAAATATGAGCCCATTTGAAATGTCCCTCAATTGGTGGAGTTAACCAGAACAACTGTCTGGTTAACATAAAAACCAAGCAAAAACCCAGTTAGTAATACTGTAGTTTCTCCTTTCTCATACACGCCCCACAGAAAATCAATGAATGTAAGCGACCTTTAAAAAAAACACTCTGCTAGCAATCTTCTTAAATATGTTTCACTGCAATTTCTGCCATTCTCCCGAGGCTATTATATTCCCAATAAAATCGCTGAAATCACTGTAATAATAAAACTTCCTAACTGCATTAGCATCTCTTGTCTAAACTCGTTGAAATGACAAGCGAGGGGGAAATAGAAAAGCCTTTAAAAAAAATCTAGCTTGTTTGATTGTTGCTCCACAGTTTAAAAAGAAAGACTGGAATTTAGGCCAAAACTGTCTGCAGATGCAGGACAATATGTGACACGTAGAAATACACGAGCCCCATACAGCAGTGCCTGCTCACTCGGCCAGCTCTTTAATTTGTTGGTCAGAACAGAAAACGGAGCTTCACTTGTGCTTCCTAGTTAGGAAACTTGACTGATTGTTATTGAAATAGGAAACGCAAGATCCTTTGAGAATTTTAATACAGAAAAGTCCTTCCCACGGCTTGGCTTCGAGAGTTTTATGCAAAGAGCTTTAATGGGGTAACTGGGAGACTGGGGCTTTTAAGACACTTGGGAATACCACCTACCTGCGTAACCTTCCTCTTCAGTTTTCTCCTCTGTAAGACAAAGGCTCTGGGTTATAACCACCAAGCTCATTTTCAACTCAAGAAAGGACAGCACAAGAATCGTACCAGCTAACCTTGAGATTTCTACTATACTGAGAACTATCTCGCTTTAGTCACTTTTACCAATTTGGAAGTAGCTGAGTGAAAGCTCATAAAGCTGTGGATTTGCTCCTTCATACAATAGAGAAAAGAATAAATAACTGCTGTAGAAGGGTTGTAAATAATTAAGACCCTCCTTCCTTCATCGGATAAATGAAACCAGGAAATCTATGATGGAGACTTGATTATTTCTCCAGCATCCAAGTCTATTTGTTACTCCGAAGCATTGGGATTGGGCATTTATATAATTGTAGACTATTTCTGTGTTAAATTTGCCTTGCAGACCCCCCTCAGACAATAGCACCTCTATCTTAGTATCAACCTGAATATTCACGTTAATTAATTTAGAATTTTCCAAGCAAATCTGCATGCAAAATAGATTGCCCAACAGTGTGGTATTTTAGCGTCTAGTGTCTTTTCTGACAGGCTCTTGAAAGCCAAAACCAGGAGAATACACAGGGCCAGACTGCAGAAATCACTACACGTTTTTTCCTCCACAGGAAGTCTCTCGCCGGAAGCCATGCCACAGAGCATACAGGCAGCCTGCAGAGAAGGATGCTACCCACGCGGGCCCCAGAGGACCCTAGGGAAGGCAGGGCTTGCTTGTTTCTCAGCCAGTTTCATTGCCCTGCCCACACCCTGCCACCCAGAGCCCTGGGCTCTATGGGTTATTCCTTCTGCGGCCCCTTTCTGTTATTTGGGGAACGTTTTAGTCTTTGCTTCACCCACAGCCTCGTCTTGCGTTTTTCTCTCTTCCCGAGCCTGAATTTAGATGAGACATAAGAGCAAAGGGCACTGAATGCCAAACCATTTTATTCATTCATTTGTGTATTCATTTTCATCTCAGCAGCAGTTTAGCGAGAAAGGTCAATAGGAAGACAAAAAGGTGGGCTTAGGAAGCCATTCGTGAGTTTTAAGAAGGCAGGTCACGCTGGCGGCTGTACCTCGACAATGGTTGTAGAGGGAAACTTAAAAATTGAGTACTGTCTCTTTACAAATGTCTCTTGGGTTGTTTACCAAGATGTGGGACTTTGAGAGTGAGGAGTGGAGAAAACGGAAAGAGAGTAAGAAACGATCTTCTATTTGAGATCTTGAGAACCTGCTCCCTTTCCTTTGCTAACTCTGTCTAAAGTTAAAAAAAAAAAAAAAAAGAAAGTAAGTAAAACCCGCAACGGGGAAATATATAAATATTTACAAGGCTTCCCCTCTATCTACAGGACCCTTGTGCAAGATGCATCATCTTGCAGCCTTGTTGTGTGGTTATACTTGAAATAAATGGTGCAAGAGGTGTTCTTTGTTTGTTTCTTCCCAAGGCGTGTGTAATCGGCTTGCAAAGCCTGTGAGCCTGCATCCTAAATGGTGGATTGCATCTGCCTGGGAAGGGAAAAAACTGGACCCAGGGCCCCTGGGATGTGAAAGTGTGGTTCCTGAGCATCTTAGAAGGGATTTTAGGGCTCTTTCAGGCCCTCCCTTAAGGCTTGTTGAGTAGTGGTAAATAACATTGATTGGCATTGAGATCAGAGCAATAACAGAAGGCAGCTAAAAAGTTATTCTCTTTTAGCGTCTTTTCCCCAAAGGGCTCACTCAGCTGCATTAGTAGAGCGGGGTCTCCTTTCTCTAAGTGGTCTCTTTAGAAGTTTGACGGATTGTTGCTCAAGGGAAAATGGCTCAATCTGGGTCCTTATTTAAGAGCAGCTGAGAAAGTTCACCGAGGCCTTTCCTCAGCTGGACCCAGTTTGTTTACTTTGCTTGGTACTTTCAGACGTCGTCGCAATAAGAAAAATTAATGCAGTGTGAGAAACCGAATGACTTTTGTCAAAGTGTGAAAGGGAGCGCATCTAACTGTCTCTAGGGTTGTGCAGAAGGCGTACAGGGTGTCTTATGCGAACGTTTCTGCCTGCAAAATCTACCTAACTGTCACCCTGAAACCACAACTATATCACATGCTTGCAAGAAACCCCCAGAAGCTTCCTGTTTCATGCGGCTCATGAGGAGGATTGCACAACACACTACAGCTTTCTTCGTCCTTGTGCTGTGTCCAAGCTAGGGAGAGAAGAATTTATACTTTGTGTTTTCAGGTGTTTATGAATACTTTACGTCTATAAATCTCTCCATCAGGATGCGGATCCTTCAAGACAACAGAGAGGCGGCTGTGTAGAGCCGGCTTAGCCATTTTACTTGGGCCTCAGTGGGGAGTTGGGACATCTCTAGGCTAAGGGTAGTGTAGCTTGGCAGGGGGACTTCCAGGCAGGCATCAAGCTGAGACAGGAACATGACTGGCGGATGGCAGGGTGGTTCTTGAAGATGGAGCAGATGACTTGCCTGGGCGGGTTGGTTTGTGAGGCTAGAAGACTCGCAGCCTCTCCTCCTAAGTCCAATACCCCCCAAAGACTCATAGGAGGGCGCAGAGGAGAACATGGTCTTGGGTAAGGTCCAATCAGACGTCACAAGTTAGCTTAGCATGTCCCCTAAGGATTGGGTGAGGCTTCTCTTCCTGCATACCACACAGGACACATATTCAGTGCCGCTAAAGACAAGCATCTGGTCACCCAGTGACCAGTGGTGTCTAAGTTCTGATCAGAAGGTCAGCGATTTCCCGAAGATAAAAGAGCTCCATGGCTATACCACAGGTCCCCAAACCAGAGCTCCCTGAGGCCTCTAGGCAACCCCCACCCTTGCACTCTGAACAGAGTGAGCGTCAGTATGCTCTGAGAAGGCCAAGGTCCACAAAGGTGGTCTCCTCCCCTTTGTTCACTCAGGAAGGCAGAAGAGTGTCTCAGCTGGACACCAGCTACAGGCCTGTCTCTTCCCCTCTCTGGTGCTCAGCTCTGGAATATCTGCCTTCTCTCCCTCAGTGGAGAGAGTGGTCACAGCCCATCATCCCTAAATGAGCATGCGAGATGAGCCACCTCCTTCTCCACATGCCTGGGGGGACCGGCTTGCATTCACCCTCCCTGAGCGCGCATTGGATGCCATCACAATGCCCCTTTTGTAAGCAGTGGGGTTGGATTTAGGACTCACAATTCAGAGCTTCCATCCTGTCCACTGGACGATTGCCTTTCTCCCATTTTCCTGTTATTAATTAATTAATTAAGGATATTATTTTCCTTGTTTTTAATTGTGGAACCCATACTTAATAACTGTAGGGAATTTGAACAATATAGAAAAGCACAATGATTTTTTTTTTGTAAAAAAGCCCTTATGAACGCCATCCTGAGCTAGCCAAAGTCGCTGTTAATATTTTGATATATTTCCCTCTAGCTTTATTTTTGTCTACCTATACATATTTTCATAAACTTGTCCCTTCTTTTACAAACCTAGGTCATTCTGGAGGGTCAGTTTTGTTTCCTATCTTTTTTTACATTATGTGGTATTTTAGCCACATTACCCTCATTTTCCTACAACATGGTTATTAATAGCTATGTTCCTTGTAAGAACATGCCATATACGAAGTCTGTCCAGAAAGTATTCAGCCATGTACTATGAAAAATAGAGGCATTTATTGAAAAAGACACAAGACACAAGAAACATTGTACATAGGACAATGACACCTCAGTCCCCTTCAAAGTAGGTATCCTGAAACCTCACACAGTTCTCCCAGTCGCCATCAGCTGCCCCATCACATTTTCCTGAATCTCATCTATGGTCTAAAATCTCTTCCCTCTCAAAGGTGATTTTAGTTTTGGGAAAAACCAGAAGTCGCAGGGCACCAAATCTGGGCTGTAGGGGCGCTGACTCACCTAGGTGATTTGATGTTTCGCCAAAAACTCTGCACGAGATGTGATGCATGAGCTGGTGCGTTGTCGTGATGAAGCTGCCAGTCACCAGTTACCCATAGCTGTGGCCTTCTGAATCATCTGAATAGTTTCCATGCAGGAATGTTCAAGCTTAACACAAAATTGGATGCAGATTCCTTGCTCTACTTGCTCATTTGGAAAGCGATGGCCACACAGTACACATGCTCACTCAGTGGTGTCTACCACCCCCACTGACTAGTGCAGTGAAGTCATCATTGTTCACATGTGCGTATTCCAGTTCACTCTCCTTGGCTGCCAGGTTACATCGATGTCGCACAAACTGTTCTCGTTCTATTAACAATGGCTGGACTTTTTCCAGACACACCTTGTATATTTAAAATTTACTGTTGAAGGACATTACTGTTGAAGGTCTACAATTTTTCTCCATGATAAACAACACTGCAATAAACATCTCTGTCCATAAATTTTAGACTGTATCTCTGAATGTTGACCAAGTGTAGGATCCTTGAAGTAAAAATTTCATGATCAAAAGGTCTAAATACATTTAATGCTATTAATGTGCATTGTCAAACTGCCCTTCAAAAATGGCTATCCCAATTTATAGTCACATAAAGTTGTCTTTATTATCAAGGATCCTTGCTACTGAGAATCGATACTGGCTGTGTACTGTCTTAAGTAAGAGTGAAAGGCACAGACCACCTCCATATCTGGGATTTAAAGATCTCAGAGGAAATCTGATCAGATGAGGAGCTGAGGGTGCTTCCAGGGTGATTCTAGAAGGAAATGATCCCTCAAGGACCATTTTGGTAAAGATATTGACCCTTACCAAACAGACCAGCTCAAGATGTCCTCAACTGGAACATGGAAAAGGCATATACTTCATCCAAGGTTTTCCTTATGTCCCCCAAACCCACACTCTTCTATTCAAGTCAAGGTTCATGACAGGTAGCCAATTAGGGTTTGAGGTTTCAGTAAGTGAGGGTGCATGTGTGTGTGATCAGCTCTTGCAAAAAAGAAAGTGAATGTTTAAGTTGACCTTTGAGGTCATTTGGTGCACACTAGGCAATGGGCAACTTGAGGTGAACCAATTTTGGTCCCCTTCTGCTTTTGGCCAGAACTGACTGCGTCACTCTTTGCTCTTCCACTAGGGTAATAACATACATTGGCTTTCCCAAGGGACATATGGGGTAGAATTGTGGTTTATTGAAGGTTTGGAAGACAGGACCTGACAGTGTGTGACAATGACAGAGGGAAGTCCAGTGGGGGCCTGGATTGCTGGACGGCTAGCTACCGAGGCCTTGGGTTGTACCGAGGTCTTCATTGTTACAGAGTTCCTGGGGGGTGACTGTGCAAGAGATTCATGATCTGGTCACAAGAGCAAAAAGCACCTGTGTTGTGGATAACTCAGAATTACACAAGGCCAACGACAAATACCAGTGTTTGAAAACACTTGGTGGAAATTGGAGCTTCAAAGCATTTTATCATCTCAGGCCGTCACTGAGAGGGCCCAGCTGAAGCCACCCCATACACATCCTTTGACAAGCACTGGGCTTTCAATGGGGCTCTGAAAACCAGCTGAGCTGTAGCTGGCTTTTCAGTGTTTCAGCTGGTCAGCTTACAGCAGTACAAATTGGCAGCGTGGCAAGCAAGAAGGCTGAAATTCAACGCCTGGATTGAGAGCTCTTGAGATTCAAATGTCACCGACACTGGGGTGTGGCTTCTCCACTAATTATGTTCTGTCAAACAAGGGTTGAAAATGTCAGCCCAGACTTAAGGCTGGGCTCCACCCGCAGCCAATAGCTGTGGACCTGGGCTCTGGTTTAAATGATGAAGGAGTTTGAAAAACCACTCAGTTGATTTCGAGACTTCCTGGGGACAACATTTAAACCACAATGTTCTCTTTTTGAGGCAGAGTAAAGAGCCAATCACAATTGAGTTTTCTCAGCATGTTCTGCCCATATTTGGCAGTACTCTTGCTTCATTCAACTAAATTTATAATATGTGCGCTTGAAAAGCAAGGCTTTGAGAAGTGTTGCTGTCTCCCTGTTAGAAAAGATGTCTTATCTTTATGCATATGGGCCTGCCTGGGAGCTTATAGAACAGATCCAAAGCAGCAAATGGAGCCAGTATAGAAAATTTATTTTTTACAAAAAAAAAAAATTGGCTTGAACTGTACCTTCAGGCTTTATGCTGTTTGCATGAAAATACATAGAATACAATCAACTAGTTTTGTCCTGTGCAAAAAGAACCAGAAGTGGTTTACGAGATTAGGGGGTTATCAAAGAAAGAATGACACATGCACTGTTGTGTTGTATTTTCTGCGTGCTGTGGAGGAGATCCAATGCGCAGAGATTCCAGGAAATAAATGCACCCTTTGAAGTTTCTTAAGGGTTGCTTGAAAAGGATGATCAAATCTGGTGGAAAGATAGGACACACGTATGATAAACCTCATTCTTCCTTTTTTGAATGAATCTTTATTGACCTCTTTTTATGTACGATTTCTCTCATTGATCCCACAAAGGAGATCCTATTGTTACCCACATTTTGCAGATGAAGAAATGGAGGCAGATAGGTTATATAACTTGCTTAAATTGGTTGTTAGGAGCTAGGAATCCACCCCAATCAGATGCCAAAGCCTGTCGCTCTCAACCATGCATCACTCTAGTCCACTCAGATGTTCTCCTATGCTCATGGGCAAGAACAGAGGCCTGAAGTAGTACAGAATGACTCAGGGACCCCAATCTCTAACACATCAGCTTCCCCTGACTCTTATGACCCTAGAAGGAGAAAGTTGAGAGGCTGTTCAGCCTGTCTCAGGCCTCAGGTCAGGCAAGTTCTCAGTGACCCCCTAGGAAACAGTCTAGAGCTGTCTGGTCTGAGAAGAGCCCATGACCCACCAGCTGAGCCCCTCACCTGGGGCCTCAGTTATCCTCAGTCTCAGGAAATGGAGCTCTACTGGGCCCTCCTCCATGGGACTGAGAACACACTGTCCTCTGTGTTCTCAGAACAGGGGAGGCCTAAAAAAAAACACTGGGGAGGCACAGAGGAAGAGGAGGGAAGTGGCAAGGCAGCCTAGCCTCCTGTGAGACTACAGAGAGGCCCCACCTCCTCCCTGCAGAGCAGTGGTGCTCAGCTGGGGGCAACTTGGTCCCCCAGGGGATGTTTGGCAATGTTCGGAGACATTTTTGGTTGTCACAGCTGGGGGGAGTGTGCTACTGGCATCTGGTGGGTAGAGACCAGGGATGTTACACAACATCCTACAGTGCCCAGGACAGGCACCGCCGCCCCACCCCTTGACAAAGAATGATGTGCCCCAAATGTCACTAGGTCTGCAGTGAGAAACTGCTCTACAGTCTTGCTTGGGTGCATTCTACCGCAACTCTGAGGAAGCTCTGTCTGGGGCTTCTTCAAAGAGTCATTCTGTAACCAGAAAGCCAACAGTCCATACAACTAGGCAGAGCAGGGGAGAGAGAGGAGGTGGGACTATGAGCTCAGATTTTAACTCCTGCGTCTTTCTTCCTGACAGAGAGAGGTCAGTGTTTGCCTCTGTTTACCAAGGTTGGCCCTCTGTAGTAAACTGAATAATGGTCCCCCAAATATCAGGTCCTAATTCCTGGGGCCTATGAATGTTACCTTGCATGAAGAAAAGAATGGTGTTTGCAGGTGTGATTGAGTTAAAAATCTTGAGCTGGGGAGATTATCTCGCATTATCTGGGTGCACCCTAAATGCAGTCAGTCACAAGCAGCATTATAAGAAGGAGGCAGGTAGAGATATGACACAGGCAAAGTAAAGAAGGCGATGAGATAAAGGAGGTAGAGCCTGGAGCATTGAGGCCACAAGCCAAGGCACGTGGGCAGCTACCAGCAGCTGGAAAAGGCAGGAAACAGATTGGCCCAGAGAGCCTCTGAAGGGAGCATGGCCCTGACATCACCTTGATTTTGGCCCAATCATACGGATTTCAAATTTCTGGCTTCTAGAACCATGAGAATAAATTTTTGTTCTAAGCCATCAAATTTATGGTCACTTGTTACAGCAGCCCTAGGAAACTAAAATACTCCTGTCCCCAAATTGATGTATTGAGGCAGGGGGGCAAACCCTTCCAGCACAGACAAAACCAGAGCCCTTCTATGGTAGGATTTGAAGGGAGAATGGAAGTTTCCTTTGTGGGCTCCTCTATATACTTACCTTTCCCACCTTCCCTTTGAAGGACCCTCCCCTATGAAAACATGGCACCTACTTTCTCTCTGCTTCTGTTTCAGCCAACAATTTCCAGTGAATGCTGGGTAAGTCATCTGACAATCCCAGTGCTTGGTTTCAACCTGTCTGGGGCCACCTATCTCTACCTTGATTTCTTGCCAATATAAATGTGGTACAGTCTGTACGAGACTGTGAGCTCCTGGGGAGCAGGGAGCCTGTTTGATTTATTGGTAAGCCTCCCAAGACCCCCAGCACACCGGGTGCACAGTCAGTGGTTCAGCCTGACTATGAGAAATGTTCTTTAGTTCTCTCTATTGTCTGTTGGTCAAGAGGCTCAAAGCCAAGGCTGATGCGTAGAGACAGAAATCCCCATGCATTCTGTCAGACCTGCGGCAAGTGCACACAGACACCGTCAGCATTCTTGATTTTTAATTGGTATGTAATTTACATACAGCAAAATGCACATATCTTAAGTTTGATGAATTTTTTTTTACCTATATGGACATCTTTTTGTGTTGTTGTTGACCGTAAACCTATGCATACATCTTGATAACCACCATCCAGATCAAGATACAGAATCGCTCCAATCACCTTAGAAACTTCCCTATTCCCTTACCCAGTCAATTAACCTCCGAGCTCCTGACACTCTAGGGAACCACTCTTCTGTCCATTAACCACTCTAGAAACTAGCTTTGCTTGCTTATGAACATCATATAAATGGGATTATACAGAACACACTCTTGTATCTGGACTTTTTCTTTTCATATGGTATCTGTGAGATTTATCTATGTGGTTGTGTATATCGGTAGTTTTTCCTTTAAAAAAAGAACAACAAAAACCAAAACAACCCCCCCCCCCCCCGCAAAACTGCAGCTCTAGCTGGTGTGGCTCAGTGGATTGAGCGCTGGCCTGCGGACTGAAAGGTCACCAGTTTGATTCCCGGTCATGGCACGTGCCTGGGTTGCGGGCCAGGTCCCCAGTTGGGGGCACGTGAAAGACAACCGATCTATGTTTCTCTTGCACGTGTTTCTCTCCCACTCTTCTTCCTTTCCCCTCTCTCTAAAACAAATAAATAAAATCTTAAAAAAAACCCAAACTGCTGCCCTGTATTGTTGCAATGTAAGGACACGCCACAATTTGGTTGTCCATTCTTCTGTTGATGAGCATTTGGGTGGTTTCCAGTTTGGACCTATTGTGAATCAAGTTGCTCCGAGCAGTGTCGTATTTCATGTCCCTGTGCTTCCATTTGTCGTGGCTGTGTACTTAGCAATAAAATGGCTGGGCCATAGGGAAGGTGTGTGCTTAACTTTGTAGAAATCACTATCACTGTTCTTGATTTAGATATAAGAAAACAGATTTTAGAGAAAAATGAAGGAGCAACTACCTTTTCACACTTATTTTCCGAATCTGATCCATTATAGTAATGTCTTAAGGAAATGGAGTGCCTCACGCATGGCTAATTGAATCATCAGTGGAGAAAGTGGAAGGGTTGTGAGTTATGGGGATACAAGGCAGACACATCCACATAAACATGTTCTGCTATCGTTTTCTACACATCCACAGCAACCCGTATCTGTAAAGCTGGTTTTTCTGGCATTGGGATTGAACATAGTGCTCACACAGACAGGATCACAGTGAAAGAAAATATTTTAAGGGGAAAATTTGCTCTGTAATGAGGCCCAGATTGAATGACAACTGCAGGCAGCAAGAAGTATGTGGAGTATGTAGAACAGGGGCAATCGGATCCTTCAGGGGAGTCTGCTCTGGGTATTTGAAGAAGTCTGACTCCCCTGCCAAACCCATGTCCCTCCCGAGGCCTGGGCACGCAGAGCCCTGCCCGCTGTCCCGGCTGCCAGCTCCCTGCAGAAGTGAATTCCTGAGGACCAGCTGCTCCCTCCTTGAGTGCCACTGAATTCTAGAAATCCTGAACAGCTTTGCAAAAGTGACTAGACACGGGGAAAGTATTTTAAGACCCTGTAGTATTGTCACGACACTTTAGATTTAAGATGTGGGTGCCAAAGGAGAGAACAAAGATGTCCAGGCGTGTCTTTCTAACAGGTGACTTTAAAACAGCCATTACTCATTATAAGTCAAATTCCTTCAACCCAAATAGGTGTTTCATATGAGTTTTCTAATGGTGCACAACGTTTGTTTTCAGATTAACTAACATCCCACCCCTTTTGCTACTTAAAAGCAAGTCTTTACCTGTGAGGTACACTTATGGTTCACCGAAGGGCAGCTTAGTGCAATTGTCCATTCCTCAGTTCTTTCTTTCAAAATCTGAGCTGCCACTACTGGGATCAATCAGTTGTTTCATAATATACTTGGTTGCCCTGAAATCCTCATACGGGCCTTTGTCCCTTTCTTCTCGTGCATGAAAGAAACTGGCCATGCTGCGTGGCACCGGACAGTCAGACTGAGTCAGCAAATAAGAAACGTCAGTCAACCAGCTTGTGTATTTGACACCATGAAATGAAAACAATGGGGTGATTCAAGATCTTTTTTTTTCCCCTTTTCTTATTTTCCTTCTTTTTTTTCCTTAACATTTATTTTTCCATTGCTCACCTGCTGTATACATAGTCATTTTCCAGACAAAAATAAATCACCTGTTACTTGATCTACTTTGTTTTTTTCAGTTTTCAAATATTTATTTTACAATTTCAACATAATGTTTCTTTTTCAGTCTTGATAGTTTGCTTCATTTACCTGATTTTTGGCTACCCTACCTCATAGATGTCTGTTATTTCTATTTTGTCTTCTGAAGAAATGAAATGTGGCCAATAAATTTTTCTCATCAATATTGTCGGCTTTGAGAAGAGTTGTGGCCCTGACATTACCATTTCCTAACTGGTGACCTTGGACAAATCATTTAATTTCTCCGTGGAGTCGTTCATCATCTATAAAGTGGAATGATAAGCTCTATGTTAGCTACCTCACAGGGTTGTCGTGGACTCCAAATACGATGAGGTACATTAAAGCGCACTATAACCACCAAATAAATAAAAAATATCTTTTTCTCTTATATCAGTAATGCTTTTCATTATCATTAATAAAATGTCACAAGCCATGTTCAATATCCACTGACATAGTGGATCGATAGTAGCATACTTTAGATTGCATATCAAATGCAGGCTCTCTTCTCTCTCTCTCTGTCTCTTTTTAAATACATCATCTGTATATTGTATTGTGTGTTTACCACACCCCTTTTTCTCTCTGGTAATCACCATACTATTTTCTGTGTCAGTGAGTTTTTATTTTTATTTTTTTGCTTAATCCCTTCATCCTTTTTACCCAGCCCCCAACCCCCTCCCCTCTGACAGCTGTCAGCCAGTTCTCTATCTGTCAGTCTGTTTCTATTTTGTTTGTTAGTTTATTCTGTGCATTAGAGTCCACATATGAGGGAGATCATATGGTATTTGTCTTTCTCTGACTTGCTTGTTTCACTTAGCATAATACTCTCCAGGTCCATCCATGCTGTTTGCAAAGGATGAGATTTCTTTCTTTTTTATGGCTGAGTAGTATTCCATCGTGTAAATGTACCACAGCTTTTTTATCCACTCATTTACTGATGGGCACTTGGGCTGCTTCCAAATCTTGGCTATTGTAAATAATGCTGCAATGAACACAGGGGTGCATATATTCTTTCCAGTTAGTGTTTCGGGTTTCTTCAGATATATGTATTCCCAGAAATGGAATCACTGCGTCATAAAGCAGTTCTATTTTTAGTTTTCTGAGGCAATTCCATACTGCTTTCCACAGTGGCTGCACCAGTCTGCATTCCCAGCAACAGTGCACGAGGGTTCCTGTTTCTGCACATACTTACCAGCACTTGTTGTTTGTTGATTTATTGATGATAGCCTTTCTGACAGGTGAGGTGATTTCTCTTTGTGGTTTTAATTTGCATCTCTTTGATGATTGGTGACATTTGAGCATGTTCATATGTCTATTGGTCATCTGTATGTCCTTCTTTGCCATTTTAGAGAGACACTATTGAATGAAGTTGTTTTGGAACTATTTTCAGAAAAGAAGTTAGGTCCCTTCTTATTGGATCTGCCATGATTTGGGGCTCATTCTCTCATATTCTCTCTTATTCTATTCTAAATTTTGGGAGGACACATTCAGTCTGTTGCATGAGTAAGTCCAGGAATAGGAATGCTGAGTTTATGCTAAGTGAATGTATAGCTCATGAGAAACTGTCGAACTGTTTTCTGAAGTGGCAGTACCATTTTATATTCCCACTAGTAATGTATAAGATTTTGAATTACTTTGCATCCTTGGCAGTACTGTCAGTTAAAAAAAAACTGTAGACATTCTTATGGGTTAGTAGTGGCATCTCATTGTGGGTTTCATTCATATTTCCCTGATGACTAATGATGTTGGACATCTATTCGTGTGCTTATTTGCTATCTACATCTCTTCTTTAGTGAAGTGTGTGGTCAGATCTTTTGGTCACTTTTAAATTGAGTTGTTTGTTTTGTTTTTGTTATTGGAATGTGAGAGTTCTTTAGATGTTTTGGATATGAGTTCTTTATCAGATATATGATTTGTGAATATTTTCTACCAGTTTGGTCTTGCCTTTTCATTTCTAGTGTCCAATTATACACTCTCATTTTCAGAGACTTGGTGTGGTTTCTTACCACACTGCTGACCCCTCCGCCATCTTGGACAGAGGAGTAGAGAGTTAGTAGGTGTCAGTGGCTTTGGTCCAATCATAATACTCTGGGTATAGGCTAAGATCAGTCTTCTGAAAGAAAAATATTTGTATTAAAAATGGACACTTCACTCTCTAACTGTAGTGTGCATAGAATAATCTGGAAAGTTTGATCAACATGCAGATTTTCAGGCTTCACTCCTAGAAATTTATTTAGCAGATATAAGCTGAGGTACAGGTTGTTTCATTATTCAACAAGCACGCAGATTATCCTCTGAGTGGAAAAAATAGAAAATAAGAAAGACCAATAAGTAAAATCAATTAAAATCTGACTACTCAGTAAAAACTACTGTTAACCTATCAGTGTGTATTCTTCGTGGATCCATACGTACTCATGATATGATATATGTATATTTCAAGTGGCCGCTGTCCTGACACCTGCATCTTTGACTTAGTGCTGTACTGCGAAGATCCTAGCATGCCAAGAAATATGCATCTTCATGACTCATTTCAGTAGCCATATTGTATTCTGTTCCACTGCAGACTTGTAAATATGGACAACTAATGCATATAGTACTTGTTATATGCCCAGTACTGTTCTAAACACTGTAACACCATCCCCATGAAGTAGGTAGTATGATTACTCTTGTTTTACAGATGAGGAACTGAGTTAAGAAGAGGTTTATTAACTTGTTGTCTGGGATTCAGCTCCAGATGGTCTGGCTTCAGAGTCCAAGTTCTTAACACCTGGACATATTGCTTGTCACCTCATCCCCTTTGGTTACTTATAATAGTTCACTCTTCTAAACAGTGAAGATCACTTTAAACCTCTACTTCCTTACAAGACTCGTGGCGGAGGGTGGAGAATCCTAGAGGAGCATTCTATTGGGTAAAATGTGATCACAAGTTGCTTTTCTCATGGTAACAACTAGGGAAGCCCATAAAGTCAGCATAGTTACCCAGGGGAGGGGGTGTTTTCAGATCCGTGCGTGCAAAAGGCACATTTGCTCTGCTGCAGGAGAGAGGGACTCCACCAACTGCATGATTTATGGTGTAGAATAGTTTAAAAAAAAATGTAGCCCTGGAGATCAAAATACAGAACTCATATTCTGCAGGCTGCACTTTGACCTACTGCAAAGGGAGAGAAGTTCTTAGTAATTAAAGTATTAGCTTTAAGACAAGGAAGTGAATGTTCATTTGGGATTGGGTGTGGTGGGAAGCAGAGTAAAGGATTACTCACAAGCAGATCGTAGATGACAGGCTCTGGGCGGGGGAAGAGGGCGGAGACCTGCGCCAGACTAGGCTTGTCCCTTGCTGCTGGGGTCATGGCATTGCTGGTGTACCCTGGCCACGGGGTTTTCTTATGTCTCCATATCAAATCACACAACTGACATGGGGGGTGTGGAAGGGAGGGTGGTCACTCTGAATAGGTAGATGATGATGAATACATTGTAAAGAATGATGAGAGTCTGAACAGACCTGTCTCCAAAGAAGCTATTCAAATGGCTAATAGGCAAATTCAAAGATGCTCAAATTAATTAGGTATTAGGGAAATGCAAATCAAAGCCACAATGAGATACCACTTCACGCCCATGAGGATGGTTATAATCAAAAAGACAGACAATAACATGTGTTGATGAGAACATGGAGAAAATGGAAACCTCATACACTGCTGGTGGCAATGAGAGATCGCACGGCCACACTGGAAATCAGTTTGGTGGGTCCTCAAAATGTTAAACACAGAGTTAACATGTGACCAGCAACTCCTCTCCCAGGAGAAATGAAAAGATATGTCTACACTAAAACTTGTAAACAAATATCAATACAAGTGTCATCAATAACAGCCAAGAAATGGAAACAGCCCAAATATCTATCGATGAATAAATAGATAAACAAAATGTGGTCTCTCCACACAACAGAAGATGAATCAGCCATAAAAAGGAGCGACGTTCCGATGCGTGCTATATGCCTGAACGTGAATGTCCCTTGAACACACAATGCTGAGTGAAGGAACAAAAGGCCACATACTGTATGATTCCATTTACATAAAGTGTTCAGAATAGGCATATTCGTAGAGGCAGAGAGTAGATTAGTGGTTGCCGGAGGTTGGCATATGGAGGAATGAGGGGTGACGACTAATTGGTTTAAGGTTTCCTTTTGGAGTAAGGAAAATGTTCTAAAATTGATTGTCACGATAGTTTTACATTGCTATGAATATATTAACCACTGAACTGTGCACTTTAAAAGGATGAATTGTATGGTCTGTAAATTAGATCTTAATTGAAGGCATTATGCTAAGTAAAATAAATCAGAGAAAGACAAATAATGTATGATTTGACTTATACGTGGAATTAAAAAAAAAGCCAAATTCATAGAAACAGAGAACAGAATAGTGGGGGCTGAGGGGAGGGGAGAAGTGGGGAGATATTGATCAAAAGGTACAAACTTCCAGTTATGAGAGGAGTAAGTCCTGGGAAGGTAATGTACAGACTCTAGTTAATGACACTGTATTTCATCCTGGAAATTTGTGAAGAGAGCAGATCTTAAGTGTTCTTACCACCACCAAAAAAAAAGAGAGAGGTAACTGTGAAGTGATGGATATGATAACTGTTGTACTCATTTTGCAATATATATGTGTATCAACTCGTGTTGTGCATCTTAGACTTCCACAATGGTGTATGTCAGTGCTATCTCCATGAAACTGAAAAGCAATGAAGCATGTTGAGGGAACAGAGACGCAGACCCTGAAGCGTGAAAGGCTGTGTACGCTAGGGACGCGGAAGGGATCTCCAAGAGTTTCAGGTGAGAGGTCTGGCGGATGAAATGGGTGATGATAGGCACTTTGGGATTACGTTCCAAGGACAACGGAAAATCTTCGAAGGCTACAAAACCCAACAGGGACATAATTCATCTTGTATTTTAAACAGCTCTCTCTTCGTGGATTGTTAGGGCAGAAGCAGATTACTGTTGTAGCTAATAAAGCCAGATAGAAGTCATTAGCTGAAAAATTTAGAGTTAGAATCAGCACATGATTATTTTCTTTTGATCTATTACGCATGCTTGGGAAATGAGGATGACAAAACACTAATAGGAAAAAAAAAAGAGAGTGCCTATTGTATCGGTAATAATGTAAGCTTTTGACTTTTTAACCAAACATACTCTGTTGCTGCTAGGAATGAACAACTATAGGACATAAGGGGAGAACTAAGCTCTTTTATCAATGTCCAATAGCATATTTATATCACACACAGATTCAGGTTTAATCATTAAAGAGACGGAGCACGTGGAAGCTTGTCTAACAGAGGTTGTGACGGGGTGGGCAAAAGCTTGCCTGCATGTTTTGATCATTGCATCTCAGCAGTTTACCAGCAATTGCTTTGGCCTCTTGGTTGAAACTGTGAAGAAGTTATTGGGACTGATGCTCCTGAATGAGAAGGATGCGTTTCCCCAGCCTGAGGGAGGGCAAGAGAATATCTTAGGCAAACAAGGATCATAGCTGTGTGGGAAGACAAGACAGCTGAAAGATCTCTGCACATCATAGAACATTGACTCTGGGCTCAGGCAGTTTGGATGATGAAAAAGTTCTGGAATGGATCACGGTGGCGGTTGTACAACATTGTGAATGTACTTAACACCCAGAATCCTCCCGCCCTCCTGCCCTCCCGACCTTCCGCCCTTCCTTCCTTCCTTCTTTCCTTCCTTCCTTCCACTCACTGTCTCTTGTTCTCTTTCCTTCTCTTTCTTCTTTTTTCATGTGCTAAGTTTATTTGCTTATCTTTGCTTTCAGAGTCACTTTGATTTTTTACACAGAGTTGGATGTTGATTTTTAAATTCAATCTGATACTCTGGTTTCTCTTCAGATGATATAAATCTTTCACCTTTTTAAATTCAATCTGAGAAGGTTTTTTGAAAAAAAATAAAATGTTTATTTCATTTACCTGTATTATTATACATTTACCTACGGTTCGTCTTAATTCTGTAATTTTATTTTAAGTGATCTTTTCTGATTTTTAAATATATGAACATGTGAGTTTCTAATGTGATAATTTTGAAAATTTACATTCATATTTTAGTACCTCAAGGAGTCACCTCAGAGATTGAAATGGTTTACTTACTAAACCTGTTTTTAACAATTTTTTGGAGACAGGGGAAGGGAGTGAGAAAGAGGAGGAGAGAAACATGAATATGTGGTTGCCTCTTGCACACCCCCAGCCGGGGACCTGGCCCACAACCCAGACATGTGCCCTGACTGGGAATCGAGCCAGCAACCCTTTGGTTCGCAGGCTGGCACTCGATCCACTGAGCCACACCAACTGGGGGCTACTTAATAAACATTTTAATTACTGTATAATAATCTACCACATGATAATATTCTAATTTACTTTTATCATTTCCTTTGTTCTAAATTTATATTGCTTCCAGTGTTGTGCTAATATGGGATAATACTATCAAAGAA